>NC_142229.1:4309712-4609712 GCF_049639895.1 Pseudopodoces humilis
CAAAGCTCCCCCGAGGCTCCCGAGGTGCTCCCAAAGTTCTCCTGAGGTGCCCCTGGGGTTCCCGAGGTTCTCCTGAGGTTCCCCTGAAGCTCCCGAGGTTCTCCCAAGGTTCCCAAAGCTCCCGAGGTTCTCCCGAGGTTCTCCCGAGGTTCCCAAAGCTCCCGAGGTTCCCCTGGGGTTCCCGAGGTTCTCCTGAGGTTCCCGAAGCTCCCAAGGTTCTCCCAAAGCTCCCCCGAGGCTCCCGAGGTGCTCCCGAAGTTCTCCTGAGGTTCCCCTGAAGCTCCCGAGGTTCTCCCGAGGTTCCCGAAGCTCCCGAGGTTCCCCTGGGGTTCCCGAAGTTCTCCGGAGGTTCCCCCAAGGCTCCCCTGAAGCTCCCAGGGCTCTCCCGAGGTTCCAGAGGTTCCCCCGAGGTTCTGCTGGGGCTCTCCCGAGGATCCCCCAAAGCTCCTCAGGTTCCCGAGGTTCCTGAGGCTCCCCCGAGGTTCCCCCGAGGTTTCCCGAGGTTTCCCCTGAGGTTCCGGAGGTTCTAGAGGTTCCCAAGGTTCTAGAGGTTCTCAAGGTTCTAGAGGTTCCGGAGGTTCCGGAGGTTCTAGAGGTTCCGGAGGTTCTAGAGGTTCTCGAGGTTCCGGAGGTTCTAGAGGTTCTAGAGGTTCCGGAGGTTCTAGAGGTTCCGGAGGTTCTAGAGGTTCTAGAGGTTCTCGAGGTTCCGGAGGTTCTAGAGGTTCCGGAGGTTCTCGAGGTTCCGGAGGTTCTAGAGGTTCTAGAGGTTCTCGAGGTTCTAGAGGTTCTAGAGGTTCCGGAGGTTCTAGAGGTTCTCGAGGTTCCGGAGGTTCTAGAGGTTCTCGAGGTTCTAGAGGTTCTCGAGGTTCTCGAGGTTCTCGAGGTTCTAGAGGTTCTAGAGGTTCCGGAGGTTCTAGAGGTTCTAGAGGTTCTCGAGGTTCCGGAGGTTCTAGAGGTTCCGGAGGTTCTAGAGGTTCCAGAGGTTCTCCCAGGGTTCTCCAGAGGTTCTCCTGAAGCTCCTGAGGTTCTCCCAAGGTTCCCCAAGGTTCCCCTGAGGTTCCTGAGGTTCCCCCAAGGTTCTCCTGAGGTTCTCCCAAGGTTCCCCCGAGGTTCCCAAGGTTCCCCCAAGGTTCCTGAGGTTCTCCCGAGGTTCCCCCAAAGTTCACCCGAGGTTCCCCCGAGGTTCCTGAGGTTCTCCCGAGGTTCTCCTGAGGTTCCTGAGGTTCTCCCGAGGTTCTCCTGAGGTTCCTGAGGTTCTCCCAAGGTTCCCCCAAGGTTCCTGAGGTTCTCCTGAGGTTCCGGAGGTTCTCCCAAGGTTCTCCTGAGGTTCTTCCGAGGTTCCCGAGGTTCCCCCAAGGTTCCTGAGGTTCTCCCAAGGTTCTCCCGAGGTTCTCCTGAGGTTCTCCTGAGGTTCCTGAGGTTCTCCCGAGGTTCTGCTGAGGTTCCCCCAAGGTTCCTGAGGTTCTCCTGAGGTTCCTGAGGTTCTCCCGAGGTTCTCCTGAGGTTCCTGAGGTTCTCCCGAGGTCCCCCCAAGGTTCCTGAGGTTCTCCTGAGGTTCCCGAGGTCCCCCCAGGGCTGTCCCGTGCCCCTCCCGCAGCTCGGCTCCCATGCCCGGCCCGCGATGGAGCTCGGAGGGGACGCGGTGCCCTGCGGGAAGGACAAATTCATCTCCAGGTAAAGCTCCAGGGAATGCGGCCCGGGACACACAGGGGGATGTTCCAGGGGGTCTGGAATGGGGGATGTTCCAGGGGAGGTGGAATGTGGGATGTTCCAGGGGATGTTCCAGGGGATGTTCCAGGGGATGTTCCAGAGGATGTTCCAGGGGATGTTCCAGGGGATGTTCCAGGGGGTCTGGAATGTGGAATATTCCAGGGGATGTTCCAGGGGATGTTCCAGAGGATGTGGAATGTGGGATATTCCAGGGGAGGTGTTATATATAACAATATATCACAGTATATAACAATATATAACAATATATCACAGTATATAACAATATATAACAATATATCACAATATATAACAATATATAACAATATATAACAATATAAAGCATTATAAACACAATACATAACATTATAAATACATTGTATAACATTATAAATACATTATATAACATTATAAATACAGTATGTAACATTATAAATACAGTATATAACATTATAAATATATAACATTATAAATACAGTATATAACATTATAAATGCATTATATAACATTATAAATACATTATATATCATTATAAACACATTATATAACATTGTAAATACAGTATATAACATATCTATGACTATAAAACACAATATTTGAGATAAGTATATATAATAAAAAAACTATATAAAATATATAATATACAAGATCTATGATATTGTATATAATATAGGATATACAATATATGATATATTATATAGAATATATAACTATAATATATATATTACATATATTATACATATAATAACTATATATAGTTATGTATTATAAATATATCATTATATAATATATAAATATATTTATAAATACAATATACACCACTATAAATGTAAATACAATTTATAACCCATTATTTATGACCTAGAACACACAATATTTCTCCGAGCTGGAAGGATGGGAGCAGCCCTGGGTTTTATCTCATTTTGGGGAGTTTTGGAAAGCAAAAGTTGTTCTGGGTGAAGAAAGGGAAATTTCCTTAACAAAAAAAAACATTTGTTGGTGGGATTTTGAATTTTTCCTCTGAAAACTCCCATAAAAATTGGGCTTTGCTGAAAAAACCCTGATGAATAATCATTCCGTTCTCTGGGAAAGAACTAGAACGATTCCGAAGTTTGAAGGGAGGTTTCAAAGGAGATAAAGCAAATATTTGGTATTTCCTCCTCTCCTAACCCCAAATCCTCGTGGTTTGGGCTGGTTTTTATCAGCCGAGCATCCTGAACCTCGTTCAGGTTTTAAAATTGATTTTTATCTCGATTTTTCTCCTTGTTTTTATCTTTATTTTTATTTTTTATCAGTGATTTATCAGCAGGGCTCAGAGCTTTTTTGTGACCCCTCTCCTGTGATGCCTCGTGACTCCAGTGTGACCCCCAGAAAACTGATTTGATTTTCATCCTCGTGACCAGCTGAGCTCTGATGGGGCTTCTTTTGGAAGATCTTTGTGGTCACGGGGAGCTTCTCCCCCTAACTGTGGGTGCAAAAAACCTTCCAGAAAGGAGCTCTAGAGGAGGCAAAACACCCAAATAAAATAAATCAAATTAAATAAAGCAATTTTTTGGCTTCCTCAGCCAGGAAAACAATTCCTGCTTTCCCCCAGGGCAGCTCGGGGGTCACTGCAGCATCTCCCCCTTCCCCCAAACCCCATCTCAGAACCTTTTTTTCCCATTTTTATCCCCCCAGGAATGAGCTGCTCCTGCACCTGAAGACCTACAACATCTACTACGAGGGGCAGAACCTGCAGCTGCGGCACCGGGAGGTGAGACCCCACAACCCCTGATCCCAAATTCCCGGTTTTCCTGCGGGATCTGATCCCTGTCTGTGCCGCAGGAGGAGGGGGAGCTGATCGTGGAGGGGCTGCTGAACATCTCGTGGGGGCTGCGCCGCCCCATCCGCCTGCAGATGCAGGACGACAACCAACGCATCCGCCCGCCGCCCTCCTCCTCCTCCTGGCACTCGGGCTGCAACCTGGGCGCCCACGGGTGAGTGAGGGGCACAGGGAGCCCCAAAAAACGGCAGGAAACCCCAAAAACACAGCCAGCCCCAAAAACACAGCCAGCCCCAAAAACGCAGCCAGCCCCAAAAATGGCAGGAACCCCCAAAAACATTCAGCCCCAAAAACACAGCCAGCCCCAAAAACACAGCCAGCCCCAAAAATGGCGGGAACCCCCAAAAACATTCAGTCCCAAAAACACAGCCAGCCCCAAAAACACAGCCAGCCCTAAAAATGGCAGGAACCCCCAAAAACACAGGAACACCCCAAAAACACAGCCAGCCCTAAAAATGGCAGGAACCCCCAAAAACATTCAGTCCCAAAAACACAGCCAGCCCCAAAAACACAGCCAGCCCCAAAAATGGCAGGAACCCCCAAAAACACAGGAACCCCCCAAAACAGGCAGCCAGCCCCAAAAACACAGGGAGCCCCAAAAACCAGCAGGAATCCTCAAAAACATTCAGCCCCAAAAACACAGCCAGCCCCAAAAACACAGCCAGCCCCAAAAAACAGCAGGAACCCCCAAAAACACAGCCAGTCCTAAAAACACAGCCAGCCCCAAAAACACAGCCAGCCCCAAAAAACAGCAGGAACCCCCAAAAACAGGCAGCCAGCCCCAAAAAACAGCAGGAACCCCCAAAAACAGGCAGCCAGCCCCAAAAACACAGCCAGTCCTAAAAACACAGCCAGTCCCAAAAACACAGCCAGTCCCAAAAGCATTCAGCCCCAAAAACCGTCAGGCACCTCCAAAAATCACAGCCAGCCCCAAAAACACAGCCAGCCCCAAAACCTGCCCCCCTCCAGCCCGTCAGCCCATGGACAGACAGGACACCATGGCCAGGACACCATGGACAGGACACCAGGGACAGGACACCAGGGACAGGAGACCATGGACAGACAGGACATTAGGGACAGGACAGGACACCATGGACAGGGCACCATGGACAGACAGGACACCAGGGACAGGACACTAGGGACAGGACACCATGGCCAGGACACCAGGACACCAAGGACAGGACACCATGGGCAGACAGGACACCAGGGACAGACAGGACACCATGGCCAGGACACCAGGGACAGACAGGACACCATGGCCAGGACACCATGACCAGGACACCAGGACACCAGGGACAGACAGAACACCAGGGACAGGACACCAGGGACAGGACACCATGGACAGGACACCAGGACACCATGGACAGACAGGACACCAGGGACAGACAGGACACCATGACCAGGACACCATGGCCAGGACACCAGGTCACCAGGGACAGACAGGACACCATGGACAGGACACCAGGGACAGACAGGACACCAGGACGCCATGGCCAGGACACCATGACCACAGCACCCACCACCCCGCTGTCCTCCCCAGGTCCGTGCTGAAGCCCAGCACCCTGCCGGACATCCCGCTGGCCGATGGAGACAGCGCGCCCGGCACGGAGAACCCCGGGAATGGCGCAGGTGAGCCGGGCTCGGATCCACCACGCTCGGGAGCAGCCGCCCCGCGCCCCAGCTCAATTTGGGAATTGTCCTTAACTCCTGACTCAGTTTCCCAAAGCTCCAGCTCAGCCGCTCCCAAAGCTCCCAAAGCACCTTGAATTGTTTTATTTGGTCTTTTCCCAAAACTCAATGATCTCAAAGGTCTTTGAGACCTCAAGGATTCCCTGATTCCCGTGGGGTTTTTCCTGGGCTGGAGGGGCGGCGGTGGGATGTGGTGGGGCTTGGAAAGGAAGCGCGGGACGGAGCAGAGATCCCCGTGGGATTGCAGGGAAAAGGAGGAGGAGGAGGAGGATGTTGGAGCTTCCCCTTCCCGGAGGCTCCGCGTTTTGGGAAGGAGAACGGGAGCGTTGGGAAGCGGTGACCGCGGTGACCTGCTGCCTTTGTCCCCTCCCGGTTCCTCCTCAGCCCAGGGGGAAGAACTCAGCCACAGCTCCGTTAACCCTTTGTGCTGGATGAACTTTGCTCCTTCAGATGTTCTTGGGATGTTTTTTGAGGGGTAAAGAAGGATGAGCTCACCCTTTCGAGAGGAGCTGAGCCCTGGCAAAACTTGGTCCTCAAATCCCCATCCGTGATCCTCCAACTTTTCCCCTTTTTCTTTTTGCTCTCCCCACTCTCAACGCTTTTTCCCCCTTAATTAAATCACCTCACCACGACTCCCCTCAGCTTTATGGCCTCAATCCTCTGCCAGCACATTAAAAAAAGGCTTTTTATTAAATTTTCCCCTAAAATTCAGTAAATTACAGCTCCTCGGAGTGCTCAGGCACCGTTTGTGCAGCTGGAGCAGCTCCTGCTGGAGATTTCTCCCTGCTCCAGACATGCTTTGAATTAAAACTCCCCGAGCTGGAGCCTGAGAGCTTCATTAAAAATGGATGAAAAGCTGGTTTTATAATAATCTGGATCCAGGCCAGTTTTCAGGCAGAGATCTGAGGCTCTGCCCTCGTTTTCCTGCTCTCATTAAGGGGAAGGAGAACAAAGTTAAATTATGGAAAAGAGAGGGAAGATGCTCGAGTTCCCGGGAGAAGGGGTTTTATCCAGGCAGATTTAGGTGGTTAATTTGGAATTAATGACCTTCCTTGGGAGCTGGGCGAGGATAAACCGGTTTAAAGTTGTCCTGGGAAGTTTGTAGGGGTGAGAAGTTTGGGGTGAGGATTTCTGCATCCAAGTGAGGACTCCCAGTGGCTGCTCTGCAGCAGGAAAATTCTGGAATCTCCTGAGTGGAAAGGGACTACAAGGATCTTTGACCCAACTCCCACCCTGTGCTGGGAGCGTTGCCCAAAACCTCCTGGAGCTCCAGAGGAGAACCCTGGGCAGTTCCTCCTTGTCCCAGTGCGTTCTCCAAAACCTCCTGGAGCTCCAGAGAACCTCAGGTGGTTCCTCCTTGTCCCAGTGCGTTCTCCAAACGCTTCTGGAGCTCCAGAGGAGAACCTCAGGTGGTTCCTCCTTGTCCCAGTGCGTTCTCCAAACACTGCTGGAGCTCCAGAGAACCTCAGGTGGTTCCTCCTTGTCCCAGTGCGTTCTCCAAACACTGCTGGAGCTCCAGAGAACAACCCTGGGCAGTTCCTCCTTGTCCCAGTGCATTTTCCAAAACCTTCTGGAGCTCCAGAGGAGAAGCAGGGCTGGCTGTCCCCGCTGTCCCCGCTGTCCCCAGGGTCCCACGGGTGTTTTGCAGCCCCCAGGCCGGCGGAGGAGGCTCCACAGCTGATGAGAACCCGCAGCGACGTCGGCGTCCGGCCCCGCGGCAGCGCCCGCACGCCCGGGGAGCAGCGGCGGCTGCGCCGGCACCGCTTCTCCATCAACGGCCACTTCTACAACCACAAGGTGAGGCCGGGATCCTGCCGGGATCCGCGGGAATCCGTGGGATCCTGCCGGGATCCGTGAGAATCCGTGGGATCCTGCCGGGATCCGCGGGAATCCGTGGGATCCTGCCGGGATCCGTGGGATCCTGCTGGGATTGGTGGGAATCCATGGGATCCTGCCGGGATCTGCGGGAATCCGTGGGATCCTGTCGGGATCCATGGGAATCCAGTGGGATCCTGTCGGGATCTGCGGGAATCCAGTGGGATCCTGTCGGGATCCGTGAGACCCTGCCGGGATCCGTGAGATCCTGCCGGGATCCGTGAGAATCCGTGGGATCCTGCCGGGATCGGCGGGAATCCGTGGGATCCTGTCGGGATCCGTGAGATCCTGCCGGGATCCGTGAGATCCTGCTGGGATCTGTGGGAATCCGTGGGATCCTGCCGGGATCCGCGGGAATCCGTGGGATCCTGCCGGGATCCGTGGGAATCCATGGGATCCTGCCGGGATCTGCGGGGATCCGTGGGATCCTGCCGGGATCCGTGGGAATCCGTGGGATCCTGCCGGGATCCGTGGGAATCCGTGGGATCCTGCTGGGATCCGCGGGAATCCATGGGATCCTGCCGGGATCGGCGGGAATCTGTGGGATCCTGCCGGGATCCGTGGGAATCTGTGGGATCCTGCCGGGATCCGCGGGGATCCGTGGGATCCTGCCGGGCTCTCAGCGCTGATCCTGCCCCGCAGACCTCGGTGTTCACTCCCGCCTACGGCTCCGTCACCAACGTGCGCATCAACAGCACCATGACCACGCCGCAGGTGCTCAAACTGCTCCTCAACAAGTTCAAGGTGAGGGCAGCGACCCCGCAGAGCTCCCGGGATGCTCTGAGTGCCGGCTCGGTGATGTGTTTAAAAATAATCTAGTTTATGGAATATTTATATAAAACCTGAATTAGGATTTTTTTTATATATATATATATATATATATATATATATTTAGATATATTTAGATATTTATTTAGATATTTATTTTTATTTTTTATTTACATTTTTTATATTTATATTTATATTTATTTATATTTGTTTTTATATATATTTTTATATATATTTATTTTATATTTTTATATTTATATATATTTTATATTTATATATATTTTTATATATTTTATATTTATATATATTTTATATTTTATATTTATTAATTTTTATATTTATTTATATATTTATTTTTATATTTTTTATATTTATTTATTTTTATATTTATCTTTATTTTTATTTATATTATATTTTTATTTTTATTTTTATTTTTATTTTTATTTTTATTTAGATTTATTTAAATTTATTTATATTTTTATTTGTTTTTATTTGTTTTTATTTTATTTTTTTTATTATTATTTTTATTTTTATTTTTTGTGTCTCCCCCAGATCGAGAACTCTGCAGAGGAGTTTGCTCTGTACATGGTGCACACGAGTGGAGGTGAGAGCCCAAATCACCCTGGGCATGAGAGCCCCAAATTATCCCAGACATGAGAGCCCCAGATTCCTGGGTGTGAGTGCTCTAGACCCCAAATTTTGAGTGCCCCAAACCCCAAATTTTGAGTGTCCCAAACCCCAAATTTTGAGTTCCCCAAACCCCAAATTTTGAATGCCCCAAACCCCAAATTTTGAGTGTCCCACACCCCAAATTTTGAGTGTCCCAGACCCCAAATTTTGAGTGTCCCAGACCCCAAATTTTGAGTGTCCCAGACCCCAAATTTTGAGTGCCCCAAACCCCAAATTTTGAGTGTCCCAGACCCCAAATTTTGAGTGCCCCAAACCCCAAATTTCGAGTGTCCCAGACCCCAAATTTTGAGTGCCCCAAACCCCAAATTTTGAGTGTCCCAGACCCCAAATTTTGAATGTCCCACACCCCAAATTTTGAATGCCCCAAACCCCAAATTTTGAGTGCCCCAAACCCCAAATTTTGAGTGCCCCAAACCCCAAATTTTGAGTGTCCCACACCCCAAATTTTGAGTGCCCCAAACCCCAAATTTTGAGTGCCCCAAACCCCAAATTTTGAGTGCCCCAAACCCCAAATTTTGAGTGTCCCACACCCCAAATTTTGAGTGCCCCAAACCCCAAATTTTGAGTGCCCCAAATCCCAAATTTTGAGTGCCCCAAACCCCAAATTTTGAGTGTCCCAAACCCCAAATTTTGAATGCCCCAAACCCCAAATTTTGAGTGTCCCACACCCCTGTGTTTAAGTGCCCCAAACCCCAAATTTGAGTGTCCCACACCCCAAATTTTGAGTGCCCCAGACCCCCCTTTCCCGCGGCGCTGACCCCGCGGCTCTGGCGTTGCAGAGAAGCAGAAGCTGCGCGGCAGCGATTTCCCCCTGCTCGCCCGCATCCTGCAGGGCCCCTGCGAGCAGGTGTCCAAGGTGTTCCTCATGGAGAAGGACCAGGTGGAAGAGGTCACCTACGACGTGAGTGTCACCCTCAGGCTGGGAAAAACCCGGGGATCGCAGGATCACGGAGCGGTTCGGGTTGGGAAGGACCTCAAACCTCACCCAGAGCCGAGGCAGGGACACTTCCCGCTGTCCTGGGTGGCTCCAAGCCCCATCCAACCTGGCCTGGATCCAGGAGCTTTTTTGGGAATTCCATCCCAGCCCCTCCCCGCCCTCACAGCGAAGGATTTATCCCAAATGAACTCGTTGGAGCTGCTCTCCTCCATGAAAATCCTGATCCTGCGGGAAATTCCTTTCTCCCAGCCCTGTTGTGCCATCCCCAAATCTGAGCACGGAGCAGCGGTTTCAGCTTTTGGTGGAATTGTTTTTCCAGGCTCTCTTGTGTCATCTGCAGCTCCCCAGGCCCTGAAATCCCAACAATTTTGGGGTGAATTTGGGCTTAGGCAGCTCAGGGGACGCTCAGACAGAGCTGAATTAAAATAAATAAACCTTAGCAGGATATTTTTTCCAATGATTATCCAGCTCTCGCTTGTTTGCAGCGGCTGATGGCCACAAACATCATTTTTTTAGGGTTTGCCGCAGGATTTTGGGATTTTTGGTTAAATCTAAGGAGAGGATGAGGGGGTGGGTCAACTCATCACCCTCTTCACCATTTCCTGCTGCTCCTCTCCCACCCAGGTCGCCCAGTACATCAAATTTGAGATGCCCATCCTCAGGAGCTTCATCCAGAAGCTGGAGGAGGAGGAGGATCGGGAAGTGAAGAAGCTGAAGCACAAGTGCGTGGGGCTGGGGGGACGCCGGGAGGGAAGGACATTCCTGCGGGGGCTGCTTGGGTCCCCCCAGAAAAATCCTCATTTGTGGGGTTTGCGTTATTTCTTGGAGTCTGAGGAGTTCCCTTTTTCGTGCTGTGCCTCCTCCAGATATTCCATCCTGCGGCTGATGATCGAGCAGAGGCTGGAGGAGATTTCCGAGGGCCCCACGGCGATGTGAGCGTCCGTGGGATGCTCGGCACTGAATTCCCAGCCCCAAAAATCTCCCGAATTCCAACCCCAAAATCTCCCCGTGAATCACCGAATCCCAACCCCAAAATCTCCCGAATTCCAACCCCAAAATTTCCCAGTGAATCACCAAATTCCAATCCCAAAATCTCCTGGTGAATCACCAAATCCCAAACCCAAAATCTCCCGAATTCCAATCCCAAAATCTGCCAGTGAATCACCGAATCCCAACCCCAAAATCTCCCGAATTCCAACCCCAAAATTTCCCAGTGAATCACCAAATTCCAATCCCAAAATCTCCTGGTGAATCACCAAATCCCAAACCCAAAATCTCCCGAATTCCAATCCCAAAATCTGCCAGTGAATCACCAAATCCCAAACCCAAAATCTCCCGAATTCCAACCCCAAAATTTCCCAGTGAATCACCAAATTCCAATCCCAAAATCTCCTGGTGAATCACCAAATCCCAACCCCAAAATCTCCCGAATTCCAATCCCAAAATCTCCCAGTGAATCACCAAATCCCAAACCCAAAATCTGCTGGTGAATCACCGAATTCAACCCCAAAATCTCCCGAATTCCAATCCCAAAATCTCCCGGTGAAGCACCAAATCCCAACCCCAAAATCTCCCGAATTCCAATCCCAAAATCTCCCGGTGAATCACCGAATTCCAGCCCCAAAATCTCCTGGTGAATCACCGAATTCCAGCCCCAAAATCTCCCAAATTCCAACCCCAAAATCTCCCGGTGAATCACCGAATTCCAGCCCCAAAATCTCCTGGTGAATCACCGAATTCCAGCCCCAAAATCTCCTGGTGAATCACCGAATTCCAGCCCCAAAATCTCCTGGTGAATCACCGAATTCCCAACCCCAAAATCTGCCAGTGAATCACCCAATTCCCAACCCCAAAATCTCCTGAATTGCCAAATCCCAACCCCAAAATCTCCCAAATTCCAACCCCAAAATCTCCTGAATTCCAACCCCAAAATCTCTCGGTGAATCACCGAATCCCAAACCCCAAAATCTGAATCCCAAACCCCAAAATCTCTCGGTGAATCACCGAATCCCAAACCCCAAAATCTCCTGGTGAATCACCCAATTCCCAACCCCAAAATCTCCTGAATTGCCAAATCCCAACCCCAAAATCTCCCAAATTCCAACCCCAAAATCTCCTGAATTCCAACCCCAAAATCTCCCGGTGAGTCACCGAATCCCAAACCCCCCCTCAGATTCCTTGGGAATTTTCCAGGAAAACCGTGGCTGGCAGCAGCTCCAGCCCAAACCTCAAATCCCTGGAAAACAAGGAAAAAAAAAAAACAAAAAACAAAAAAATACGAAGAAAAAGAGGAAATCTGTGAGCAGCACAAAGGGGCTGAGCGAGGAATTCCAGAGCTGGGAATTTTTGGGGGCTCAGTTTGGAAATTCCCGGGGAATTCAGGGAGCTGCTGCTCAGCAAGAGAGCACAAAAAATTCCTTTTTTTTTTGGTTATTTTTTTAGGGAAAAGCACATTCCTACCGCAATAACTCCCAGGTGCCGGGAGGATTCTGTAAATCCCAAGGTTTTTTTTTTTGGGTTTAACCCTTTCCTGGGGGTTCATGGATGGATTTCCAGCAGAAAATCCCATTTTTTTTTTTTTTTCCCCTGTGCCTTCCCCAAACCTTTCCCCCCCGCTCTAATTTGCACTAATATTTAGGGATTTTTAAAGAAAACCGCGATGTCAAACCTCTCTGGTAGCTGAAAATGCCAAATAACGCTCGCAGGGACGGCCGAGAGCCTGGAGGGGAGCTGGGTGGGAAGGGGAGGAAGGCAGGAGGAGGAGGAGGAAGAAATAAAGAGGATTTTATTTTCCAAATCCGTTTTCCAGCAAATTTTCCTGCTGGAAGCAGGAGCAGAGCGGCTCCATCACCACCAGCAGCTGGGAAAATCTCGTTCCTCCCAGTTTAAACCAGCAATATCCATTTTTTACCTCGTTGTGAACTAAAGCTCTGACTTTCTCGCCCTCCCCTTTGAGATTTTTGCGATGCATTTATGTAATTATTATTTTAATTTTTATTTTTTAATGGTACCTTTTCTGTCTTTAACTCGTGTTCGGGAGAGCGAGAGGAGCTTCTGGTGTGTTTGAGGGGTGATTGTGGCGCTGCTGAGTGGATTAATGAGGAAATTAAATAAAATGAGGAAAAAATGAGTAAAAAATGAGTCAAAAATGTGTAAAAAATGAGTGAAAAATGCGTAAAAAATGAGCAAAAAATGAGAAAAAAATGAGAAAAAAATGAGTCAAAAATGTGTAAAAAACGAGTGAAAAATGCGTAAAAAATGAGCAAAAAATGAGCAAAAAATGAGAAAAAATGAGTAAAAAATGTGTAAAAAATGAGTGAAAAATGCGTAAAAAATGAGTAAAAAATGCGTAAAAAATGAGCAAAAAATGCGTAAAAAATGAGCAAAAAATGAGTAAAAAATGAGTCAAAAATTACTAAAAAATGAGCAAAAATGAGTAAAAAATGAGTAAAAATGGGTAAAAAATAAGTAAAAAATGAGCAAAAAATGAGCAAAAAATGAGTAAAAATGGGTAAAAAATGAGTAAAAAATGAGTAAAAAATGACTAAAGAATGTCTAAAAAATGAGTAAAAAATGGGTAAAAAATGAGCAAAAAATGAGCAAAAAATTAGTAAAAAATTAGTAAAAAATTAGTAAAAATGAGTAAAAAATAGTAAAAATGTGTAAAAAATGAGAAAAAATGAGTAAAAAATGTGTAAAAAATGAGTGAAAAATGCGTAAAAAATGACTAAAAAATTACTAAAAAATGAGCAAAAATGGATAAAAAATGAGTAAAAAATGGGTAAAAAATAAGTAAAAAATGAGTAAAAAAGAGTAAAAAATGAGTAAAAAACAAGTAAAAAATGAGTAAAAAATGTGTAAAAAATGAGTAAAAAATGTGTAAAAAACGAGTAAAAAACGAGTAAAAAATGAGATGAGGGAAAGAGTAAAACCCACCTGAATCCCAGTGAAGTTCCACGAGGAGAAACGCTTCCAGATTTCCCGATTTCCCGATTTTTTGGGGGAATATTTGGCTGTTTTGGGGTTTATCCAGCCCTTAGGGATTGCTTTGGGCTCAGCTCCACGCCCCGTTATCCCTCCCAGGCAGGAGGGGCAGGGCTGGGAGCTGATCCCAGCAGGAAAAGCTGGGATTGAGCTGGAGACAGATCCACGCTCGGGTAAGAGCAGCAACATCACAATTCTGGGGGAAAACCAGAAAAAATCGGGTGCGGAGAGAGGAGAAAAATTAAATTTGTTTTGGCACAAAGCCCAGCTGGAGGTTGGGATGGGAAGGGGTTCACCCTGGAGGGTGATCCCTGAATTTGGGGAGTTGGAAAGGGGGGAAAATCGGGAAGGAAAATTCCTTTTTGTGGGATTTTCCGGCCGGTTTTGGGGTGGAAGGGGAACACTTCTCTGAGCTTTCTTTAAAATGACCCCAAGAGCTGGAGGAGAGGGGCAGGAAAAGGAGGAAAATTAAATTGATGAAGGCAAATTTTGATTTTTGGAGAGGGATCAGGCAGGCCTGGAACCTTCCAGAGGAGCAGAAAAAGGAGGAAAATTAAATTAATAAAGGCAAATTTTAATTTTTGAAGCTCTGGGTTTGGAGAGGGGCAGGAAAAGGAGGAAAATTAAATTAATAAAGCGTGATTTTAATTTTTGAAGCTCTGGGTTTGGAGAGGGCAGGAAAAGGAGGAAAATTAAATGAATAAAGGCAAATTTTGATTTTTTGGAGAGGGATCAGGCAGGCCTGGCACCTTCCAGAGAGGAGGGAAAAGGAAGAAAATTAAATTAACGAAGGCGGATTTTAATTTTTGAAGCGCTGGGTTTGGAAAGGGGCGGGAAAAGGAGGAAAATTAAATCAATAAAGGTGGATTTTAATTTTTTGGAGAGGGATCAGGCAGGTCTGGAACCTTCCAGAGGGGCAGAAAAAGGAGGAAAATTAAATGAATAAAGGCAAATTTTGATTTTTGGAGAGGGATCAGGCAGGCCTGGAACCTTCCAGAGAGGAGGGAAAAGGAAGAAAATTAAATTAACGAAGGCGGATTTTAATTTTTGAAGCTCTGGGTTTGGAGAGGGGCGGGAAAAGGAGGAAAATTAAATCAATAAAGGTGGATTTTAATTTTTTGGAGAGGGATCAGGCAGGCCTGGAACCTTCCAGAGGGGCAGAAAAAGGAGGAAAATTAAATGAATAAAGGCAAATTTTGATTTTTGGAGAGGGATCAGGCAGGCCTGGCACCTTCCAGCAGGGAGGGAATCGCTGACACGGCCGGGGCCGAGGGCCAGGGGGGCTCTGTTTTGTTAAATCCTTTTGTCCCCGGCTCTTTTGGGGATGATTTTGGCTCAGCAGCTTCAGCACAATGAGTTTGTTTGCTCAGCCCCAGCACAATCCCATCCCCGGGCTGGGGGGGATTGAGGGAATTTGGGGAATTTTTGCCCACCCTCGCTGCTTGTTACAAGCGTGGGGTGAGGTTAAAGCGGCCAGGGATGCGTTAAATCGCAGAATTTAATTTAATCATTCATTTTGAATTTAATAAGTCACAGAGGGGACGTTAAAGATCAGCCAGGCCCTTGTTATGGGCAGCGACACCTTCCACTGGAATGTATTAACTGCCTAAAAAAGTAATATATAAAAATAGGTATAAACACCTAAAAATAGAGTAAATATCACAAAACAACATCTAAAAAATAAATATTTATATATTTTTTTTATTTATATATATACATATATATATATATATATATATATATATATATATATATATATAAAATATACCTAAAAAGGTAATATCTAAATATAGGTACAAACACCTAAAAATAGAGTAAATATAATAAAACAACATATAAAATATAAATATTATATATATATATATATACACACTATATATAAATATATATAATATACCTAAAAAGGTAATATATAAAAATAGGGATAAACACATAAAAATAGAGTAAATATCATAAAACAACATATAAAAAATAAATATTATATATATAATACTATATATAAATATATATAATAGATACTATATATAATAATAAAATATAATAATATATAATAGATACTATATATAATAATAAAATATAATATACTAGATATTTAACAAAAATATAATAAAACAATACAATATTAATATAATATCATACTATAATATAGTATATAGCATGATATAATATTATATCATATATATAATGACATAATATATATAAATGATATAATATTATATCACATATATATATAATGATATAATATATGTAACACAACATTATATATTATATATTAGTGGTCACTATTAGAAATTATTGGTTATTGATCATATATTTTAATAACATTTAATAATATTTAAAACCCGGGGGTCCCGGTTCTGCCGGCCCGGGGGTCCCGGTTCCGCTGTCCCGGGGTTCCCGGTGTCCCGGTGGTCCCGGCTCTGCTGTCCCGGTGGTCCCGGTTCCGGTGTCCCGGTGTCCCGGGGGTCCCGAGGGTCCCGGTGTCCCGGTGGTCCCGGCTCTGCTGTCCCGGTGGTCCCGGTTCCGGTGTCCCGGTGGTCCCGGTGGTCCCGGCTCTGCTGTCCCGGTGGTCCCGGTGGTCCCGGCTCTGCTGTCCCGGTGGTCCCGGTCCCGGTGTCCCGGTGGTCCCGGCTCTGCTGTCCCGGTGGTCCCGGTTCCGGTGTCCCGGTGGTCCCGGTGGTCCCGGCTCTGCTGTCCCGGTGGTCCCGGTCCCGGTGTCCCGGTGGTCCCGGTTCCGGTGTCCCGGGGTTCCCGGTGGTCCCGGTGGTCCCGGCTCTGCTGTCCCGGTGGTCCCGGTGGTCCCGGCTCTGCTGTCCCGGTGGTCCCGGTCCCGGTGTCCCGGCGGTCCCGGCTCTCACGGCCCCGTTGCTCCGCAGGTCGGGCAGGATGCGGCCCCTGGACCACGCTCGCCGCTGGGCTCTGCTGCTGCTGCTGCTGCTCGCCCTCCTCAGCCACGCTGCCGGCGGTCGCCGCGGGGCCGGCGGGAGGAGCCCCGGGCCCGGGGGGCTCCGCGGGGGTTTCCGCTCCGTGTCCCGAGGCGGGGGGGCCCCGGGCCGTGGCTCCAAGGTGGCCGGAGCCATCGCGGCCGGAGCCGCCGCGGGCTACGGGATGGGGCTGCTGCGTCGCCCGCGGCCGCCCCGCCGGGGCCCCCGCGCCCCGGCCGCCCGGCAGCCCCCCCCTTCGGGGGGCTTCCACTCCGGGGGCTGGCCCGAGCTGGGGGGAAAGCGGGGACCCCCCAGCGGAGCCCCCGGGCTGCGGAGAGCCGGGCTCGGGCTCGCCCTGCTGCTGGCGTCGGGCTCCTGCCTCGTCAGCCACGGGCTGCAGCGCTGAGGGGGCGCACCGAGACCCCCGGGCCGGCCCCGCCGCCCGCTCGGAGAGAACTGAATTTCCTGGGAGATTGGATGTGGCTTGGGGAGGTGGGAGAGGAGCTCTCGGCCGGCAGCCGGAGCTGGGCAACCGGGCCGGGGCTCACCGGGAGCCCGCGGGCGGATCCTGCGAGCTCCAGCTGGGAAACGATGGATCCTGAGAGCTCCAGCCGGGAACCGATGGATCCTGAGAGCCCCAGCCGGGAACCGATGGATCCTGAGAGCCCCAGCCGGGAACCGATGGATCCTGAGAGCCCCAGCCGGGAACCGATGGATCCTGAGAGCCCCAGCCGGGAACCGATGGATCCTGCGAGCTCCAGCCGGGAACCGATGGATCCTGTGAGCTCCAGCCGGGATCTTGTGAGCTCCAGCCGGGAACCAATGGATCCTGAGAGCCCCAGCCAGGAACCGATGGATCCTGAGAGCTCCAGCCGGGATCCTGAGAGCTCCAGCCGGGATCCTGAGAGCTCCAGCTGGGAACCGATGGATCCTGAGAGCCCCAGCCGGGAACCGATGGATCCTGAGAGCCCCAGCCGGGATCCTGAGAGCTCCAGCCGGGATCCTGAGAGCCCCAGCCGGGATCCTGAGAGCTCCAGCCGGGATCCTGAGAGCTCCAGCCGGGAACCGATGGATCCTGAGAGCCCCAGCCGGGATCCTGCAAGCTCCAGCCGGGAACCGATGGATCCTGCGAGCCTCAGCAGCTGCGGGAGCAAAACCGGCCCTGCAAGGACCTGTGGAAAGCGGCACCGCTCGGCTCTGCCTTCCCGTGTCACGGCTCTGCCAAAAAACGCTCCTTTCCCCCCAGAAGGGCGCTGGGACTCGCGGGGAGGGGGGTGTGGGGCTTGGAAACGGAGCCCTCCGCCTTGCAATAAAGTTTGGCCTTGAGGCATCCTCTGATTTTAACCAAATCCATCGTTTTTAGCACTGGGAGCCACGCAGGGAATGGGAATCTCCGGGGGAGGCCGCCTGAGGACAAACCCTGCTCGGTCCCATCCCTCTGGCTTTGATCTGATCATTCCCAACCCTTGATATCCCAATTTTCAGCATTCCCTGCCCAAAACGCACCCAGCTCTTGGACTGCCCAACTCTCGCAGCTGCCTCGGGTTTGTCAGAGAGGAGACAAATCCTGCGTGGAGGGGATGAAAAGGAGCCGTGGTTTTGGGAAGGAATTCCTCCCTGGGAGGGTGGGGAGGAGCTGGGATGGAATTCCCAGAGCCTGCATCCCCGGGAATTCCCAGAGTCTGGATCCCCGGGAATGCCCCACTCTGGGATGGAATTCCCAGAGCCTGGATCCCCGGGAATTCCCAGAGCCTGGATCCCCGGGAATTCCCAGAGCCTGGATCCCCGGGAATGCCCCAAGCTGGGATGGAATTCCCAGAGCCTGGATCCCCGGGAATGCCCCACGCTGGGATGGAATTCCCAGAGCCTGGATCCCCGGGAATGCCCCAAGCTGGGATGGAATTCCCAGAGCCTGGATCCCCGGGAATGCCCCACGCTGGGATGGAATTCCCAGAGCCTGGATCCCCGGGAATTCTCAGAGCCTGGATCCCCGGGAATTCCCAGAGCCTGGATCCCCGGGAATTTCCAGAGCCTGGATCCCCGGGAATTCCCAGAGCCTGGATCCCCGGGAATTTCCAGAGCCTGGATCCCCGGGAATTCCCAGAGCCTGGATCCCCGGGAATTCCCAGAGCCTGGATCCCCGGGAATGCCCCAAGCTGGGCTGGAATTCCCAGAGCCTGGATCCCCGGGAATTCCCAGAGCCTGGATCCCCGGGAATGCCCCAAGCTGGGCTGGAATTCCCAGAGCCTGGATCCCCGGGAATGCCCCAAGCTGGGCTGGAATTCCCAGAGCCTGGATCCCCGGGAATGACCCAAGCCCCAAGCTGGGATGGAATTCCCAGAGCCTGGATCCCCGGGAATGCCCCACGCTGGGCTGGAATTCCCAGAGCCTGGATCCCCGGGAATGCCCCACGCTGGGATGGAATTCCCAGAGCCTGGACGGGAGGTGGAGCTGTCGGTCCGGGATGGAACCAGCGCCGGTTGAGCTCTGCGCTCCTGCTTTGCATCCCAAACCTCTAAATCAGACTATTCCTCCTCCAGTTCTGTTCAAACTGGGCAGCTGTGCGCCAAAATCCCGCTTTTTACGGCTTTTTTTCCAGCCAGGAAAAAAGGATTCAGCTGTTCTGCCTGGATTGGGGGCTGTTTATGCGTGGAGAGAGATTTGGAGAAGGCTCTAAAAAAGCAACCTCAGATTTTATTGTATTTACACTTTGGGGGGAATTTAGTAAATCAGAAATTCTCCCCATCCTCACTCCGTGCACGGCTCCAGGATTTGGAGTGTTTAGCTAAAAATTAATTCATTTCTCTGCTTCAGCAGCTCACTGCAGGGGGCCCAGGGGAGATCTTTGATCCCTTAAAGGACACAGAAGTTCAGAGCGTGTCACCCGCCCCAGAGCCAGGAAAGTTCTGAGCAAACGGCTCCAAAAATCACCAAAAACCCCCGTTCTGGGTAAAAAAAAAAACAACCCAGGATCCTGCGTGTGCAGGGAGGGGAAATGTCATTTTTTCATTTCTCGGAGCATTGTGTCGATGTGTTGGTCGTGGTTGGGAGGGAATTGAAGATGGGAGTTTTGGGGTTAAAAATGGGAAATTTATAATTCTGCTGCTGCTGAGGCCAAACCCTCCCCAGAGGAGTTCACGGTGCAAGTGCTGGGAGCCTCTTCCTGGAAATATCCATGAGTTCATCTCGGGAAATAGGGGGATCTCTTTCTTCATTCTTTTTTTCCCTATTTTTGGACGGAGTGAAGCTTTTTCCTTCCTTCTTTTGGGGAAATTTCTCCTCCTGCCTCGGGGCTGCAGCTTGTCGGAGCTGGGGCTGCTGGAGGAGGGCTCCTCTGGTCGTGAAATGCAAAATAAATGGAAATAAATTCCATGGACACCCATTCCCATCGAGCCTGGGCTGACCCCCAGCTCCGGGGGGATTCTGAAGCCCTCAGCCCCGCTCAGGTGAGACCGCACCTGGAGGATGTGGAGCTGCTGGGGAGAGCCCAGAGGAACTGGAGACCCTCTGGAGCCGGGCTGGGAGAGCTGGGAATGTTCCCCTGGAGAAGGGGAAGGATCCAGGGAGAGCTTCCAGCACATTCCAGGACCTGGAGGAGCTCCAGGAGAGCTGGAGAGGGGCTGGGGACAAGGGATGGAGGGACAGGACCCAGGGAATGGCTCCCACTGGGAAAAGGGAGATCGGGCTGGGATTTTGGGAAGGAATTCCTGGCTGGGAAGCTGGGATGGAATTCTCAGAGCAGCTCTGGCTGCCCCTGGATCCCTGGAAGTGCCCAAGGCCAGGCTGGAGCAGGTTGGAGCTGCCCAGGACAGCGAGAGGCGTCCCTGCCATGGCAGGGGTGGGACTGGATGGGATTTAAGGTCCTTCCAACCCAAACCTCTCCAGGATCCCATAATTAAGTGCCCAGGATCCCATAATTAAGTGCCCAGGATCCCATGATTAAGTGTCCAGGATCCCATGATTAAGCAGGCCCAGGATCCCATAATTAAATTGCCCAGGATCCCATAATTAAGTGTCCAGGATCCCATAATTATGTTGCCTAGGATCCCATAATTAAGTTGCCCAGGATCCCATAATTAAGTGTCCAGGATCCCATAATTATGTTGCCTAGGATCCCATAATTAAGTTGCCCAGGATCCCATAATTAAGTGTCCAGGATCCCATAATTAAGTTGCCCAGGATCCCTTAATTAAGTTGCCCAGGATCCCATAATTAAATTGCCTAGGATCCCATAATTAAGTTGCCCAGGATCCCTTAATTAAGTTGCCCAGGATCCCATAATTAAATTGCCTAGGATCCCATAATTAAATTGCCTAGGATCCCATAATTAAGTGTCCAGGATCCCATAATTAAGTGTCCAGGATCCCATAATTAAATTGCCCAGGATCCCACAATTAAGTTGCCCAGTATCCCATAATTAAATTGCCTAGGATCCCATAATTAAGTTGCCCAGGATCCCTTAATTAAATTGCCCAGGATCCCATAATTAAGTTGCCCAGGATCCCATGATTAAACGTCCAGGATCCCATAATTAATTGCCCAGGATCCCTTAATTAAGCAGGTCTTGGGTCAGGCTTAACGCCACTGAAACAACAAATGTAAAAATTCCTTTATTAGACAGAAACCGAAATTAGACAGAAATTAGAAAACACTTCTTGGAATGCAGCAAAACCATGGTGGGGAGCAGGGGAGGGGAAAAGGTTCACGGGGATTTTGGGGTTTGGGCCAGATTCGCTCCTGGAAGGGAACAAAAGCTCCCTCAGGCCGGGAAGGGACAGGGAGGGCGGAAAATGCGGAAAATGCGGAAAATGCGGAAAATGCGGAAAATTCGGGAAAAGAGGAAAAAGCCGCTTCTGTTTCGCGGCACGAAGGAGGCTCCCGGGCACCTTGGCTTGATCCTTTTTAATTTGTAGCAGAGGTGGAACATTCCAGAAAAGGCTCAGCGCGGTAAATCCCGGGATTTTTACAAAACATCCGCGTGTCACAAAGCCCTGCTCTTCCCGTGGTTATCCTGCAAGCTTTCTTTTCTCTCCATTTATATATATATATATATTTTTTTTTATATGATATATATAGAATTAATCTTCACTTAGCTTACACCGATGCAAAAAAAAAAAAAAAGAGGAAAAAAAATCTCGTTTAGGACAGTGTTATTCAGTGCCTTGCAATAAAAATAAAAATAAAAATAAAAATAAAAATAAAAATAAAAATAAAAATAGAAATAAAAATAAAAATAAAAATAGAAATAAAAATAAAAATAAAAATAAAAATAAAAATAGAAATAAAAATAAAAATAGAAATAAAAATAGAAATAAAAATAGAAATAGAAATAAAAATAGAAATAAAAATAGAAATAAAAATAAAAATAAAAACAATAAAATAAAATAAAATTAAAATAAAAAATAAAAATTAAAAATTAAAAATAAAAAAATAAAAATAAAAATAAAAATAAAAATAAAAATAAAAGTTAAAAAGTTAAAAATAAAAATAAAAATAGAAATAAAAATCAAAAATAAAAATCAAAATAAAAATAAAAGTTAAAAATAAAAATAAAAATAAAAATAAAAATAAAAATAAAAATAAAAATAAAAATAAAAATAAAAATAAACGAGATATTGAATCGAGCTCAAGCGCAGCGCCACGGATGTTACAGCTACTCCCCAGCCCAGCATCGACACAAGAAGCAAGAATTTCACCCGTTGCTTCCACAGGGCAAAGGAATTACTCACAAATGTGATTTTTTTTAAAGCATCTCCCTTCCCAGGCGGGTTTTTCCCGATGCTGTTTGCTCTACCAGCGTGGTGTGGCCGATTCCAGTCTCTTGCTATGAGCTTGACCCCCCCTGAGAATCCTTTTTGCTGCATTTTAACGTCCTTTAGGTCCAGGTGTTGAAGTATGAACGTGACTTGTCACCTGGAGCATCCAGAATAGCTTTTTTTGGGGTTGTAACACCGTTTTGGGGGTGTTTGGGGCATTCAGCAGTGCCTGAAAAAGCCTCTAAAGCGTGACTGGTGCTTGAGCCTTGCTGTGGTGTGGGGTGAAAAATGGACTTATTTTGGTGTGGTGCTGCAGGGCCTGCACGGGGAAGGGTTATTTTTTACAATTAAAAGGTTCTAATTGCAACAATTACAAGAAACTAATTGCAAGAAACCCCGTGGCCGCTCAGAAACCCCTGAGACCCCCCCCAGAGGTGCCCCAGGGGAAGGGGGTGCGGGGGCAGCAGGACTGGGGTGAGACCAAACCCCGCCTGTTAACCAAGAGAACTCTTGGGGTGCCGAGGAGAGCTCCCCTCTCGGGGTGACCCCGAGGAGGAGGATGAGGAGGAGGAAGATGAGGCGAAGGCCGCGCTTTTGGGCTCCAGCGCCGTCCTGGGCACGCGTTTGGGGCAGAAAAGTGAAATTTTCATCCCGTCTCCTAAACCGCGGAGGCGCCGGGGGGCTCCTCACCGTAAAAACAACCGCAAGCCACAACGGGGTCACGACGGGTGACATCGGGGAGCCGCGGGGAGCTCTAGTGCAGGGCGAAGAGGACGAGGAGCAGCAGGGCGGGCAGCGAGGCGTCGGCCAGGCGAGGCCGGATGCCCGAGGCCAGGCGGTACTCCTGGTACTGCTGGATGCACATCTCGCGGATCACCTTGGTCACCACGCGCGTCTCCAGCTCTGCCTCCGTCTGGTTGGCGGCGGCGCCGGCCTCCGAGGCGTTCCTGCGGGCGGCGGGGCCGATGTTGTGCTCGGTGACGGTGATGTTGAAGCAGTCGGCCACGAAGACGTCCTGCGGCACCGGGCCGCGCTGGTCGCGGTAGTCGCGGTAGTAGACCTGGTTGGGGTAGCGCGCGGCGTTCTCGTTCCACCAGCGGTACTCGTCGGGGCTGTCGAAGCGGTAGTGCATCCCCGACATCACCCGGCCCATGGCGTAGCCCCCCAAGCCCCCCACCACGGCGCCCGCCGCCGCCGCCCCTGCCACGTGCTTGAAGTTGGTCTTGGGCTTGGGCGCCTTCCAAGGCTTCTGGTGGTAGCTACCCCCGCTGGACGGGTTGTAGCCCTGGCCCCAGCCCGGGTAGCCGGGGTTGTGGGGGTAGCCGGGGTTGTGGGGGTAGCCGGGGTTGTGGGGGTAGCCCGGGTTGTGAGGGTAGCCGGGGTTTTGGGGGTAGCCGGGCTGGCGGGGGTAGCTGGGCTGGCGGTGGCTCCCCGTGCCCCAGCCGCCCCCGCTGGGTTTGCCTTTGCCCTTCTTGGAGGAGGCCAGGTGGGCACAGACGCCGAGGAGCAGCAGCAGCAGCAGGCAGCGGGTGCCGAGGAGCCTGGCCATGGCTGTGGGGACAAGGACAGCGTCAGGGCATGGCTGAGACCCCCCCCCGGATCCACCCGAAACACCTCTGGGCCCTCCAGTCCAGCTGCAGGACAAACAGCCCTGGGCTAAATGTGTGCTTGTCCCCAGCCACAATGCATTGATTTATACATAAATGTAAAATATTTCACATTTTATAGATATAAAATATATAGAGATATATAGGTAGGTATATAGATATACAGATATAGCTATATATATAAAATATCTAGAGATATCTATATACCTATCTATATACCTATTTATTTTATATATAGGTATATCTATATATCTATATACCATGGCCTGGGGTCATCCATGGCCTGGGGTCATCCATGGCCTGGGGTCATCCATGGCTTTGGATCCATGGGATCATCCATGGCCTGGGACCATCCATGGCCTGGGATCATCCATGGCCTGGGATCATCCACGGCCTGGGATCATCCATGGCCTGGGATCATCCATGGGATCATCCATGACCTGGGATCATCCATGACCTGGGACCATCCATAACCCCAGCGTTCACTGCTCCCATTCCGATCATCTCCCACGGGCGGGGCCGGCAAGGCTGGAATCCCGGTCCAGGAGCCGCTCCCCTCCCCGTACAATCCACAGCCGAGCTGCAAATCCTTTGGAATGCCCTCTGGAAAATCCTTCCCAAGCTGTAAAACCCCTCTGGACGCCGAGCCGCTGCTCCCCCGTGTTTGATGCAGCGATAAAAAAGCGTTTTCCATCCTTCCCGAGGCCGGGCTCTCCCCCAGAATCGCCCCTGGGGCGCTCCGGGTGTGCGAGGGCATCCCTGGATTCTGCCCCGTGGTACAACAGAAACATCAAAATCCATTTGGGTCCTAAATTTGGGGTTTTTTTGCAGAGATTAAGGAGCAGCTCCCTGCAGAATCATCCCAGGAATAACCTGAGCGCAGGCAGGAGATGCTGAACCCTCCTGAGCCGCTCTGAAAAACCAAAATAAAACCCTGCACAAACCAGAAATCCTTCTGTTGCCAGCTGGACGTGGCTTTGTGGGCCTCAAAAAGCAGATTCACCTCTTTGAGCTCCTAAATTATGCTTTTTCTCCCTTTTTTCCCCCGAAAAAATAATCTGGTTTCGTGCCCAGAAAGGTTTGAATTTAAACCCTTTGAGCTCCGTGGTTTGGGTGGGATCGCCAGCAAGCCCCTGAACAAAATCGCGGGGGAGCTGCACCATCCTGGCGATGGAATTCCAGGCTTGGCACTGCCGGCTCATGGAAAAATCTGGGCTCTGGAGCCTTCCTCACCCTCAGCACCCACCCGCTGGGGGCAGGGATGAGATCAGGGGGGTTAAAAATAGCCAAAAAGGCAGGGAAAAAAACACCCGGCTCCTCGGGAAAACGGAAAAACGGAGGAGGAAAAGGCAGAAAATTCGGTTTGAAAATGAATTTTAAATTCTGGGGTTTTTTTCCCCTCGCTGTTCCAAAGAGGGAGAGAGAATCAGGCTCTGGACAAGAGGGGTTCAAGGCACATTTATTGAAGAAATCCCAGGGTTGGAGGTTGACTCAGAATTCTCGGAATATCACAGCGCTGAGCTGCTCCTCTAATTACCCTCCGAGCTCTGATAAACAGGGCACTAATTAGCCAGCGAGGAGCTTCTAAATTAATGAGTCGCTGATGGGGATCAGGAGCTGCTTCCTGGGAATCCGGGATTTTCTCCCAGAAATAAAAAAAAAATAAATCCCAGATTTTTTTTTTTTTTTCCGAGGAGAAAAGCTGGGATCTCTCTCTGCTCCGAAATTCTCTTCATGGCCTGACCATGACATTAATATTAATATTAAATTATAGATGGAAAATCTTCGCAAGGAAATTTTTTATGGGGTTTTTTGGTTTTTTTTTTTCCTGATTATTTTAAACCTTCCTGGCCCAAATTCGCCCTCCCGGCGGGTGCTGGAAATGAGGAATTAATTGAGGTTGGTTTGTGCCGGAGCTGGAGGAACTCCGCGGAAAATGGAGGCTGCCAGGAGCCATCGCAAGCAGCAATTACGTGCTTGGCAAAGGAGGAGGTTTTTGGTTTTGGAAACACCAAAATATCCCTGGAAATAACCTTGGGAAGGCCCCCGGGCAGGAGGGGAAGGTGGAGGTGGGAAGATGCCCGGGGATGGGGGCGGCCGGACCCTCCTGGAGATGCTGGGGGTGAAAATTCCGGGCTGAAAACTCGAAATAAAATGGGAATTTCCCAGAAAATGTCACCTCTGGGTGTAGAAACCCCCCTTTTCTCTTTCGCTTCCGCTGGAAAAGACAAAACCTCGGAGAAGAAATCCCCCGCCAGCGCTGAGTAAACGCTGAGTAAACAAGGAGCGGGGAGAAGCAGCGCTCTGCCTCTTAAGGAACCGCTGGAAAATCAATTTTTAGGCTGTCAGGGCAGGGAAAGAGGCAGCCCCGAATCCCTCGGGCTCCAAACCCCTCCCTGAGCTCCGGGTTTATCCCTCTCCGAGCCCCCTTTTCCCCCTTTTCCCCGGCACTCACCGGCTGGGAAGGCGCTGCCGCTCGCTCCGAGGTGATTCAGCCCCGGAGCTCCGCGCAGGAATAAATAAATAGAGAGAGGGAGGAGCGGAGCAGCAGAGCCCGGCCCCGCTCAGCCCGGCCGGCATCCAGAATCCATCCGGAATCCACCCAAAATCCACCCCAAATCTATCCAGAATCCATCCGGAATCCATCTGGAATCTATCCAGAATCCATCCGGAATCCATCTGGAATCTATCCAGAATCCATCCGGAATCCATCTGGAATCCATCCAGAATCCATCTGGAATTCACCCAAAATCCACCCCAAATCTATCCAAAATCCACCCAAAATCCACCCCAAATCTATCCAAAATCCACCCAAAATCCACCCCAAATCTATCCAAAATCCATCTGGAATCCATCTGGAATCTATCCAGAATCCATCCGGAATCCATCCGGAACCCACCCAAAATCCACCCCAAATCCATCCAAAATCCATCTGGAATCTATCCAGAATCCATCTGGAATCTATCCAAAATCCATCCAGAATCCATCCGGAATCTAGCCAGAATCCATCCAGGATCCATCCAGAATCCATCCAAAATCTACCCAAATTCCACCCCAAATCTATCCAAAATCCATCCGGAATCCATCCGGATTCAATCCAGCATCCATCCAGGATTTATCCAGAATCCATCCCAAATCTATCCAGAATCCATCCAGGATTTATCCAGAATTTATCCAGAATTTACCCAGAATTTATCCAGAATTTATCCAGAATTTACCCAGAATTTACCCAGAATTTATCCAGAATTTATCCAGCATCCATCCAAAATCCATCCAAAATCCACCCAAAATCCACCCAAAATCCACCCAAAATCCACCCAAAATCCATCCAAAATCCACCCAAAATCCATCCAAAATCCACCCAAAATCCACCCAAAATCCACCCAAAATCCATCCAAAATCCACCCAAAATCCATCCAAAATCCACCCAAAATCCACCCAAAATCCACCCAAAATCCATCCAAAATCCACCCAAAATCCATCCAAAATCCATCCAAAATCCACCCAAAATCCACTCAAAATCCATCCAAAATCCACCCAAAATCCACCCAGAACCCATCCAGAATTTACTACAATTATTTATTCCACAACACCAAATTATTTACGTGATAAGAACATTTACTGAAAACCCCTCTCCAGGCCAAAACCGAAAAATAAACAACTTTCCCTCCGGAAAACGAATTTCTGCTTGCAGGAATTGAGACATTTATTGACGACTGATCATTAATGAATTTTTAATTTATTGTGGGAATCATCAGGGCTGAAACCTCCCCAAGCAGCTCAGGCAGATCTTTAATGGGTTATTTTTTTTTATCATCCTGGGGTAAAATTTCTGTCAACCTCAAGCATTGATCTGCTCTGGAGGTTTGAAATCGTTCATGGGATGAGATTTCCTCGATTTTTGGCTCGGGAGGGAGGAAGTTTGATTTCCTTCACCGCCTCTCATCGATTTTGGTTTGGTTTTTATAATTTTAATTCATCGAAAATGCTTTTATTCGCCCAGCTCTGGTTTTTCAGAGGCATCCAGGGAGATCTGGGTGAGATCTGTTCATTTTTTAGGGTTAAAATGTTCATTTTTGGGGGTTAAAATGATCATTTTTTAGGGTTAAAATGTTCATTTTTTAGGGTTAAAATGTTCATTTTTTAGGGTTAAAGTGTTCATTTTTGGGGGTTAAAGTGTTCATTTTTTAGGGTTAAAATGATCATTTTTGGGGGTTAAAATGTTCATTTTTTAGGGTTAAAATGTTCATTTTGGGGGGTTAAAGTGTTCATTTTTGGGGGTTAAAATGTTCATTTTTTGGGGTTAAAATGTTCATTTTCTGGGGTTAAAGTGTTCATTTTTTGGGGTTAAAATGTTCATTTTTGGGGGTTAAAATGTTCATTTCTTAGGGTTAAAATGATCATTTTTTAGGGTTAAAGTGTTCATTTTTTAGGGTTAAAATATTCATTTTTTAGGGTTAAAATGTTCATTTTTGGGGGTTAAAATGTTCATTTTGGGGGTTAAAGTGTTCATTTTTTAGGGTTAAAGTGTTCATTTTTGGGGGTTAAAATGATCATTTTTTGGGGTTAAAATGTTCATTTTCTGGGGTTAAAATGTTCATTTTTGGGGTTAAAATGTTCATTTTGGGGTTAAAGATGTTCATCAGTAGGATTAGAAATCTTTATCCCTGGGGTTATAAATGTTCATTAGGGTTAAAAATCTTTATCCCTGGGGTTAAAAATGTCCATCTATGGGGTTAAAAATATTCAATAGGTTTAGAAATCTTTATCCCTGGGGTTATAAATGTGCATCCATTGGGGTTACAATATTTAATAGGGTTATAAAACTTTGTCCCTGGGGCTAAAAATGTTCATTAGGGTCAGAAATCTTTATCCCTGGGGTTATAAATGTTCATTAGGGTCAGAAATCTTTATCCCTGGGGTTATAAATGTTCATTAGGGTTAAAAATCTTTATCCATGGGGTTAAAAATCTTTATCCATTGGGGTTAAAATATTCAATAGGGTTAGAAATCTTTATCCCTGGGGTTAAAAATGTTCATTAGGGTCAGAAATCTTTATCCATGGGGTTAAAAATGTTCATTAGGGTCAGAAATCTTTATCCCTGGGGTTAAAAATGTTCATCCATTGGGGTTACAATATTTAATAGGGTTATAAAACTTTGTCCCTGGGGCTAAAAATATTCATTAGGGTCAGAAATCTTTATCCATGGGGTTAAAAATGTCCATCTATGGGGTTAAAATATTCAATAGGGTTAGAAATCTTTATCCCTGGGGTTATAAATGTTCATTAGGGTCAGAAATCTTTATCCCTGGGGTTATAAATGTTCATTAGGGTCAGAAATCTTTATCCCTGGGGTTAAAAATGTCCATCTATGGGGTTAAAATATTCAATAGGGTTAAAAATCTTTATCCATGGGGTTAAAAATGTGCGTCCATTGGGGTTACAATATTTAATAGGGTTATAAAACTTTGTCCCTGGGGCTATAAATGTTCATTAGGGTCAGAAATCTTTATCCATGGGGTTAAAAATGTCCATCTATGGGGTTAAAATATTCAATAGGGTTAGAAATCTTTATCCCTGGGGTTATAAATGTTCATTAGGGTCAGAAATCTTTATCCCTGGGGTTATAAATGTTCATTAGGGTTAAAAATCTTTATCCCTGGGGTTAAAAATGTCCATCTATGGGGTTAAAATATTCATTAGGGTTAAAAATCTTTATCCATGGGGTTATAAATCTTTATCCATTGGGGTTAAAATATTCAATAGGTTTAGAAATCTTTATCCCTGGGGTTATAAATGTTCATTAGGGTCAGAAATCTTTATCCCTGGGGTTATAAATGTTCATTAGGGTCAGAAATCTTTATCCCTGGGGTTATAAATGTTCATTAGGGTCAGAAATCTTTATCCCTGGGGTTATAAATGTTCATTAGGGTCAGAAATCTTTATCCCTGGGGTTCCAAATCTTTATCCCTGGAGTTAAAAATGTCCCTGGAGCTGCTGCAATCTGCTCAGGGCTGTGCTGACCTGTTCTTGCTGCTATTCCAGGCCCCACCTAAGCTCCTTATCCTAAAAATAGAAATATAAAAATAAAAATAAAAAATAGAAATGTAAAAATAAAAGTAAAAATAAAAAATGAAAATGAAAATAAAAATAAAAATAAGAATAAAAATAAAATAAAAATAAAAATAAAAATAAAAATAAAAATAAAAACAAAAATAAAAATAAAAATATAAATAAAAATATAAATAATAAAAATAAAAATAAAAATAAAAATAAAAATATAAATAAAAATATAAATATAAATATAAAAAATAAAATAAAAATAAAAATAAAATAAAAATAAAAATAAAAATAAAAATAAAAAAATAAAAATAAAATAAAAATAAAAATTAAAATTAAAATTAAAATAAAAATAAAAATAGAAATAAAAATAAAATAAAAATAAAAATAAAAATAAAAATAAAAATAAAAATAAAAATAAAAATAAAAATAAAAATAAAAATAAAATAAAAATTAAAATAAAAATAAAAATAAAAATAAAAATAGAAATAAAAATAAAATAAAAATAAAATAAAAATAAAAATAGAAATAAAAATAAAATAAAAATTAAAATTAAAATTAAAATTAAAATTAAAAATAAAATTAAAATAAAATAAAAATAAAAATAAAAATAAAAATAAAAATAAAAATAGAAATAAAAATAAAAATAAAATAAAAATAAAAATAAAAATAAAAATAAAATCAAAAATCAAAATCAAAATCAAAATCAAATAAAAATAAAAAACAACAACAACAACAACAATAACAATAATAATAATAATAATAATAACAATAATAATAATAATAATAATAATAATAATAATAATAATAATAATAATAATAACAACTTAGGAACAAGAACTGGCAATAAAATTTGAATTGAGGGAGGGAAATTGGAGTTTGTGCGTTTGGGGCTGTGTGTGGATGGATTTCTGGGGGGTGGCAGAAGCCAGCCCTTGTTTGCTGCCTGCTCCAGTTCCAGGCCTGGAGTTAAAAATAAACCCAGCAGAGCCTCGGGAGCAGCTGCTGCGGGACTCCAACAATTCCCGGCTGTGCCTGGGAAAGTCCTGCCCGGAAAGGGCTCCTTGTGCCCCTGGGAAAGGACAAATCCCCTTTCTGCTCCAACGAGGGCTCCGCGTTTCTAAAACACCACCACGTTCCTCCCCAAGCTCCGGGAACAAAACCCTTCCCAGAAATCCTGGAATTCCCAGAAAACAACCCTGAAATTCCATTACCCGCTGCTGGCAGGAAAACCGGAGTATTTTCCCTTGGAAAGGGGAACGGGTGAGTCACAGGGAGATTTTTCCTTTATTTCTTTTTCGTTCTTTCCCTTTCTTTTCTTTCCTTCTTTCCTTTTTTCCTTCTTTCTTTCCTTCTTTCCTTCTTCCTTTCTCTTTCCTCCTTTTTTTCCCTTTCCTCCTTCCTTCCTTCCTTTCTTTCTTTCTTTTTATCTTTCTTTCTTTCTTTCCTTTCTCTTTCTTTCTTTCTTTCTTTCTTTCTTTCTTTCTTTCTTTCTTTCTTTCTTTCTTTCTTTCTTTCTTTCTTTCTTTCTTTCTTTCTTTCTTTCTTTCTTTCCTTCTTTCTTTCCTTCTTTCTTTCCTTCTTTCCTTCTTTCCTTCTTTCCTTCTTTATTTCTTCCTTTCCTTCTTTCCTTCCTTTCTTCCTTTCTTTCTTCTTCTTCTTCCTTCCTTCTTTCTTTCTTTCCTTTCTTTCTTTCTTCCTTCCTTCCTTCCTTCCTTCCTTCCTTCCTTCCTTCCTTCCTTCCTTCTGTCCTTCCTTTCTTTCCTTCCTTCCTTCCTCCTTTCCTCCTTTCCTTCTTTTCTTTTCTTTCTTACCTTTCTTCCTTTCTTCTTTTCTTCCAGCTGGGATGGAAGCCCCCAGATCTTCCCTGTCCCCGAAATCATCTCTTAAAACATCCCTTATAAAGTTTATTTTTATTAACACACCAGCAAAGTTTTATACACTGAATATCAAACACCAAATAATATTAATAATAATAATAATATTTAATAATAGTAATTTAATATTTTATAATATTAATAATATTTAATAATAAATAATAATTACTATTAAATTAATATATTGATTAATATTACTAAATATTAATAACTATTGATATTTAATAATAATATTAAATATCAAATCTGGGCCTGCAAGGGGAGGTTCCCATGAGGAGAAGGAGCCAAAACAGGAGGAGAAGCCCAGGGGAGGCTCTGAGGATGCTCAGGATGCTCCTGCGGGGTTGCCATGGACACGGCGCCGTTGCCATGGCTACGGAGGGATGCGAGGGATGCGGGAACGTTCTGGAAATAAACGCTGCTCTGAAGCATCCCAAGGATTTATCCGGGGGTAACAGCTGGATTTCAGCTGGAGCAGGAACGCAGCCGGGCTCCCAAATGCTTTTATCAGGAAAATTCGGATTTATTTAGGGAAAAACGTGATTTTTAATCTTTTTTTAAATTATAATATATATAATATATATATTTTATATATAATATATATATATAAAATATAATATATATTAAATTATAATATATATATATTTAAATTATAATATATATAAAATATATATTTTTTTTAAATTATAAATTATAATATATATATAATATAATATATATAATTTATAAATTATAATATATCTATATTAATATAATATATTTATATTATATATTATATATAATATATATAATACATATAATACATATAATACATATAATACATATAATATAATATATATATAATATTGTGTATATATATCATATGCAATATATATACACATAATATAATATATATAATATACAATATAATATACAATATAATGTACTATATATATACATAATATTATATATATAATATAATATACAATATACTATAAAATATATATACATAATATATATAATATATAATATACAATATACAATATATGAAAAATATAATATATATAATATAATATACAATATAATGTACAATATCAATAATTAATATACAATATATATACAAAATATAATAAATATATAATAAATATATAATATAATATACAATATATTATGAGATATATATATACACAAAATATATATACATAATATAATATATAATATAATACACAATAGAATATACAATATATATACATAATATAATATTTTATATATATATAATATACAATATAGATAATATATATAGTATATATAATATAATATATAATATAATACACAATAGAATATACAATATATATACATAATATAATATTTTATATATATATAATATACAATATATATAATATATATAATATATATAATAAATATATAATATACAACATAATATACAATATATATACATTATATAATATATAATATATCATATATCATATATCATATATCATATATCATATATCATATATCATATATAACATATAACATATATAATATATAATTAATAGATAATAGATAATATAGAATATATAATATATAATAGATAATAGATAATATATAACATATAATATATAACATATAACATATAACATATAACATATAATATATAATATATTATATAATATATAACATATAACATATAACATATAACATATAACATATAATATATAATATATAATATATAATATATAATATGTAATATATAATATATAATATATAATATATAATATGTAATATATAATATGTAATATATAATATATAATATATAACATATAACATATAATATATAACATATAACATATAACATATATAATATATAATTAATATATAATATATAACATATAACATATAATATATAATCCCTGCTGAGCTCTGCAGGCTGAGGAGCTGCTGGAACCCAGCCGGTTTTGGGCAGCAATAATTTAAATAATTCATGAGCCAGCTGTTTTTTACCGCTGTGGCCAGGAAAATTCTCTTTAATAATCCATGAAAATGCGGATTTCGGGGGAGGGAATCCTCATTTGGGGGGGATCCACGAGCTCCTGGATGGATTTTGTGAATCATTTCCCCGTGAAAGCGGAGGAGGAAGGAGCGGGGATTGTGAATAACGAAAAGGAATTTGGAATAATGGAAAAAAAGAATAATGAAAACCGGGAATTTTCTGCTGGAAAAGCTGGGAGATAAAAGCCGGATTTCCTTGGGATGGGGGGCAGAGCCCCCTGCCCGCACCAGGGGAGGGCTCAGGATGGTTTTTTAATGTTTTTATTTCATTTCCAAACCCTCCCACGACTGCAGCCACAGCGAGCCCCCAGCTCTAATCATTAATCTCTAATTATTAATTTTTAATGAAGAGCAGCTGGAGGGCAGCACTGCAGGAGGTGGGAGGGGGTTTGGTGCCGGTTATTGTGGGGTGGGGGTCCCATGGGGCACTGCCAGGGGGTCGGGCCATCCCTGTCCTCAGTCCCCGAGCCCCCCAGACCCGGTTCTGGGACCCCCAGAGTCCACCCAGAACCGGGTCTGGGACCTCCAGAGCCCCCCCAGACCCGGTTCTGGGACCCCCAGAGCCCCCCAGACCCGGTTCTGGGACCCCCAGAGCCCCCCCAGACCCGGTTCTGGGACCCCCAGAGCCCCCCCAGACCCGGTTCTGGGTCCTCCAGAGCCCCCCCAGCCCTGGTCCTGGGACCTCCAGAGCCCCCCCAGACCCGGTTCTGGGACCCCCAGTGCCCCCCCAGACCCGGTTCTGGGACCCCCAGAGCCCCCCAGACCCGGTTCTGGGCCCCCCAGAGCCCCCCCAGACCCGGTTCTGGGACCCCCAGACCCCCCCAGACCCGGTTCTGGGACCCCCAGAGCCCCCCCAGACCCGGTTCTGGGACCCCCAGAGCCCCCCAGACCCGGTTCTGGGACCCCCAGAGCCCCCCAGACCTGGTTCTGGGACCCCCAGAGCCCCCCCAGCCCCCTCCCAACCTTTCCCTGTGGAAGGGCACGAACGGAAGAGCCGAGACAGATTTTTTTTTAGGGTTTTAATTCGCCCCACGCTGCCCGGGGGTCCCGGCAGAGCGGAGCTGTGGGGGTCCCCTTCCCTGCGGGGTGCGAGAGGGGTCGGGAGGAGCCTCCCCTTCCAGCGGGGCTCCGGGAGTTCATCCCCCGAGGGACCCCAAAGCTCCGGGAAGAACTCCAGAACCCACGGGAGGATGAGACATGGCGGGGGGGGATCCAAAGGGGTGACGGAGGGACCCGGAGCTCTCCCGGGGGATCCGCAGCCCCTCCTAAAGCTTGAGCGCCGTGACTCGGGGGATGTGGAAGGGACACGTCTCCTCCGAGCCCGTGGAGCTGCCGAGGGCGAGAAGAAAATTCGAGGTCAGGGAGGGTCCCACGCCCCCTCCCCGGCCGTGTTTCCCCCCGGGCCCCTCTCACATCAGGCGGTTGCGGATGGGGCGGAGGTGCTTGGTGAGCCTCACGGCGAGGATGATGCTGGGGATGAGGAAGAAGGTGCAGCAGCCCAGGCTGAACCAGAAGGCGTTCTGCAAGGAGAAACCCCCGGGCTGAGCGGTGCGGGGGGAGCAGGGACAGCTCCCGGAGGGGTTCGGGGAGAGCAGGGACAGCTCCCGGAGGGGTGCGGGGGGAGCAGGGACAGCTCCCGGAGGGGTTCGGGGAGGGCAGGGACAGCCCCCGGAGGGGTTCGGGGAGAGCAGGGACAGCCCCCGGAGGGGTTCGGGGAGAGCAGGGACAGCTCCCGGAGGGGTTCGGGGAGGGCAGGGACAGCTCCCGGAGGGGTGCGGGGAGAGCAGGGACAGCCCCCGGAGGGGTGCGGGGAGAGCAGGGACAGCCCCCGGAGGGGTTCGGGGAGAGCAGGGACAGCCCCCGGAGGGGTTCGGGGAGAGCAGGGACAGCCCCCGGAGGGGTCCCGGGAGGGCAGGGACAGCCCCCGGAGGGGGGGGGGGAGGGCAGGGACAGCTCCCGGAGGGGTTCGGGGAGAGCAGGGACAGCCCCCGGAGGGGTTCGGGGAGGGCAGGGACAGCTCCCGGAGGGGTTCGGGGAGGGCAGGGACAGCCCCCGGAGGGGTTCGGGGAGGGCAGGGACAGCCCCCGGAGGGGTGCGGGGAGGGCAGGGACAGCTCCCGGAGGGGTGCGGGGAGCTTTGGGGCTGCCGTGGGTCCCCAGGGAGGGGGATCCTCACCCAGGGCTCGGCGATGCGGTCGCACAGGATCACCCGCCCGTTGTCCAGGGCCGTGGCGAGCGGCTGGCACGAAGCCACGTCCTCCCTCAGCTGGAAGAAGGAGCAGAGGAGAGGATCAGCGCCCGCCTGGCTGCTCCTGGGATGAGTTTTGCTTGCCCGGGGGGGCTCCTGGGCTCCGGCAATCCCCGCGGGGTGATGGCAGCACTCACCGTCTGCCCGACCCAGTTCAGGTACTGGGCGAAATAGCGCAGCTCCTTCCTGGTGAAGCAGCCGAGCTCCTGGGCAGGGGGAAGGCAGCGTGGAGAGAGAGTCCTGCACTTCCCAGCCCGGCTCCGTCCCTGCACTTCCGAACCCAACACCATCCCTGTGCTCCCAGCCCGGTTCCATCCCCGTTCTCCCAGCCCGGTTCCATCCCCGTTCTCCCAGCCCGGTTCCAGCCTCTCCCGGCCCGGTTCCATCCTCTCCCGGCCCGGTTCCAGCCTCTCCCGGCCCGGTTCCAGCCTCTCCCGGCCCGGTTCCATCCCCTCTCTCCAGCCCGGTTCCATCCCCGCGTTCCCAGCCCTGTTCCAGCCTCTCCCGGCCCGGTTCCATCCCCTCTCCCAGCCCGGTTCCAGCCTCTCCCAGCCTGGTTCCAGAGGTTCCAGCCTCTCCCGGCCCGGTTCCAGCCTCTCCCAGCCCGGTTCCAGCCTCTCCCAGCCCGGTTCCATCCCCTCTCCCAGCCCCGTTCCAGCCTCTCCCAGCCCTGTTCCAGCCTCTCCCGGCCCGGTTCCAGCCTCTCCCAGCCCGGTTCCATCCCCTCTCCCGGCCCGGTTCCAGCCACTCCCGGCCCGGTTCCAGCCTCTCTCCAGCCACCTCCGGGCTAACGTCGGCTGGGAAATGAGGCCGAGGGCTCCCCGTTCCCTCTTGCAGCGCCCCGTTCTCGCTCTTTCCTCCCTCTCTGGGGAATTCTGCTTCCCCCAGCCCTGCCTCACCTGCCGGAGGATCTGCTGGGCTTGCACGGGCAGCCGGGCTTCCACGGACGCCGTGGTGGCCAAAGTCCTCCTCAGGCGCTCCTGGGGAAGCACAGGGAGGGCAGAGCATCCTTAGGACCCGAAGCAGGGACAGAGGGATGTGCCCCGAGCAGGAAAACCCCTTTGCAGGGGGATTTCTGATTTGCAGCACCAAATCTAATCACTAAATAAGCAGACCGATTCTCCTGGCTGGCATTTTCCTGGCTCTGCCATCACCCTGTAACTGGTTTTGGGGTTTTTTTGGCAGAAGGGGCACCACAGGGTTTATTTTGGGGGCTGGAAGAGACTCGCGGGTACCTTGAGGTGCGGTGCCAAGCGGGAGAGGAACCGAACGCTTTCCCCCAGCTTCGCCTGTGGAAGAGGGAGGTGAGAAAGGCTCAGAAACCTCTTTGTCCCCTTCAAGGCGGTGCCAGCGGCCACCAACCCGGCAGGGACTCACCACCAAAGCCTCCTGCGACTGCACCGTGGAGTTCTGCATGTGCCACAGCGCCCGCGCCTCCTCTGCCAGCCTCCCGGCCACCGTGCGGTTCCTCTGCGGGCACAGTGGGCTGAGCACGGCCCCGGGGCCACCGGGGGCTCCCCCGCCGCTCGCCCCGCCGCTCACCTGCATTTTCTGCAGCCCCTCCAGGTTCCTGGCCAAGCCGGGCAGGCTGGTCTGCACCACGGGGTTTTTCATCTGCGGGAAAAAGGAGTCGGGGGTTGCCCCAAACGCGGTCCCCGGTGTGGGGCACGTCCTGCGGCGAGCTCCGAGCATCCCTCACCTCCTCCTGGAAGCGCCCGTAGTCCACCTCGTCCACCCCGCTGCGGGCGAAGCTCTCCAGGTCCTGCCTGCCCTCGCTGCGGAGGAGCCTCACGTCCCCCAGGTTGGCCGTGAAGTCGCCCAGGCGTTTTTGGAAATCAGCCGTGTACTGTTGAGGGTCGCACGAGGGGCTCTGAGGGGCTCCCAGCACGCCCAGTAAAGCTCTGGTGGTCCCCGTGCCGCTCCCAGCAGCTCCGGCTGGAGCCAGCCCCTCACCTTGGGGGTTTTCAGGTGCTCATCCAGCTCGTAGGACCTGTGGAGCTGCAGAACCTCCCAGAGCCCCGCACCGCTCTTGCACTCCCTGGAAGGCAGAGGGACATGGGCAGAGCCATCCCAAATCCACCCTGGCAGCACGGGGAGAGCTCCAGCGGCGCTCACCGGTACGCCGAGCTGAGGTTGGAGTCCCTCCTGAGGTTGAGCTGCTGGGTGAGGTTCATGGAGGGCGGGAGGTTCCCGGGGGTGTCGATGAACTGCGCCAAACAAGAGGGAGAACGGCTCGGGGTAAGGGAGAGGCGTTCCCAGCAGGAATTCTGGGGGTGCTCTGCCCTCGCAGCTGCGTCCTGGGGTAGCTCACGGCAGCCTGAACTAATTTCACCTTTATTTGGGCATCGGTCACTGCGGAGCCTCGGAGTTTGGAGGGAGCTGTCCCCACCGCCATGGGGAGAATCCTGACCCCATTCCCACTCCCCCAGCCCCAAAACCCCGAGCTGCCGGCCCCAAGCGCCCCGGGGCTGCTCGAGGACCAGGGAACAGCAATTAGGAAGTGAATGAACAGCACAAAGGCAATTCCCAGCTGGAGATGCAAATCCCAAGAGATAATCCTAAACTTAATCTTCTGGTCTAGGACGGGCCTTTCCCAGTCGGGTTTAGGGGGGGACACGGAGCCCTTGGAGGTGTTTTGGTGCACGGAAGGGGAGATTTGCAGGGCGGATGTGTGGCCACACACCTTATAAATCTCCTGGTTGACCCAATTCCTGCAAACCAGCGTCTGGATGTTGCCCCCGACCAGGAAGGTGGCGAAAACCAGGAGGATGAGGAGCCAGGAGAACAGGAAAGCCAAGCCAACGCCGCTGGAAGAGGGAGAGGAGGCGGCGGTGGTGGCTTTGCAGAGCCGAGCAGGCAGGAAGGGACCTGCCCGTCCAGCTGCAGCCCCGCGGCTCCTTCCCGAGCCCGGGCACGCCGGGCTGGGCACAGCCCTGCGAGCGGGGTGTGCCGAGCTGCCACATCCAGGCAGGGGCAGCTTCTCCCAAACCTGCCCGCGCAGGCGGTGCCTTCAAAAGCTTTTCCGCTGGGACGGCTCCCAGTCCCTCCCTTGGCTTTGCCCGGGGTTTTTTTGGGGGGTGTGGGAGATGGAAGAGCCCCCCAGCACCCAGGAGAGCTTACAGCAGGAGGAATTTGGCGCCGGCTTCTGCTCGGCACTCGTAGTCGCTGGGGTCCTCCCGCTTGGAGAGGCCGTACGCCCCCAGGGCCATTCCCGTCACGTTGCAGGCGAGGATGAGGAGGATGATGGAGCACAGCACCGTGCCCGCGATCCACCTGGGGTGGGGGAAAGAAGAGCAGCAGGGCACAGCCTCGAGATGCGGGGGACCTGGGGCTCGGGGACCTTCTGTGGGGCGCTGCCCGCAGGGTCACCTGTAGCGCTCGAAGCGCTCCACCTCCCGCAGGTACGGCTGGCTCCGCTGCTCCGCCTTCAGCAGCGCCTCGCTCACCGGCCGAGTGTAGTCGGGGAGGGGGAAGCCGTCGGCGATGGACTGCACCTTCTCCGCCGTGCGGGCCAAATCGCCCCGCAGATCTGCGGGGACAAGGCTGCGCTGGAGGGGTCCCTGCATCCCGTGTCCCCAAACTGGGATTCACCGCCAGCAGGGTGTCCCCACTCGCGCTGGCAGCCCCACTCACCCTGGATGACCTGCGCCATCCTCTCCACGGCCAGCTCCGGGATGGAGTTGAAGGTGCCGTTGCCCTGCGAGGAAAGAGGGGGTGCTGAGAGGCTCAGCTGCAGCTTCCCGCACTTGCTGAACCCCCCGCTTCACCCCGACACCCCCCCAACCTGGCGAATCATCTCCGCAAAGTCACTTCGGGGCAGCCCGGCCAGCGCCTTCAACACCTTCTCCACCGACGGCACCTTGGGGCGGAGGAAGGAGCCCGTGAGCCCGGGCTCGGCGGGCTGGGGAGGTGGCGGTGGGGGACCCCGAGCCCACCTTGCCGTAGTCGGCGCCCAGCTCCAGGCTCTGTGCCCTGCCCAGGACGCTGGAGCAGGAGGTGCAGCGTGGGTCGTCCAGGAGCGCGACCACGCGGCGCCTTCGTTCCCGCAGCGCCGGCTCCAGCTCGGCCCGAGCCGCCGCCAGCGCCCGCGCCGTCCTGTGCAGGATCTGTAAATGGTGCAGCGAGGTCTGTAGGTCTTAAAGAGAAAGGCCAGGGCTGGGTCACGCTGCTCCTCTCGGATCGGATCGGCTTCAGCCCCGGTGCCGGTCCAGCCGTACCTCCGGCCCGGTCCTGCAGGTCCTCCAGCGCCGCGTAGGTCACGGCCTTGAGCTGCGAGTGGATGGAGAGCCCCACGCTCCGGCTGAGCCCTGCGAGACACCGGGGCACCGTCAGCACCTCGTCCGTCCCCGGGGCACCTTCAGCGCCTCGTCCGTCCCCAGGGTCAAGCTTGGGGTGCTGCCCGGCGCCGCGCTTACCGCCCAGGTCAGAGATGATCTGCTTTCGGGGCACCTCGAACTTGTCCACCACCATCTGTACCCCCTGCCAGGACAGAGGAGCCGGTCAGCCGGGGGTAGCAGCCGCCGGGAGGGGCGGGAGCCCCGCGTTGCCGTTTCCAAATCCATTTTTAATGCGGCCGCGTCACCTCCTCTCGCCTGCCCAACTATGCCCCGAGGGAAATGCGGCCATCCCCGGGCAGCGCCCCGTGCCGGGGGCGAGCCCGCTCGGGGACCCACCTGGGGGACATTGGCCAGGTGCTGTCGCAGCGTGCGCAGGGTGGAGGGCACAGCCCCCAGCCCCGGCTCCATCTGTCCCTTCACTCTCTGGTTGGTGACGAAGGCGCAGGTGACTCCGATCCTGCGGGGAACCGGCGGGCGGTGACGGCGCTGCCCGGCCCCTCAAACCGCAGTTCCCCCGGCCCGCTGCGAGTTTTTTGGGGGTGATTTGGGGGACTCACAGGATGATGAGGGAGGTGAAGGACAGGCAGGCCAGCAGGCAGCGGCGGCGGCAGCCCAGCGGGCGCCGGTGGGCGCGGAGGCGACCCCCGCACCGCCGGCGGCTCCGGCAGTAGCAGAAGCACATCCCGGCCACCGGCACGGCCACGGTGAAGAGCAGAGCCACGGCGGCACAGACGACATAGCCCAGCTCGTACTGCACCACCTGAGCCACGGGAGAGCCTCGTCGGCACCTCCGCACCGAGCTCGGGGCGCTCCCGGTGCCCCGAGCCAGGTGCGAAACGTCCCCACGGGATCCCGGCTCACCTGAGACGTCCGCACCGAGCCGGGGTCGTTCAGGGCTGTCCTGAGCAGCTCTGCAAAAATCATAAATATGGCCCCGGTAAAAGAGGCCTCCCCCGATGTATCCCCAACCTTCCTGGGGCAGCGGCACCGGGACAGAGGCAGAATCCTCTTCCGGGAGCCCTGGATTCGCCCCGGGCGCGGCGATTGCAGCCGGCGGAGCCCCGGAGGTGCCGGTACCGGTACCGGCAGCAGCGGCTCGGAGCTCACCTGTGGGCAGCGGGTTTTGCTGGATGAGGTCCAGGCAGCTCCGGACGAGGCCGTAGAGGGGATCGAGCGAGCTGGGCACGCGGTGCAGAGCCGGCACCCGGATCTCGGCGTGCCGGTCGGTGAAGCGGAGGACGCCGGTGGGACCGGAGGGGTGGCACTGCTGGCCGGCAGAGCGCTGCAGCAGCAGCGCCCAGGCCAGCAGCAGCCCGGCTGCCCGCATGGCTCCGGCCGTGGCGAGCAGAGAGCCGGGGGCTCCGTCAGCCTCGGAGCGGCAGGAGAGGCATCCCCGGCTCCGGACGGCTCGCTGCGGCTGGGCTCTGCTCCGGGAAACCTGCCTGACGGGTCAGCCGCTGCTCAAAGCCCAGACGCTGCCCTGGCTTGTTCCCCCCACGGGCTGCCCGGGGCGGCTGGGCTTGGCGGGGCTGCGTGGAGGCGTCTCCCAAAAATCATCCCGGGCCTGTTTCGCAAGCCCCGGCATCCCTGAGTCACCGCCGCGGGGTCCCCGATGTCAAAGCCCTTCCCCAAAGCCACGGCAAAGGCTCCCCGGGGTTTTGGGGAGAGGGACGGGGGGTGGTGAAGCCCCTGTCCTCGGGCTGGAGGGTGCCCCAGCCCACCACAGCCACCTTGGGAGGAGGGATCTGGGGTTTTGGGCATCACTTGGGGGGTGGGAAAGCCCTTGTTGGGGGATCCTCGTGTGTGGATGGGGGTCAGAATCACCCTTCGGAAAAACATCCCGAGATCTGGGGTAGCAGCAAGAAGACAAAACGAGGAGGAACACGTGGAGAGGAGCCCCGAGCCCGCTCTGGCCGGGTGTGAGACGAGTTTTCCATCCTCAGCCAGCGCCCGTCTCCCACCCCGAGGCTTCCGCCGCTCCTTCCCAGGGCCCGCATCTCACTCCTCGGCATGGGTCGAGCGCTAATTACAGGCTGGGCTGGAAGCTCAGGAGGTTCAACCTGATCTGGGTGCCGGGGGGAGCAGCCCCGCTGTGCCCAGACGGCCTCGGGGCACCCCGAGAGCCGCGACCCTGCTCGGCCGGGCGGGTCGGACCGGCCCTTCCCCAGCGCCGCCTGCCCACGGCCCCGTCTCCCCGGCGTTGATGCTAATCCGCCTGCTTCCCCTCCTTCTGGAAGTTTCCCTCTGGAAAAGGGGTTTTCAACCCAGCCGGAGCTTTTTTTTTTTTCCAGCCGCTTGGGAACGGGATGTTGCGGACGGGAAAATCCTGTGGCGGCTCGGCTTTGTCCCATCCTGGGACAAAATTTCCAGGGCCAGGAAAGCCTGGAATTTTCAGCAGGGATCATTTATGTGCCAATGCGTCTGTGCAGGGCGAGGGAGCCCGCAGCAGAGCTGGGGATGATTTCCCACCTTGGTTTCCCATTCCCACCATCATTTCCCAACCACAGCCTCCATTTCCCGTTCCCACGGTGATTTCCCGGATTTCCCATTCCCACGAGGATTTCCCATCCCACCACGGCTTCCACGCCCGTGATGATTTCCCATCCCCACCGATCGTTTCCCGCTCCCACCATGATTTCCCAGCCGTATCCAGGATATTTTTGGGTGTGGAGGTGATTTCCATGTCCGAGGGGAAGGGATGGAGCGTCGCTGGTGACCCTGCCACGCGTGTGTGGTGCCCCCCTGCCCCAGTGGTGACTTTGGGGTGGTTTTGGGGTGTTTTTGGGGTGGTTTTGGGATGGGTTTTTTGGGATGGTTTTGGGATTTTTTTTTTGGGGTGGTTTTGGGATGGTTTTTGGATGGTTTTTTTGGGATGGTTTTTTTGGGATGGTTTTGGGATGGTTTTGGGGATGGTTTTGGGATGGTTTTGGGATGGTTTTGGGGTGGTTTTGGGGTGACTTTGGGATGGTTTTGGGGTGGTCTTGGGATGGTTTTGGGATGCTTTTGGGGTGGTTTTATCCTCTCTCTTCCTGACCCAAGGGACAACTGCTGCTCCCAGCTGTGCTTAAAGAACCCATGGGGCTGCTGGAAATTGTGGATATTGTGGGATAACTGTGGGTTCGGGGATGGGCACTGGTTCGGTGCCGGTTCGGTGCCGGTTCGGTGCCGGTTCGGTGCCGGTTCGGTGCCGGTTCGGTGCCGGTTCGGTGCCGGTTCGGTGCTGCGGTACCGTCTGTGACCGCTACGCGGCGCGAGAGCCCCGGGGCTCCGAGCGAGGGGCGTGGCCTCTCCATTGGTAGGCGTGGCCTCTTCCTAGTAGGCGTGGTCTCTCCGCCCTGGTGGGCGTGACCTCGATTTGTGGGCGTGGCCTCTCGATGCCCCGCCGTGCCCCGCGAGGCCGGGAAGTGACGTCACGCTCGGGCGCGACGCCGTCGCCATCATGGCGGGCAGGGGGGCCTCACGCGTCCCGGAGCGGTGAGCGCGGCCCCGAGCGCGGCCCCGAGCGCGGCTCCTCCCGCCCGGGGGCTCCCGGGGGCTCCACGGCCGCTGGGAGGGAGCCGAGACCCGGGAAGCGGCGGCGGGTGTCACATGGGTGTCGTGGGGACGGGGCTCTGTGGGGCTGCAGGGTGTGAGGGGCTGCAGGGTGTGAGGGTCTCTGGGGCTGCAGGGTGTGAGGGTCCCTGAGCCAGGGGGGGATTTGGGAGTCCCGAGCCCGCTGAAGGTTTGAGAGTCCCCGGACCAGGCTCCTTCTTCCCAGGCCTGGGTCAGTTTGAGCTCTCTGGGTTTGAGGGTCCCCAGGACTGGGGGGAATTTGAGGGTCCCTGGGCTGGGCAGAGTGTGAGGGGTCCCCAGGACTGGGGGGAATTTGAGGGTCCCTGGGCCGGGAGGAATTTGAGGGTCCCTGGGCTGGACAGAGTTTGAGGGGTCCCCAGGACTGGGGGTTTGGCAGACCACAGATCAGGGGGTGTTTGGAGGATCCCTGGACATTGGGGAGTTGTGAGGGTTCTCTGTCCTGGTGAATTTGTGATTCCCAAGCCGGGGGGGTGTTGTGTTCGGGGGTCTGGGGGTGTTTGGGGGGCTCGGGCCGGGGTCTCTGCCCCGGTTTCACACCCCCACGGGTGCAGGTGGACCGACTACATCCCGCTGGGCTGCAGGATGCCGGGCACGCGCTTCATCGCCTTCAAGGTGCCCCTGAAGAAGGTGAGGGGGGCACTTTGGGGGTGCTTAGCAGCTGTGGGGATTCCTTGAGAGAGTTCCTGAGGGTCACAGCTGGATTTTGGGGGCTCTGAGGGGGTCAGCTGGGCCAGGGGAGGCTCAGGCTGGACATCAGGGGGAATTCCTTCCTGAGAAGGGCAGTCAGGGTTTGGAACCGCCTGGGGAAGTTTGGGGTGCCCACAGCTGGAGGTGTCCAAGGCAGGCCGGGATGTGGCACTCTGGGCTGGGCACAGCTGGCTCTGGATGGTGTTGAAAGGCTTTTCCAGCCTCGGTGGATCTGTGATTCCGTGTTTTTGGGCTGAATCCTTCAGGGTTTGCGGCTTCCACCTGCCAGCGTCCTGGTGCGTTTCTCGCTGCGGGGTTTCACCGCGGTTAAAAGCCGTCACTCGCCCCTGGGAGCTCTCAGCTGAGCAGCCCCAAAGCTCTGAGGCCCTGAGCACGTCCCTGCCCATAAAACTGGATGAGTTTTAATCTCCTTTCCAGCCCAAACCACCCCAGGATTCAGTGACCAAACCCTGTTCTGCTTCAGCCGGTTCCTCTTGCCCGAGTCATCCCCGATCTCCAGGACGCTCCGGAGCAGCAGCCTCCCCCCACCCAGATTCAATAACTGAGCTCTTAAAACATCACTTCCTGCAGAGTTTTGAGCAGAACCTCCTGCCAGAAGAGAGATTTTCCCCTCACGACCTCATCAGGAAGGTCAAGGAGCGGAAGGAGGAGCTGGGGCTGATCATCGACCTGACGTACACCACGCGCTACTACGGCCGCGAGGTCAGCGCTCAGAAACCCGGGGATTCTCCCCAAAAACAACAGCCTGGCACGGTGGGAGGGCCTGGAATCCCCTGGAAGGCCAGTGGGGGGGTTTCTGATGGAATCTCCCACCCCCAGATCCTCTCTGAGCCAGCCCAAGGTTGGGAATGCTGTTGAGGAGGGGAAGAGCCGATTGCAAACGGCTTTGGCTGGGTGGGCAGTCATGGGAAAGGTGTTCCAGGTTCAGTGTGTGCTCCATCCTCCCCAGGGAGAAAACAGAGCAAAGGAACAATCCAGAACATTCTCTGTCCAGGGAGTAAAACAGAGCTTTTCTGACCTAAAATTGCGTAGCTGCTCTTTGAGGCTCAGTGGGAAAATTCGTCATTCTGGTTTATTACCTGTGATTCTTTAATTAGCAAGAATCTTTGTGCTTTTTTTTTTTTGGGGAATGATTGAGGGTTTTTTCCTGTAGGAGCTGCCCCCCACGCTGAGGTACTCGAAGATCCTGACCATGGGACGTGAGATCCCAAACAGAAGAACCATTTTGAGGTTCAATTACCTGGTGAAAAAGTTCCTGACAGACAACAAAGACAACGGTGAGCGCGGATCTCCCTGACTCTGCCGGGAGTTTCTTTTCCTTCTCTTGACGTGGGAATGTGGAGGCAATAAATTGGGATTTTCCTGGTGGAGGAATTGGGGTTGGCTCTGATAATCCAGGCCAGGCTGGATGGGTTTGGAGCAGCCTGGGACAGCAGGAGGTGGCACTGGATGGGTTTGAGCTCCTTTCCAACCCAAACCGCTGCAGGATTCCGTGGTGATTTGTGCCTCCATCGACTCTGAGCTCTGGGATTGTGCAGATGAGCTGCCAGGATTAACGAGCTGATGAACTTGGGTGCTAATTAGGCATAGCTACGGTGATGTGCGTGGTTGTTTCTGTTCATTGATGGAGGGCTGATGCAGATGGGCTCGTTTTGGGGAGATCTGGGGAGATTTGGGAGGAGAAGCAGCTGAACATGCCCTGTGTGTGTTCCAGATAAACTCATCGGGGTGCACTGCACGCATGGCTTGAACAGGACTGGCTACTTGGTCTGCAGGTGAGCTCTGCTGGCTCAGGTGAGGTTCAGTGGTGCCATTTTCCAGGAGAAAACAAGAGAGGAGTGATTTCTGTGATCCCAGACTTGCGTGGATTTACAGCTTTTGTTAGCAGGGGGTTTTCACCCCAGAATTCACCATTAAATGCTGATCATTCTGGCGTTTAAATAAAAGGTTTAAAACTCCCCCACTCCTTTTTTTTTTTAATTTTTTTATTTTTTCCTGTTTAAATCATCACCAACCCGTCAGTGTTTTCATAATTAATTGTGTAATGAGGGATTTCTCTCTGCTCTGTGCAGGTACCTGATTGACGTTGAAGGCATGGAGCCAAATGCTGCCATAGAGTGTGAGTGTCCTGCTGGGGTGGGGAATGCTCAGGGAGGTTTGGGATGGCTCCAGGGGGGGAAATGTGCTTGCTGAAGGGGTTCAAACCCTTCTGGGGGGCTTCAAACCCTTCTGGAGGGTTTCAAACCCTTCTGGAGGGGTTCAAACCTTTCTGGAGGGGTTTCAAACCCTTCTGGAGGGGTTCAAACCCTTCTGGAGGGGTTCAAACACTTCAGGAGGGTCTCAAACCCTTCTAGGGGGGTTTCAAACCCTTCTGGGGGGTCTCAAACCCTTCCGGGGGGTTTCAAATCCTTCTGGGGGGGTTTCAGATCCTTCTGGGGGGGTCTCAAACATTTCTGGGGGGCTTCAAACCTTTCGGGAGGGGTTTCAAACCCTTCTGGAGGATCTCAAAACCTTCTGGAGGGGTTTCAAAACCTTCTGGGGGGGTCTCAAACCCTTCTGGAGGGGTCTCAAACCCTTTTGGGAGGGTCTCAAACCCTTTTGGGAGGGTCTCAAACCCTTCTGGAGGGGTTCAAACCTTTCTGGAGGGGTTCAAACCCTTCTGGGGGGTTTCAAACCCTTCTGGAGGGGTTTCAAACCCTTCTGGAGGGGTTCAAACCCTTCTGGAGGGGTTCAAACCCTTCTGGAGGGGTCTCAAACCCTTCTGGAGGGGTCTCAAACCCTTCTGGAGGGGTCTCAAACCCTTCTGGAGGGGTCTCAAACCCTTCTGGAGGGGTCTCAAACCCTTCTGGAGGGGTCTCAAACCCTTTTGGGAGGGTCTCAAACCCTTCTGGGGGGGTTTCAAACCCTTCTGGGGGGGTTTCAAACCCTTCTGGGGGGGTTCAAACCCTTTTGGGAGGGTTTCAAACCCTTTTGGGAGGGTTTCAAACCCTTTTGGGAGGGTTTCAAACCCTTCTGGGAGGGTTTCAGCTGCTCAGCAGCCCCAAGGCTGACTCGTGTTGGGGTAACTCTGTCTCTCCCCAGTGTTCAACAAGTCTCGAGGGCATCCCATGGAGAGACCAAACTACATCCAGGATCTGCAGAGGAGAGCCCTGAAAAAGTGAGTCTGGGCGTTCCAGGAGGGAGGAGAGCTGCTGGAGGAGGTCACGAAGCTCAGGGCAGCTCCAGGAGGGGAGGTGGGAGCTGGGGGAGCACGCAGGGAGAGCCAGGGCAAGGGGGAAAATGGTTTAAAGTATTTTAAAATGGTTTAAAAATGGTTTAAAGCTCACAGAGGTCAGGGTTGGGTGGGATGTTGGGAGAAATCCCTCCCTGGGAGGCTGGTGATGGGCTGGGATGGAATTCCCAGAAAATCTGTGGCTGCTCCATCCCTGGAAGCTTCCCAGGGCAGGTTGGAGCAGCCTGGGATAGGGGAAGGTGTCCCTGCCCGTGGCAGGGGTGGGATTGGGTGGGATTTAACGTCCTTTCCAAACCATTCTGCGATTGGAACTGGATGGAAAAACACCCAGGCCCCCTTTTCTGGGCAAGCAGGGATGGGAAGGGCAGGGATCCGGTGTGAAAGAGCTGATGTGATCACTCAGTGAGCGAAAAACTCAGTTTTTCCAGTGGAAACATCTGGATTTCTCCTTAAAATTCCCTTCAAAAGCAGCTGTGAGCTGAAGAATTTGGGCTCGGAGCTCTCCAGGAAAAAAGGCAGCGCCCCAGGCAAGCCCCAGAAGCAGCTGGTGAAGCAGCAGCCACCCCTGGCAGTGCCCAGGTAGGTGTTTTCCCCTTTTCTTGGAAGGGGAAACGAATTCCAGCTGGATTTTTAGGAGCTGCAGCTCAGCCAGGGCTTTGCCCAGCTGTGGGAAGGGTGAAAGGGGGAAAAAAAACCTCTGGGAAAGGAGAGCCAAAAGACCAGCAGTGAAGCTCTTGTAGGGATGGAATGACATCCTGGCAGGGTGGGAGCAGGATCCCTGAGGGGCTGGAATGTTCCTCAGCTGGAATCTTCAGGGAAATCCAGGAATTTCCAGGGAAATCCAGGAATTTCCAGGGAAATCCTGGAATTTCCAGGGAAATCCTGGAATTTCCAGGGAAAGTCAGGAATTTCCAGGGAAAGTCAGGAATTTCCAGGGAAAGTCAGGAATTTCCAGGGAAAGTCAGGAATTTCCTGGGAAAGTCAGGAATTTCCTGGGAAAGTCAGGAATTTCCAGGGAATGGAGAGCCAAGTGAGGCAGCTCTCCCCTGAGAGCGAGGTGGGAGCTCTGCTGCTGTTCTGGGTTTCTCCTGGGGCAGGGCATGCAGGGAAGAGCTGGGAAATTTCCCAGGAAAAGGCTCTGGGTGCACCCAGAGGGGCTGAGGGAGTTCCCAACCGGCCCTTTTCGGGTGCTGACTCCCCAATTTCCTTGCAGGAGTCCCGGCAGCTCCAAGAAGAAGCAGCAGCCTGGCCCCACGGCTCAGGGACAGCCCCAGGAGCCGGGCCACAGGCACGGGGCCCTGGGGCAGGGACAGCTGGAGCAGAAACAGCTGGAGCAGAAACAGCTGGAGCAGAAACAGCTGGAGCAGAAACAGCTGGAGAAGCTGGAGCAGAGGAAGCAGAGGAGGCTGGAGAAGAAGCAGCAGAAAAAGCTGGAGAAGAGACAGAAAAAGCTGGAGCATCTGGAGCAGAATCATCTGGAACAAGGGCAGGATCATCTGGAGCAGAGGCAGCAGAAGAAGCTGGAGCAGAAGCAGCAGAGTTTCCTGGAGCAGAATTGTCTGGAGCAGAGGCAGCAGAAGCAGCAAAATCATCTGGAACAAGGGCAGAAGAAGCTGGAGCAGAGGCAGCAGGGGCAACAGAGTTTCCTGGAGCAGAATCACCTGGAGCAGAGGAAGCAGAGTTACCTGGAGCAGAGTTTCCCAGAGCAGAGGAAGCAGAAGAAGCTGGAACAGAAGCAGCAGAGGCAGCAGAGTTTCCTGGAGCAGAGGAAGCAGAATCACCTGGAGCAGAGGAAGCAGAATCACCTGGAGCAGAGGAAGCAGAATCACCTGGAGCAGAGGAAGCAGAATCACCTGGAGCAGAATCACCTGGAGCAGAGGAAGCAGAGTTACCTGGAGCAGAATCACCTGGAGCAGAGGAAGCAGAATCACCTGGAGCAGAATCACCTGGAGCAGAGTTTCCCGGAGCAGAGGAAGCAGAAGAAGCTGGAACAGAGGCAGCAGAGTTACCTGGAGCAGAATTTCCCGGAGCAGAATCACCTGGAGCAGAGGAAGCAGAGTTACCTGGCGCAGAATCACCTGGAGCAGAGTTTCCCGGAGCAGAGACAACCCTGCACTTTCCCCCCCAAGAACTTTTGCCTTTCCCCACCCCTCAAGAAGCAGCACAAGGAGCTGTTCCCCACCCAGATCCCCCAGTCCTGGCCGCCCCAGGAGCCCTCACCTGCCAGGAAACGCCGGCGCAGGAAACACAAACCGCGGCAGCAGGAAATATCCTGACAGCACCAGAGATTTCCACCAGGAAAAACCCTCCCTGGGCTGGAGGGGACAGCTGTGGCTCAGCCAGGAACTGGGTGTGGAGCAGCTGAACAGGGCTATTTTTTAATCTGATTTCTTTTACTGCCCCCAGATGCTTTTACACGGAATTTTTTTAACGCAGAGTCCGACCCGTGGGGGATGCAGGGAATAAAAATAAACACGGACTCAAGCAGAGCTGCAGTAATCCTAAAGAAATCCTCAGGCATCCCTAGAACTTTCAACGAAACGGGATTTTGTTGATTTCCTCAGCAAGAAACGGGATTGGGCCTGAAACACCAGATTTTTGTGTCTCGTTTTTACCCACTTTTGCTAAAGTAAATTTCCACGCTGTGCAAACTGCAGCCTGGGTGTGGAGCAGTCATTTTCCCGGAGGGGCCCGTGCAGGATCCGCGCTCCGGGGGGGGGTCGGGAGGGGCTCGCCCGGTTTTGGGGTGAAAACGGCCGGGTTTGGGCTGGGCCGGAGCGCGGCCTTTCCGCGGGCGCTGCCCCTTTAAGACGTGAGTTGTGACGTCATGACGCGCTGCGTACCGCGGAGGAAACGGAAGCGGCAGGGCGGAAGTGGGTGTGGGTGCGGGTGCAACATACCCGGATGTTGAGGCTGTTTCTGATTGGCTGCCGGAAGCGAGGCTGGGCGGTGCTTCGGTGTGTGGGGAAGAACCCGGAAGTGCTGAGGGCAGCCGGCGGCGGCGGGCACGCCAGGTCCGGTCAGGGCTGGGCCGGGGATGGGGAGGGCCCTGCGGGATCCCGACCTCTGCTGGGGGGGGACCCTCCGAGCATCGGGGGCGGCTCGAACCGCCGGGACCGTGGTGCTGGGACCTCTCCCGAGAGACCGCTCCAGGAGCGCTCCGGTTGTGGCGGGGGGGGCCGGAGGGTCCCGTGTGGAGGCGCGGTCGGGGGGGGTCTGGAATCTTCTCTGTAAGGAGCGGAACCCGCTCCGGAGCGTCCCGGCTGTGCCGTATTCACTTCAGGAAGGAGAATCCCGCCGGGGGTCTGGCTGTGGGAAGGGGGATCTGCTTTGGGCTGGGAGATGTTTCCCCTCAGAACGGAGGATCCGGTCGGGCGGCTCTGACCGGGCCATCTTTCCCCTCAGAACAGAGGATTTGGTCCGGTGGCTCTGACCGGGCCATCTTTCCCCTCAGAACAGAGGATTTGGTCCGGTGGCTCTGACCGGGCCATCTTTCCCCTCAGAACAGGGGATACGGTCGGGCGGCTCTGACCGGGCCATCTTTCCCCTCAGAACAGGGGATTTGGTCTGGCGGCTCTGACCGGGCCATCTTTCCCCTCAGAATAGGGGATTTAGTCCGGCGGTTCTGACCGGGCCATCTTTCCCCTCAGAACAGGGGATTTGGTCTGGCGGCTCTGACCGGGCCATCTTTCCCCTCAGAACAGGGGATTTGGTCGGGCGGCTCTGACCGGGCCATCTTTCCCCTCAGAACAGGGGATCCGGTCGGGCGGTTCTGACCGGGCCATCTTTCCCCTCAGAACACGGGGATTCGGTCCTGTGACTCTCACCGGGCCATCTTTCCCCTCAGAACAGGGGATTTGGTCGGGCGGCTCTGACCGGGCCATCTTTCCCCTCAGAACAGGGGATTTGGTCGGGCGGCTCTGACCGGGCCATCTTTCCCCTCAGAACAGGGGATTTGGTCGGGCGGCTCTGACCGGGCCATCTTTCCCCTCAGAACAGAGGATTCGGTCCTGTGGCTCTGACCGGGCCATCTTTCCCCTCAGAACACGGGGATTCGTTCTGGGGCTCCCCTTGCCCGGGGGGCTTTGTTTAGGGGATCCTCTTTTCCTTTCTCAGGGGCTGTTTGGGGGGGACAGTCGGTGCAGGGGGGTCTTCCCTGCTCTCCCAAGGGCTCCAATTTTGGGGAGGGGTCACCCTCTTTCCACAGAGCCGGGGAGGGGCTGGAGTTTGGGGGCTGCAGCTTTTGGGGGGTGATTTGGGCACTTTATTTTGAGGGGTGCTGTGGGATTTAGAGAGGGGGGGGAGTCCCAGGGTGTGAGTGGGGTCTGTTCTCCCTGTAAAGGACCGTGAGCCTTGGCAGGGATTATTCTGAGGAAGGGATTTGATTCCATGGTTTTGTGATTGTGTGATTCCATGGTTTGTGTGATTCCATGGTTTGTGTGATTCCATTATTTCCGTGAGTCTGTGATTTCCATGATTCAGTGATTCCATGATTCCGTGACTTTGTGATTCCATGATTTCCATGATTTTGTGATTGTGCGAGTCCATGATTTCTGTGATTCCATGATTTCCGTGATTCCATGATTTTGTGATTGTGTGATTCCATGATTTGTGTGATTCCATGATTTTGTGATTGTGTGATTCCATTATTTGTGTGATTCCATGATTTCTGTGATTCCATGATTTCCATGATTCAGTGATTTTTGTGACTGTGTGATTCCGTGATTTTGTGATTGTGTGATTCCGTTATTTCCATGATTCCACGGTTCCATTATTTCCACGAATCTGTGATTCCCATCATTCAGTGATTCCATGATTTCCATGAATCTGTGATTCCCATCATTCAGTGATTCCATGATTTCCGTGATCCCACCATTCCCATCATTCAGTGATTCCATGATTTCTGTGATTCCGTTATTTCCATGATTTCCATGGTTCCATTATTTCCACGAATCTGTGATTCCCATCATTCAGCGATTCCCTGATTTCCCTGATCCCATGATTCCCATCATTCAGTGATTCCATGATTTCTGTGATTCCGTTATTTCCATGATTTCCATGGTTCCATTATTTCCACGAATCTGTGATTCCCATCATCCAGTGATTCCATTATTTCCACGAATCTGTGATTCCCATCATCCAGTGATTCCATTATTTCCATGAATCTGTGATTCCCATCATCCAGTGATTCCATTATTTCCACGAATCTGTGATTCCCATCATCCAGTGATTCCATTATTTCCATGAATCTGTGATTCCCATCCTTCAGCGATTCCCTGATTTCCCTGATCCCATGATTCCCATCATCCAGCGATTCCCTGATTTCCCTGATCCCACCATTCCCATCATTCAGCGATTCCCTGATTTCCCTGATCCCATGATTCCCATCCTTCAGTGATTCCCTGATTTCCGTGATCCCACCATTCCCATCCTTCAGCGATTCCCTGATTTCCCTGATCCCACCATTCCCATCATTCAGTGATTCCATGATTTCTGTGATCCCACCATTCCCATCATTCAGTGATTCCATGATTTCTGTGATTCCGTTATTTCCATGATTTCCATGGTTCCATTATTTCCACGAATCTGTGATTCCCATCATTCAGCGATTCCCTGATTTCCCTGATCCCATGATTCCCATCATTCAGTGATTCCATGATTTCTGTGATTCCGTTATTTCCATGATTTCCATGGTTCCATTATTTCCACGAATCTGTGATTCCCATCATCCAGTGATTCCATTATTTCCATGAATCTGTGATTCCCATCCTTCAGCGATTCCCTGATTTCCCTGATCCCATGATTCCCATCATCCAGCGATTCCCTGATTTCCCTGATCCCACCATTCCCATCATTCAGCGATTCCCTGATTTCCCTGATCCCATGATTCCCATCCTTCAGTGATTCCCTGATTTCCGTGATCCCACCATTCCCATCCTTCAGCGATTCCCTGATTTCCCTGATCCCACCATTCCCATCATCCAGCGATTCCCTGATTTCCCTGATCCCACCATTCCCATCCTTCAGCGATTCCCTGATTTCTGTGATCCCACCATTCCCATCATTCAGTGATTCCATGATTTCTGTGATCCCATGATTCCCATCATTCAGTGATTCCATGATTTCTGTGATTCCGTTATTTCCATGATTTCCATGGTTCCATTATTTCCACGAATCTGTGATTCCCATCATCCAGTGATTCCATTATTTCCATGAATCTGTGATTCCCATCCTTCAGCGATTCCCTGATTTCCCTGATCCCACCATTCCCATCCTTCAGCGATTCCCTGATTTCCCTGATCCCACCATTCCCATCCTTCAGCGATTCCACGATCCCCGTGACTCCCCCGTTCCCGCTCCCCGCGGCTCCTGACCCCTCCGCGTGTCCCCGCAGAGCCCGTCCCATGCGTGTGACCATGCCGGGCCCCGGCGGCGCCGGGCTGGCCCCGGAGGAGCGCGTGCGGCAGCTGATCCAGGCGGGGAGCAGCGTGGAGGTGAGCGAGGACATCCCCCCGCGCCGCTACTTCCGCTCGGGCGTGGAGATGCTGCGCATGGCCACCGTCTACCGCGAGGAGGGCAACCTGGAGCACGCCTTCATCCTCTACAACAAGTACATCACGTAAGGCTGGGGGCTGCAGGGGGGCTGGCCATGGTGACACCGGGGGGTTGGGGAGGTGGGAGAGCTCCAGGGCTCTGGGTTGTGGTCGGAGCTGTGCTCCTGAGGGATTTGGGGTGCCACAGCGGGTGGGATTGGCCAGGAGGGGTTGGGAGGGAGCAAAGCCACAGGTGCAGCTCGGTCTGGCCAGGAGGTGCTGGAAAGGTGAGGCACAAATCCACAGATGCAGCTCAGACTGGTCAGGAGATGTTGGAAAGGCACAGATGCAGCTCAGACTGGTCAGGAGATGTTGGGAAGGCACAGATCCAGCTCAGACTGGTCAGGAGATGTTGGGAAGGCACAGATCCAGCTCAGACTGGTCAGGAGGTGTTGGACAGGCACAAAGCCACAGATCCAGCTCAGACTGGTCAGGAGGGGTTGGAAAGGTGAGGTATAAAGTCACAGAGGTGTTGGAAAGGCACAGATGCAGCTCAGACTGGTCAGGAGGTGTTGGACAGGCACAAAGCCACAGATCCAGCTCAGACTGGTCAGGAGGGGTTGGAAAGGTGAGGTATAAAGTCACAGAGGTGTTGGAAAGGCACAGATGCAGCTCAGACTGGTCAGGAGATGTTGGGAAGGCACAGATCCAGCTCAGACTGGTCAGGAGGGGTTGGAAAGGTGAGGTATAAAGTCACAGAGGTGTTGGAAAGGCACAGATCCAGCTCAGACTGGCCAGGAGAGGTTGGAAAGGTGAGGTATAAAGTCACAGAGGTGTTGGAAAGGCACAGATGCAGCTCAGACTGGTCAGGAGAGGTTGGACAGGCACAAAGCCACAGATCCAGCTCAGACCAGTCAGGAGGGTTGGAAAGGTGAGGCACAAAGCCACAGAGGTGTTGGAAAGGAACAAAGCCACAGGTGCAGCTCAGACTGTCCAGGAGATGTTGGGAAGGTGAGGCACAGAGCCATAAGCACAGCTCAGACAGGTCAGGGTGGGTTGGAAAGGCACAGATCCAGCTCAGACTGGCCAGGAGGGGTTGGGAAGGTGAGGCACAAATCCACAGGTGCAGCTCAGACTGGTTAGAAGATGTTGGGAAGGTGAGGCAGAAAGCCACAGCGGGTGGGATTGGCCAGGAGGTGTTGGGAAGGTGAGGCACAAAGCCACAGATGCAGTTCAGACTGGTCAGGAGGTGTTGGAAAGGTGAGGCACAAAGCCACAGGTGCAGCTCAGACTGGCCAGGAGATGTTGGGAAGGCACAGATCCAGCTCAGACTGGTCAGGAGGTGTTGGAAAGGTGAGGTATAAAGTCACAGAGGTGTTGGAAAGGCCCAGATCCAGCTCAGACTGGCCAGGAGATGTTGGAAAGGCACAGATCCAGCTCAGACTGGCCAGGAGATGTTGGGAAGGCACAGATCCAGCTCAGACTGGCCAGGAGAGGTTGGAAAGGCACAAATCCACAGATACAGCTCGCTTGTGAAAGTTTCCAGAATCCATAATCCCAGAAAAGTTTGGCTTGGAGGCCATCCAAGCCCAGGCAGGGCCACCTGGAGCAGGTGACACAGGGACAGGTCCAGGTGAGTTTGGAATGACTCCAGAGAGGGAGACTCCAGCTGTTCCAGGACTCTGCCACGCTCCATGGAAGGAATTTCTTCCTCCTACTGAGGTTGAACTTGTGGTTTATGTGGCCCTCAGTCCTTGTCCTGTCACTGGGCACTGATGGGAGAGTCTGGCACCCCTTTGGGATACTGGTGTTATGGGAATGAAATTCCCATGGGATCCAAGCTTGGATCTCTCTGTCCCTCAGGAGACTGCAGTCAGGTCGACCTGTAGGTCAGAGTCTGCAGGTGTTTCATCACCTCAGTTGGCCTCAGTTTCATTTTAGGTCAGCTGTGACATCCTAGGGCTGGGCAGGGATTTCTGTATCCAGTATCCACCTGGAAGGGTCGAGGCTGGGCTGTGGTGTCGACTAATCCACCCTCAGAGGAGAATCCTGATTTAATTTGAGCCTGGTTTACTCTGAACCTGATTTACTCAGAGCCTGGTTTACTCTGAACCTGATTTACTCAGAGCCTGGTTTACTCAGAGCCTGCTTTACTCCGAGCCTGCTTTACTCCGAGCCTGCTTTACTCCGAGCCTGCTTTACTCCGAGCCTGCTTTACTCCGAGCCTGCTTTACTCCGAGCCTGCTTTACTCCGAGCCTGGTTTACTCCGAGCCTGCTTTACTCAGAGCCTGATTTACTCTGAGCCTGATTTACTCCGAGCCTGATTTACTCCAAGCCTGTTTTACTCCAAGCCTGTTTTACTCTGAGTTTACTCCAGCCTTCCACAGCATGGAGTTCCTCCTTTGGGACCAGGAAACACTCGGGGATTTATTTTTACACCTCAGGAACATAAGCCAGCCCCTTCAAGCACAGCTGAGTGCCTGTGGGTGTTTAAAGGGATGAAAACTCTGATCCCAGCAGTGCAGTGTCTTGTTCCTTTAGGGTTTTTTATTTGTAGGGTTTTTATTTGTAGGGTTTTTTTTTTAGGGTTTTTATTTGTAGGGGTTTTTTTGTAGGGTTTTTTTAGGGTTTTTTTTAGGGTTTTTTTTTGTAGGGTTTTTTTTGTAGGGTTTTTTTTGTAGGGTTTTTTTTTGTAGGTTTTTTTGTAGGGGTTTTTTTTTAGGGTTTTTTTAGGGTTTTTTTTTGTAGGGTTTTTTGTAGGGTTTTTTCTGTAGGGTTTTTTGTAGGGTTTTTTTAGGGTTTTTTTTAGGGTTTTTTTAGGGTTTTTTTTTGTAGGGTTTTTTTTAGGTTTTTTTTTAGGGTTTTTTTTAGGTTTTTTTTTAGTTTTTTTTTTGTAGGGTTTTTTTTGTAGGGTTTTTTTTTGTAGGGTTTTTTTTTAGTTTTTTTTGTAGGTTTTTTTAGTTTTGTGTTGGTTTTTTTTGTAGGGTTTTTTTGTAGGGTTTTTTTTTGTAGGGGTTTTTTGTAGGGTTTTTTTTGTAGGTTTTTTTTTTAGTTTTTTTTTTGTAGGGTTTTTTTTGTAGGTTTTTTTTTTCTCTAATTCTGTCCCTTGTGGTGTCACTGGTGTCCTCTGTGCTGTGCCCACTCACCCAAAACGGTGTTGCCACCTCCGTGGGCATTTTCCCTCCACGTGCAGGGTTGCTGCCCCTTAAACCCAAGACATTTTTCTCTGATTAGCTTTCCTCCCCTCCTCACACTTCCTGAGCTTTTATGGGCATGGTGGCGACTGCTCCGCGAGCTGGGGAGTGTAAAAACCTTTGGGAAAGGTTCCAGGCCCCTGAAGGCAGCTGGGGCCGAAGGAGGAACTTTTTAACTAAACAAATGTTTGATTGTAGCAGCCAGAGGTTGTGCTCCCAGCAGCTTTCAAATGCTCCTGGCATTTCCAGCCTGGAGGGTGGAAAACCTTCCCCTGGTGGGGTTTCACCTGAGCTCCTGGATTGCCCAAAGAGAGGAGCTTAAAGGCAGCGTCGTTTCTTGCAGTGAGGGTGGGAAGCTGGAGCTGGAGCAGAGGGTTTGATGTTTTCTAGGTGTCCTGAGCCAGAGAGCAGCAGGAGGCACTGGCAGCTCACTGCAGCCTCTCGTGGATTTGCTCTGCTCTCCTTTTCCTAGGAGTGGGGTGTCTCATCTCTAGACTTTTGGCTTTGGGTTCTTTTTCCCTTTGAACTGAAGATTGACCAGAGGGAGGCAGTTTTCTCTCGTTCGGTCTCAGTTGTTTATTTTTCCTTCTCAGCATTACAAGGTACAAGGAGCTGTGTGCACTATGATAGAAAAGGGTAAAATGGCCAACAAAGATCTTCTTCAAGGTCTTTTATATGTCCATTTACCCAATTAACAGGTGCCAACTAAATTATTTTCCTTAGTGACCCAGTGACCCAACACCTGAGTGCTGCACTGTGACATTTTCTACCCAATCACTTAAAACCACCCAAAAACCCTTAGGAGAAGAACATGAAGAAGAAAGGACAAGAGACAACACCCCAAATCCTCCATCCTGTCTCCTGTTCTCTAAACTAACTTTTTCACCCAGTGATTTAAAAAACTTTCTAATCTACACACTTACACTTTTCCTACCTAACTTTAACATTTGTTTTCATGTATCACCATGAAAACATGCTCATGAATTTCATATTAGATGAAATTCAGTGTTTCTTTGAATCCTAGAACTAAATATTAGAAACAAGGGCACACACTCTGTATCTCAGACTCCAACAGTGGGGCAGCTGGGAGTGTTCAGGCTGGAGAGGAAAAGGCTCTGGGGAGACCTGAGAGTCCCTTCTGCTGCCTAAAGAGGGGTTAGAAAAAGGGAGAGGGACTTTTTGTACACAGGCAGAGAGTGGAGAATGGTTTTAAGCTGAAAAGAAGGCAGGGATGGATGGAATATTGGGAAGGAATTCTTCCCTGGGAGGGTGGGGAGGGGCTGGGATGGAATTCCCAGAGAAGCTGTGGCTGTCCCTGGATCCCTGGAAGTGTCCAAGGCCAGCTTGGAGCAGCCTGGGACAGCGGGAGGTGGCACTGGGTGAGGTTTGAGGTCCCATCCCAGCCATTCCAGGATTCTGTAACTATCTCCAGGATTTTTAACACGTGTCACCTTGCAAGCCTTTCCTTGCCTGTGGTCCTGAGCAGCTTCTCCTGCCGTGATCCAAGTGGGTTTTCCTTGAATCACCGGCAGGAACACTGGGGTTAATTTGTTAAAGCCAAATAAGAAGGGGGAAAAAAGTTATAAGACACAACTTTGAGCCAAATAAGAAAGAAAAATAATAAGACACAACTTGTCTGTAATGTTGGGGCTCCTCAATTTGCTTGGATCAGCTCCAGGGACTCGTGGGGGTGTCCCAAGGGCCTCGAGAGCCACCAGCTTGGCCTGAGCAGTGGAGCTGGGCTTGAAAATAGTCCTGGCTGTGCTGCTCGGTGCCAAACAGCTGCTGCACTGGGCTTGGGAGCAGGCAGAGGTTTGAACCAGCCCAAAACTCCTGGCTGTGGGAGGTTTTGGTCTTGCCAGGCCTCAGCAGGGCTGTCCATAGGAAACAGGAGCTGTTCCAGCCCTTTTTCTGTCCCAGTCCAGCCCTGCAGTTTCCCTCTGGCTGCCTGAGCCCTCCTCTCATCCTCCTGCCCAGTTTTTTCCCCCCACTTCCTGACCTGTGGAAACGCAGCTGTCTCTGCTGGTTTTTCCATCTTGCCCAGGCCAGCATCTGCTCTTAATCCTTCCTAATTAATCCCTTCCATTTTAATCTAGGAGCTGCTGGCAGCGCTCGGGGCCAAGATTTTCCTGCTTGGTTTTGCTTGGTTTGTTCTGCTCTGTGTGGCAGAATTCCCTCGTTCCCTGTGCCTGGGACATCCTCCCGAAGGAGGGCAGGGATTTTGAGTTATCCCCAAAGCTCTGTGGATGCCCAGAGCCAGCAAAGCTCAGCTTGCAGGAGAGAAAGGCCTGGCTAAGCTCAGCCTGGTGAACTCGAGGTGTCTCGAGCCTGGGGAGCCTCAGAGAGCTGAGCCAGAGCGAACTGCCCATTGTTTGTGGGATTTCCTCCTTGTTTTAGTGCTTGTAGAACTCGTGGAAGGATCTCTTTGTGAACTGCCAGCACTTAAAGGAGGCTTCTGAAATAGAGAAGAGAGACTTTTTTAGCTGGGCATTAACAAGGGGGAACAGCAGAGCTTTAGCTTGGGTGTCAGAGAGAAATCCTTCCCTGTGAGGGTGGGGAGGCCCTGGCACAGCGTGCCCAGAGCAGCTGTGGCTTCCCCAGGATCTCTGGAAGCGTCCCAGGCCAGGCTGGACGGGGCTGGGAGCAGTTTGGGCCAGTGGAAGCTGAGTGGGACAATGCTGAGCTCAGCCTTGATTTCCCTCCCCAAATCCAGCACGGAATTCTCCCTCCTGCCTGGAATACCTGAGGTGCTCAGGCTGCAGAGCCCAAAGGTGCAGCAGCTGGGGCTGTTAACTTGCTTTTAGCTCAGCTGCAAGTTTTCCCTGGCCAAGGTCGGAGTTAATTTCCCCTCTCTGTCCCCGGGGAGCTCTGAGTCAGCCGAGTCCTTGAGCTGGAATCCCGGGAATCCCAGGTGTGGGCAGGTCACCGCTGTGCCCTCGGTGCTTCAGACCAGGTTATTAATGGTCCTCTTCAAAACAAAGGTGTTATCCCTGAGGATCACCTCCAGAGGCCAGGTGGGAGGAAAACCTGCGTGAATCCCTTGGGATCGAGTGGGATCCCCTGAGGATCACCCCCAGAGGCCAGGTGGGAGGAAAACCTGCGTGAATCCCTTGGGATCGAGTGGGATCCCCTGAGGATCACCCCCAGAGGCCAGGTGGGAGGAAAACCTGCGTGAATCCCTTGGGATCCAGGGAGATCTCCTGAGTGCAGAGCTCCAGGGGCTGTTATGGGATGGGGGGTTCCTGCAGACAGCCAGACTGCCCCGAGAGGGAGCACAGGGATCCCCCAAAACGCCACTGACCGTCCTCAAGCGCGGCTTCTGTCCCGTTTTTCCAGGCTCTTCATCGAGAAGCTGCCGCAGCACCGCGATTACAAAAGCGCCGTCATTCCTGAGAAAAGGGAGACGGTCAAAGTAAGTGGGGACGTGCTCAGGTCATCGAGTTTGGGCTTCTGTGGCTCTGGGGTGAGCGAGCCACACAAATGCTGAGAAGCCTTGGCTTGGCCAGGCAGTTCTGACCCTTTGGGAGTTGAGTTCTGGGCTCTTCACTCCAAGAAATCCACTGTGGGGCTGGAGCGTGTCCAGAGGTGGGAATGGGGCTGGGGAAAAGGAGGATCAGGGGGAATTTCTGGCTCTGCACAAGTCCCTGCCAGGAGGGGACAGCCTGACAGGGGGTCAGGCTCTGCTCCCAGGGACAGGAGGAGAGGGAACAGCCTCAGGCTGGGCCAGGGGAGGTTTAAATTTGATATGGAAATAAATTTCTTCCCCAAAAGCATTGTCCAGTCCTGGCACCGGCTTCCACCATCCCTGGAAGTGTTTCAGAACACCTGGGGGACGTGGGTTAGTGGTGGACATGGAGGAATGGTTGAAGTCAATGACCTTGGGGATATTTTCCAACCTAAACAATTCCAGGATTCTCTTGAGTCACAATTTTGGGGGGTTCTTACCCCATTGCACTTGCACCGGTGTCCTGGTTAGGCCAGGACAACTGGTCTGGCTGTGGTGTCGTTTACCTCACGCTGAGCACTGGGGTGTCCTCTCTTCCCTCTTCAACTCCCTGCTTTTTAAAAACCACGTGTGATGGCTGGATGTCCAAAGTGTCCAAATTTTCCAGGGAATCCTCGGAGATTCCTCACAGCCACCAGGAGCTGCAGCTCTCTGCTCAGCGCTGACCAGAAGAGGAAAGGACAGCACTGCCCGAGCTCTCACTCAGTGATTTTAGTGCTGGTTTTTGGACTCTTGAGCTGCTCAGGTTTTGTTTTCCTTGCCTTGGGGCTGGCCCAGGCTGAGGCTGTGTTTCCTCCCCCAGAAACTGAAGGAAGTAGCGTTTCCCCGAGCCGAAGAGCTCAAGGAGGAGCTGCTAAAGAGGTACGCCAAGGACTATGCTAAGTACAAGGAGCAGGAGGTGAGTGACAGGAGACTGGAGGCCTGTGCTCCCCCAGGAGCCCCTCAGCCTCTCAGGAGCTCCAGGGTTCCCTGAGTGCTCGGGAATGTCCAGTCTGGGTGGCCCCAACTTTTTCCAGGCTCGTCCCCTGCTGTGGGTGACTCTGTCAGAGGTGTCCCTGACTCTTCTCCCTCTGCATCCCGAGCTGGGGCTGTTTGCTTGGTGCGTTCTCTCTGTCCCAAAACCACATCCAGGTCTCACAGTCCAGGAACTCAGCGTGGGCAAGGATCTGGGGGTGTGTGGGGGTCACCTCTGTGCACACTCATGTGTGTCTTTAGAGACAGGATAGAGGGACATCAGTCTGGGATTGTAATTCCATGCAAGAGGGAGGGTAAAGCAGTGGTTTTCCTGCCCTTGGCCCAGCTGGCTCTGGATCTGGGCCCTGCAAGCTGAAGTTTCCTTGCAGAAAATGCTGTTTGCTGGTGACCTTTTGCAGACCCTTTAGGATTGAGCTGGGGCTCTGCAGAGGCTTCGTGTTCTGCCCCCGGGCCGGTGCTCCCCCTCTCTCTGCTCGTGTTCCCCCGTGCAGCAGGAGGAGGAAGAGTGATTTGCACACACTTTGGCTTTGCAGCAGCAGCTGGAGGAGGAGAAGACTCGGGTAGCCCTGATGAAGCAGCAGCAGGCAGAGCAGGAGCAGTTCCACGCCTTCGAGGAGATGATCCGGCGGCAGGAGCTGGAGAAGGAACGCCTGAGGATAGTGCAGGAATTTGGGAAGCCAGAGCCAGAGTCTGTGGATGGACCCCTCATCCCTGGAGTGGAAAAGCCCCCAACAGATTCAATCCCAAAGGTTCCAGTCTCTCCAGTTCACCCAGCAAGTCCATCAGCGGGAACTGCCCCACCCAAACCTCCCGTTGTGGACAGATCTTTGAAGCCCAGTGCTCTGGGGAGCACGGAGAACAGTTAGTACCTCTTGGAGCATCCCTTCTCCCCTGCTGGGGCTGAGCCAAACGCAGCCAACCTCTCTGGGAGGCTCTTGGAATTCCCTGATCGTGGCTCCATCCCTCCTGGGGGTTTGCTCTCCTGGCTGCTGTCCGCTCCCAGGGCTGGGGAGAGCTGTCTCCTCTTGGGAATGTGCCCTCCCTGCCTTTCCTCTGCTCTTCCAGGCTCTGCAGCCTGTTGGGCCTTCCCTTGATCCAAATACCTGCTGGAGATGGGGGTTTAGCTGCTGGCTGGGGGAATTGAATCCTCCTCCTGACCAAATTCCACTAAATGTGGTTCCAAAATACCCATTCAGACGTGTCCAACGGCTGAGTCTTGCCCAGCGACACGTCCTGCTTTAAATAACATTTTCTGAGGGTGTGTGGCTACATTTTTGCTAACAAAACACTCCTTTTGGCCCCCTGCTAGAGGATCCTTCCCCTCTCCACCTCCCTTTTCCCTGAGAGATGTCCCTTTTCCCTGTCCTTTATCAAGTGCCACCTTTCCCTGAGCCCACCCCTGGAAGGAGACTTTATCTTCCCAGATGGGTTTTCCTCCATTTCATCCCTTCAGACCCTGCCCTGAGGGACCTGCAGGAATTCCTGACTGTGCTCACTGTGCTCCCCTCAGATGCAGGCGTGGATGTCCTTCGCCAGGTCATTGTCCCCAGGGAGCTGTGCCACAAGTTCCTGCAGCTGGCTGATGCCAACACGGTGCGGGGCGTGGAGACCTGCGGGATCCTCTGCGGGAAGCTGGTAAGGGAACAACCCCCGCGGAGACCCCAAAAGTGACACAGGGGCTGTTTGTCACCTGTTTGTCACTTTGGAAGTGGCTCAAGGACCCTGGAATTCTTCAGGGTGGTGTCAGGCTTCCGTGTGAGTGTTAGGGATGGCGTGCCTCTCCCTTCCCTCGTTCTCAGGGTTTCCCCACCCTGAGTGAGGTGCCAGCCTGAGTTCCCATCCGGCTTCTTCTCTCCAGTGGTGACATTCCTGGTGACATTCCTGGCAGCTCCAGGCACTTGTCCTTTGGGTGTCCCAGCTGGTGGCCCTCACGCAGACAGGGCCGGCAGGATGCTTCTCCCCCAGACTTTGCGTGCCCCGGTTTTATTGGCAGCTCCAGCCCATCTGCCCTGAGCCACTCCCAGAAGTTTGCTTTGAAATGTTGTTTGATGTAGCAACCTCCTGCAGTCCAGCTGCTCCCAGACACGGGGGATGGTTTAGGGATGAGGCATCACCCCCTTTAGGGTGGGGAGCTGGGTTTGGGGGGCGTCCAGGGCTCCTCTGAGAACGAAAAAGAAGAAAATCCCGCAACTCCTTTGTCAGTGACCTGGAGCTGCACCTGCAGATGGGTGGTGGATGCATCCATGGGTTTGTTCCAAGGTTTAGGAAATTCCCTCATGCCTGAGGATGGGATATCCTCCACGGAGTGGGATATCCTCCATGTGCTGCCACTGCCTTGCAGATGAGGAACGAGTTCACCATCACCCACGTCATCGTCCCCAAGCAGCTGGGAGGCCCCGACTCCTGCACCACGGAGAACGAGGAGGAGCTCTTTGTCATCCAGGACCAGCATGGCCTCGTCACCCTGGGCTGGATCCATGTGAGTCTCCTTCCCTGGCACTTCCCAGCCCCAAGGGGAAGGGCTGCTGGGGGAGAAGTTTTCTGGAGGAGGTGGCAGGGGATGGGCAGCAGCCTCTGGTTGGGTTTCTCTCTCTGGTACAGTCTCGTTCACTGCTCTGATGGGGAAATCCAGGCCTGGTTAAGGTTGGGGTCCCTTCCTAAAGCGTCAAACCCTTTGAAAGGGAGGGAGGAAAGGTTTAGATGAGATTATTAGGACAGAACTCTTCCCTGTGAGGTGCTGAGGCCCTGGCACAGGTGCCCAGAGCAGCTGTGGATCCCTGGAAGTGTTTAAGGCCAGGTTGGACAGGGCTTGGAGCACCTGGGACAGGGAAAATTGTCCCTGCCATGGCAGGGGTGGCACTGGATGGGCTTCAAGGTCCCACCCAGCCCAGCCCATCCTGGGATTCTCTGGAGGTGGGATCTTGGACATGAAGCTCTTGTTTCCTCCAGCTAAAAGCTGGCTCTGTGGGGCACCCCTAGCTCCTTTCCTAGAGGGACACATCTCCCACGCTGTGTCCCTGTGCTGCTCTGCTGTGAGCTGTGCCAGCTGCAGGCTCCTCCCCTGGCTGTCCCCACGGAGCCTTTGGCAGTCGGATCCGTGCCAAGCAAAGCTGAGTAATCTCTGGAAAGCAGCAGCTGCCTGAGGCCTTGGGCAAGGAAATGCTGCTGCTCCTGGTCCGTGCAGGGTGGCTGCTCCAGGGCCAGCCCTGCAGTGACAGCCCTGGCACATTTGGGGACACTCTGGAATTCCTTTGAGCCTCCTGCTGGCCTTGGCAAGAATAAAAAAAGCCCCAAGCAGCAAAAGGAGCGAGAGCTGTCAGCAGGAGCTGGGTGAGGTGTCTGGGGTTGTACAAGCCTCCGTGGAATGGGGTGTCCTTCATGGAATGGGATAATCCTCAATGGATTGGGGTGTCCTCCATGGAATGGGGTGTCCTCCATGGAATGGGGTGTCCTCCATGGAATGGGATAATCCTCAATGGATTGGGGTGTCCTCCATGGAATGGGGTGTCCTCCATGGAATGGGGTGTCCTCCATGGAATGGGGTGTCCTGGAATGCTGTGGCTGTCCCTGGGATGTGCTGAGCCCCAGGAGCTGCACTCCAGTGGGCTGCAAGGACGTTGTTGTGGCTTCAAGGTGTGATTTCTCACGGGATGTGGCAGGAACGTAGAGCTCCTTTTGTAGGTAAGTCCAAATGGAAAAGAGGAGCCTAAAAAAGGGTTTTAGGACAGTCCAAAAATAAAATAAAGGGGCTACAAGAGAGCTGGAAGGGACTTGGGACAAGAGCAGGGAGGGTGACAGGACAAGGGGGAATGGCTTCCCACTGCTAGGGGCAGGTTAGATGGAAGGAACTCTACCCTGTGAGGGTGGAGAGGGGCTGGGATGGAATTCCAGGCTGCCCCTGGATCCCTGGAAGTGTCCAAGGCCAGCTTGGACAGGGCTTGGAGCAGCCTGGGGCAGCGGCACTGAATGAGGTTTGAGGTCCCTCCATCCCAAAGCATTCCACAATTCCATGAATTCCCCAGGCGTGTCCCCTGCGAGGAGCTGTGTGCCCTCTGCCACAGGATTCCCTTGGCAGACAGGATCCCCTGGGAGGGTTTTCCCAGCCTGCTGTAACCGCTGTCCCCGTGTCCCTGTTCCAGACCCACCCCACGCAGACAGCCTTCCTGTCCAGCGTGGACCTGCACACCCACTGCTCCTACCAGATGATGCTGCCAGAGTCCATCGCCATCGTGTGCTCTCCCAAATACCAGGAGTGAGTATGGATTGCAGGAGTGAGGGCTGGGGAGGCTCTTCCCTCTGCCTGGGCTGTCAGCCACACCTTTCCTCTCTGAGATTCCTGGCACTGGGGGGTGTGGAATGTCACAGTGTCACTGGACAGCTCCTGTGAGCTGTGGCTGGCAGGGCTTGTCCACCCCTGGCAGGAGGTTCAGAGGTGGGGAGAGGAGTTCCTCAGGAGCTGGGGTGTCCCTCAGTCCCTGCTCCAGGTGAGCAGCCCCAAAGGTGCCCCAGGGGATGTGTCAGGAGGTTCAGAGCTGGGGAGAGGAGTTCCTCAGGAGCTGGGGTGTCCCTCAATCTCTGCTCCAGGTGAGCAGCCCCAAAGGTGCCCCAGGGGCTGTGACAGGAGGTTCAGAGCTGGGGAGAGGAGTTCCTCAGGAGCTGGGGTGTCCCTCAGTCTCTGCTCCAGGTGAGCAGCCCCAAAAGTGCCCCAGGGGCTGTGGCTGTCAGGAGGTTCAGAGGTGGGTAGAGAAGCTCCTCAGGAGCTGGGGTGTCCCTCAGTCCCAGCCCCAAAAGTGCCCCAGGGGATGTGGCAGGAGGTTCAGAGCTGGGGAGAGGAGCTGGGGTGTCCCTCAGTCCCAGCCCCAAAGGTGTCCCAGGGGCTGTGGCTGGGCCTGCAGAGGCTGCAGCTACAGAGCTGCTGTTCCCCTGCTCCAGGACAGGCTTTTTCAAGCTGACGGAGCACGGCCTGGAGGAGATCTCATCCTGCCGGCAGAAGGGGTTCCACCCACACCCCAAAGACCCCCCTCTCTTCACGGTGAGCTCCGTGGGGGCTGTGGGGAGGGGACTTGGTGTGTTGGACACTGCACTTGGATTAAATCAGGAGGCTCAGCCTGGCAGGGGCTGCTCTCCCAGGGTGGAGGTGCAGGAGCTTCCCAAGGTTTTTCCAGCTGTCAGAGGTGGGATGCAGAGCTCCTGGCTGCAGGAGCAGGGCCAGGCAGCAGCCCAGGAGCCTCCCAAGGTTTTTCCAGCTGTCAGAGGTGGGATGCAGAGCTCCTGGCTGCAGGAGCAGGGAGAGGCAGCAGCCCAGGGCTGTTTGAGGGGGGATTTGTGATTTTGTGCCTGTGCAGGCAGGGCCAGCAGTTGGGGTGATCCAAGGAACTGGATCCAAGGGCAAAGCTCTGGCTGCAGGATGTGTCAGGAGGTAGAGGAGACTCACCTGAGCTGTGGGAACATCTGAATAACCCCCTGTCCCCTCCTCTCCTCTCTTCCAGACCTGCAATCACGTGTCAATAGTGGAGAGAGACGTGGTGATGATGGATCTCCGATAAACCTCTTGCCTTGTCCCTTCACAGAAGCCACCCACACTCCTTTAGGCCTAGGGAATTGGTTTTCTTCTCCTGTAGCAGATGATTTCTACGGTGTAGTGATCCCTCCCCTCCCTCCCCCGTGGTGGAATCAGATCCCTGCCCTCAGGAACCTCAGTGCCTGCTGTGGGGCTGGCAGAGGGGGCCGGGGCTCCAGCTGTGGGGAGAAGCCAGCTGCCAGCTCACAGAGACAGAAACCAACACTAAAAGCAATTGTTGAACTCTAATCCACGCCCCAACAGCCTCCTGGGGAGCTTCCCCGTGACCCTGAGCTGTGGAAACCTCTTCAAGTGCTTTTGGGACTCACCCAGTTTGACCCATGCCCTGTTTTGTCCCTCGTTCCGGGCTGATCGGTCTCAGCTCCCAGGAGCAGATAAATCTTTGCTGTGCTTTCAAATCAAACCTCTCTGACCCCCACACCAGCTCAGTGCTGCTCCTGGGGCTGCCTGGGGAGGGAAGAGGGCCCAACCTCCTTTGGGATCCCTCTTTCAGCATTTCAGGGCTGAAGATCCCTGGATGTGGCCCTGCTTTGAATGCCAGCAGCGTTCAGGGGATGTCTGGGCACTTCCTCCCCTTTCCTGCTCACACTCGCTCTCCTGGCTGCCATCACTATTCCCAGACGGAACTCCAGCAGCTTCAGCCACTTCCATCCCACTCCAAGATGGGATTTCCAGCAGCTTTTACCTCTTCCATCCCACTCCAAGATGGGATTTCCAGCACTTCCACGCTCCCAGATCCCCGATTGCACATCCCAGAGCTGCGGGAAGCCCGTCCTCGCCCGACGCGAGCGCTCCGTGACGTCGCTGCGGTGCAGGACCCTCCTCGAGGTGCTTTAGTCGGGTGCCAAGCCGAGATTTTTTCCTTCCCCACCCTCCAGACCGAGCCCCCAGCCCTGGAGGGAGGGAAGCAGCAGAATTCCAAGGTGGAAAGCAGCTGTGCCGAGGCTCGGGAGGGCTCCACAGCCCCACGTGGCACCGCAGGATGGGCTGGTGGGCACATGGGGAGGGGAAGGGGCCGGAGCTGCCTGCTCTCCTCGTGCCGTGTGCTTGTCCAGGCAGCTCCCCGAGGCTTTCCTTTGGGCACACATGGATGGGATTATCCGGGCTGGGCCTCCTGTGCCGCTGGTTTTCTCGGAGCTCTCCCCGTGGGGTGGGGTCTGGCGCGGGGTGGGATCCGTTTCTTTGGGGGTTGTCGTGTCTGCAGCAGCCCCTGCGTGACAAGTGCTGCTCCCGGCTTTTTTCCAGAGTTCCTTTTGGGAACAGGCTGGCCCCGGGGAGTGAGGAGCCTGTGGGGCATCTCTGGGAACTCGTTTTCAGCCTGGATTAATTAATTTAAGCCATGCTGGGGAGTGGGGCGGTGCGGTTTCCATGTTCATCCCGCAGCTCCCCACCCCGAGGGGACACAGAGTGGGAAATCACATCTCCCAAAGCAGCAACTCCTTCAAATCTCGGGGAATATCCCAAGGGATCTATCCCAGCTCCTCATCCCTGGGGAATATCCCAAGGGATCTATCCCAGCTCCTCATCCCTGGGGAATATCCCAAGGGATCCATCCCAGCTCCTCATCCCTGGGGAATATCCCAAGGGATCCATCCCAGCTCCTCATCCCTGGGGAATATCCCAAGGGATCCATCCCAGCTCCTCATCCCTGGGGAATATCCCAAGGGATTCATCCCAGCTCCTCATCCCTGGGGAATATCCCAAGGGAATCATCCCAGCTCCTCATCCCTGGGGAATATCCCAAGGGAATCATCCCAGCTCCTCATCCCTGGGGAATATCCCAAGGGAATCATCCCAGCTCCTCATCCCTGGGGAATATCCCAAGGGATCCATCCCAGCTCCTCATCCCTGGGGAATATCCCAAGGGATCCATCCCAGCTCCTCATCCCTGGGGAATATCCCAAGGGATCCATCCCAGCTCCCCATCCCTGGGGAATATCCCAAGGGATCCATCCCAGCTCCTCATCCCTGGGGAATATCCCAAGGGATCCATCCCAGCTCCTCATCCCCGCAGGTCTCAGGTGGGAGCTGGCTCCAGGAGAGGAGCTGCTGGCTCATCACCACTTTTGTGTCGTCCCAGTGGCCGATAAACCTTCCCAGGGAGGTTTCCAGGATCCTTGGAGCAGGGAGTTCCTCGGGTCAGGCCCCACCTGGCAGCTTTTTCACCCCATTTTTCCACCCCAAGTCCTCTTTGTGTGTCAGCGAACATCAGCATCCTGGCACTGCATCCCACGAACCCACCCTGTGCCAGATGTGCCTGTCACACCTTAAAATCACCCAAAATCAGGTTGGATCTGGGAGGAGCTGAACCCCAAACACAAACTACACTCGGCAGCGATGATTTATTGGCTGTGACAACCCTGTGACACCTTAAAATCACCCAAAATCAGGTTGGATCTGAACCCCAAACACAAGCTACGCTCGGCAGCGATGATTTATTGGCTGTGACAACCCTGTGACACCTTAAAATCACCCAAAATCAGGTTGGATCAGGTTGGATCTGAACCCCAAACACAAACTGCGCTCGGCAGCGATGATTTATTGGCTGTGACAACGCGGGTCGTGTGTTTTGGGGGGGCTCCCACAGGCAGGGAGCAACACTTATCTCCACCTCAGCAAACTGAACGGATCCAAATCCCTCATTTCACGGCTTTGCCCATCCTCAGCAGCCTCCCCAGAGGTTCCAGGCGTGACCATTCCCTCCCAGGGAGGTGCTGGGGGCGCGGGGAGTTTGGCAGCGCCGAGCGGGGCTCGCCCCCTCCCCGTCCCACGCCGCTGCGGCCTCGCCTGTGCCGTGGGATGCCTGGCGTTCCTGCGAGCATCCCCGGGCTGGATTGGCTGCGGGGGCCAAACCTTTCCTTTTTAGGCTCTGCGTGGGCTCCCGCTGCCGCTCCAGCCCTGCCCGGGGTCCCGCAGCCGTGGAGTCCCGGAGCTGGCAGCGGGTTCTGGGCTCAGGGATGGCTCTGGGGTTTGGGGATGTCCCCCTGGATGGGCCGGGCTGGGATCCTGCCCCCGGCTCCCTGCCGTTCCTGGCACAGCAGTGCTCCCTCCATCGAGCCCCTTTTCCCACCCCGCTCTGCTGGCTTTGGGGAAGGATTTGTCGTAAAGGGATTTATGTCATATATGGCAGCCTTTCCCCTCGGTGACCTCATGGGTTTGGCAGGGACACAGCCGGGCCGGGCTGGGAGGGGGACACGGAGCGCAGGGCCAGGGGACAAATCCAGCCCCTGTGAGATGTTTGACAGGGAAAGGGAACGGCCTGGAAGAGCCAGCCCTGGGGGACACTGGAGGTGTGACCTGGTGGTGCTGGGGACACCCGTGTCCCTGTCCTGCCCAGATGGGACAGAGCCAGCCCTGGGGACACTGGAGGTGTGAACTGGCAGTGCTGGGGACACCCGTGTCCCTGTCCTCTGGGGGTGACAGCACAGAGGGGACAGAGCCAGCCCTGGGGACACTGGAGGTGTGACCTGGTGGTGCTGGGGACACCCGTGTCCCTGTCCTGCCCAGATGGGACAGAGCCAGCCCTGGGGACACTGGAGCTGTGACCTGGCAGTGCTGGGGACACCCGTGTCCCTGTCCTCTGGGGGTGACAGCACAGAGGGGACAGAGCCAGCCCTGGGGACACTGGAGGTGTGACCTGGCAGTGCTGGGGACACCCGTGTCCCTGTCCTTCCCAGATGGGACAGAGCCAGCCCTGGGGACACGAGCTGTGACCTGGCAGTGCTGGGGACACCCGTGTCCCTGTCCTCTGGGGGTGACAGCACAGAGCCCATCCCCTCTCTGGAGCCACAGGGGACACCGTCGCCTTTGGGTCCCTTGTGCTGGTGGCAGCTCCTTGTCACTGCTCCAGTGCCCGGCTGTCCCTGCCCCGGGCACAGCTCGGGATCGGCCTGGGCCCCCCCGTGCCTCAGTTTCCCTCCAGCCCCCCTAGCTCCGGGGGTGACTCCGGGACACCTCTGCTGCCTCCCCCGGGAGTCTCCCTGGCCGGGGCCCGTTGTCCTTAAAAAGGCAGCCGGGAGTTTGGGAGCTGCTGCTTGGGCTCTGCCGGGGCCAGCGGCCTCTGCGGCCCCGCTGCCGCTGCCGAGGCTCGGCCTCAGGGCCGGGGGTGGCCCCGGGGGGCTCGGGGACAGCGCCCACCCTGTCCCTTGGGGGGTCTGAGCTCATCCCACCTCCAAAATCCGCCCAGGAGGGATCGGAACCAGGCTCACCCTCGGCGTGGGGCGGGGAATTTGGACCCCACAACCCCTGACCCGGCTCAGACCGAGGATTTGGGGCACGAGGGGCTTTGGGATACCAAAAACCCAAAAATGGGGGCGGAGAGAGAGAGAGAGAGAGAAAACCACAGGGGAGGCATCCCAGAAGTGCCGGATTCCAGGGATGCAGGGGGAAAGCGAGGCCGGGAGGAGGCGATGCACCAACCCCGCGCGTCTCCAGCGGCTCAGCCACACCAAACCCGCATCCCGGGGTGTCCCCAGGGCAGAACCCCAACATCCCGCGATGGGATTTCTCCACGGGCTCCCCAGGAGTCGCTTCCACCTGGTTTTTCCCATCCTGTCGCTTATAAGGACTCGCGTCTCCCTTGTTTATCGGAGCATAAAAGGAACAGACAACTGTTGCTCCCGAGCATCCCTGCCATACATTTTCCTACAATAATTAACCGTGCCGGCTCCTACCACCAGCCCAAGGTCAATTTAATGAAATAAAACACCTTATATGGCCATATGGCCAACACACCATCACTGAGCCTATTTAGGGTCTTTGTTTAGAGAGGATCCGCCTCTGAGGTTCCTCGGGCTCGCTGGTATTTATACCCACGGCACATCGGGGCTCGGTCCCAGAGGAAAGGAGCTCTCGCCTCTCTGGTGAGTACTGCCCTGCCCAGCCCTGCTTCTCTTCCTCCTCGGAGAACAGGAAAAACACCCCGGGCGGGGTTTTTGGGGTTCCCCAGCGTTGATGGGGTGGCCCCAGCTGGGTTTGGGGGTGCCAACCTCGGCGTGACCTCGCTGGAGGTGACGAGAGCTGGGCTGAGGCCAGAGCAGGTTGTGCTCTTGCAGAAATCTCTGTGATTTGAGGTTTTTATTTGCTTTTTGGGCTCCTGCGAGGTTTTGCCTGTTTCCCTCCGGATTCAGGAGCTCGCCCTCTGGCACAGGGGGCATCCCCCGGCAATTTTTTCCCCCCCGTTTTTTGGGAGTGGATGCGAGACAGAAGCGGATGGGATCACCTGGCACCCCCCTGCCCGCTTTTGGGGGGCACCAGCCGGGCACGGCAGCACCGCAGCTCCCCGGGGAGCGCGGGCAGGAGGCTTTGGCACCGCTTTTGGCCACCGGCTGGAGGAGGATGGAGGAGCAGCACCCACAGGGGAACGAGCATCACCACCACGCCGGGCTCACACCATCCCCGGCCCGCAGAGGATTTTACGGGGCCGCGCATCCCCGAGGATTCCAGCGCTTCCCAGCCCAAATCCGGACAAACCCCGTCCCCTCCCGCTCCCTAACGCCGCTCTCCCCCCCTCGGCAGCTTCCCCCAGGTCCCCCCGAGCACCGAGCGCCGCCGGCCCCAGCATGTGCGAGGAGGAAACCACCGCCCTGGTGTGCGACAACGGCTCCGGCCTCTGCAAGGCCGGCTTTGCCGGCGACGATGCCCCTCGTGCCGTGTTCCCCTCCATCGTGGGGCGGCCCCGGCACCAGGTGGGTACCCGGGGGTGGCCCCCGCCCCGCTCTCATCACCGGGACGCGGCTAACGAGGCTCTGTCGCCGGCGCTAGGGTGTCATGGTGGGCATGGGGCAGAAGGACAGCTACGTGGGCGACGAGGCGCAGAGCAAGAGGGGCATCCTCACGCTCAAGTACCCCATCGAGCACGGCATCATCACCAACTGGGATGACATGGAGAAGGTGAGACCCTCCCGGGGTGGGCAGCGGGCCCTGCCAGCCCTGCCTTGGCTTTGGGGTGAGACCCCCCCCCGGTTCCTTGCCCGCCTTAGATCTGGCACCACTCCTTCTACAACGAGCTGCGCGTGGCCCCCGAGGAGCACCCGACGCTGCTCACCGAGGCACCCCTCAACCCCAAGGCCAACCGGGAGAAGATGACCCAGGTACGGCACCGCAGGAGCCCCGCGGGTGGGGCTGGACCCTCCAAAACCGCGGGGAGGGCTGGGGGATTTGGGGGTTTTGTGGGGTGCAGAGATCCCGGTGGGAAGTCGCCGCGCGTGGATCCGCAGGATTTTCCCCGCCGCGCGTTCGTTCCCCGTTCCGCGCACCGCGGTCACTCACGTTTCTGTGCCATCGTTGCCCCACGCGTTTCCCAGAGCGTTCAGCGGTCCCCGTCCTCCTCCTCGGTGCCACCGCTGCCCGCGTGTGACACCATCCTTCGTGCGCCGCGGCGATCCCCGTGCTTTTCCACGTGGTTTTCCAGCAGCCCCAGGGGTTGGGGCGAGCCGTGCTGGTGACCCCCGTGCCCGTCCCTCACCCGCTGCCCCTCTCCTTTCCCCTCCCAGATCATGTTCGAAACCTTCAACGTCCCCGCCATGTACGTGGCCATCCAAGCCGTGCTGTCCCTCTACGCCTCCGGCCGCACCACCGGTGAGTCGGGGACCGCCCGCGACGGGGACCGAGGCAGCCCCGAGTGTCCCCTCTCACCTTCCCCCTGTCCCAGGCATCGTCCTGGACTCCGGGGACGGCGTCACCCACAACGTGCCCATCTACGAGGGCTACGCGCTGCCCCACGCCATCATGCGCCTGGACCTGGCCGGCCGCGACCTCACCGACTACCTCATGAAGATCCTCACCGAGAGGGGCTACTCCTTCGTCACCACCGGTACGGGGCGGCGGGGGCCGGCGGGGGGCCGGGGACGCCGCGGTGCCGCCGCGGTGCCGCCGGGCTGAGCCTCTCCCGCCGCCGTGTCCCGCAGCCGAGCGGGAAATCGTGCGCGACATCAAGGAGAAGCTGTGCTACGTGGCGCTGGACTTTGAGAACGAGATGGCCACGGCCGCCTCCTCCTCCTCGCTGGAGAAGAGCTACGAGCTCCCCGATGGGCAGGTCATCACCATCGGCAACGAGCGCTTCCGCTGCCCCGAGACCCTGTTCCAGCCCTCCTTCATCGGTGAGCCCACCCCAAAACCCCCAACACCCCCTGTTCCAGCCCTCCTTCATCGCTGAGCCCACCCCAATGCCCCCAACACCCCCAACACCCCCTGTTCCAGCCCTCCTTCATCGCTGAGCCCACCTCAAAACCCCCAACACCCCCAACACCCCCTGTTCCAGCCCTCCTTCACTGGTGAGCCCACCCCAAAACCCCCAGACCCTTCATTAGTGAGCCCACCCCAACACCCCCAACACCCCCAACACCCCAGACCCTGTTCCAGCCCTCCTCCATCGCTGAGCCCACCCCCAGTTCTCCCTGGGAGCGGTTGCCCCATCCCCAGCAGCGGGCAAACAAAGCCCCTTTGGACTGGGCCGTTTTCCAGCTCCCGTGGGTGCCCCACGGAGACGTTTTGGGGCTCCCCAAGCCCTTTGCACCACGAACGCTGGCACAGACCCACGGGTGCTTTTTTGGGGAGCCCTGAGGCGGCAGGGGCTGGGGGGCAGGGAGGTGACAGCCCCCTCCCACCCCAGGCATGGAGTCCGCCGGGATCCACGAGACAACCTACAACTCCATCATGAAGTGCGACATCGACATCCGCAAGGATCTCTACGCCAACAACGTCCTGTCGGGCGGCACCACCATGTACCCCGGCATCGCCGACCGCATGCAGAAGGAGATCACCGCGCTGGCGCCCAGCACCATGAAGATCAAAGTAGGTGCTGGGTGACCAAACCGTGGCCACTGGCGCCCCGAGGCCTCTCCCGGTGTGGGGTTTTGGGGGGATGATCCCACAGGCTCGTGTCTCCGCAGATCATCGCCCCGCCGGAGCGCAAGTACTCGGTGTGGATCGGCGGCTCCATCCTGGCGTCCCTCTCCACCTTCCAGCAGATGTGGATCAGCAAACCCGAGTACGACGAGGCCGGACCCTCCATCGTCCACCGAAAATGCTTCTAAGCCCCCTCCCCGCCCCGTGGGGGCTCCCCCGTGCCCAGGCCGGGGTGTCCCGCTCCTCCTCGGACCCCGCTGCTCCTCCCCACCACCCACTGCGCATTAAAAAGCCTTTTCTCCAAGCTCGGTGTCTTTCCTGGGAGATCTGGGGCTGGGAGGGGCTGGGGGGGACTCGGGGTGGGGGGGGACCCTGACCTCATGTTGGTGGCCACGTCCTGCTGATGGCCTTGATGCCCCCAACCCCATGACAACACCCCGAGCCTGTATCAGTGACCCCAACCCCATGACAACACCCCGAGCCTGTATCAGCCACCCCAACCCCATGACAACACCCCGAGCCTGTATCAGCCACCCCAACCCCATGACAACACCCTGAGCTCGTATCAGTGACCCCAACCCCATGACAACACCCTGAGCTCGTATCAGTATCAGTCACCCCAACCCCATGACAACACCCTGAGCTCGTATCAGTATCAGTCACCCCAACCCCATGACAACACCCTGAGCTCGTATCAGTCACCCCAACCCCATGACAACACCCCGAGCCTGTATCAGTCACCCCAACCCCATGACAACACCCCGAGCCCACGCCAGTGACCCCAACCCCACTTTGATGCCCCCGACCCCCCTTTTTGTGCCCCACCCTCTCGCCCCCGCCCCCCGCATTGCCCGGACGTGCTGTGGACAGCGTCTCATTTGCATAAATTACCATATCGCCCCCAACACCCCCCCCGCGTTCCGTTCCCCCCCCCCCGCTGTTTCCGCCCCCCCCCCGCCTTCTCCCCCCGCCCACTTCCCGCGCCTTGACGTCACGGGGCGGTGGCGCGCGCTGCTGATTAGCATGTCATTAGCATGTGACGCGGGAAGGCGGAAGCGGTGGCGGGATGGGGCGGTGCGGGGCCACCCTGAGCCTGGCCCTGGAGGGGAACATCGGTACCGGGGGGACCCGGGGGGGGGAGCGGGAGGATTTGGGGTGCGATGGAAAAGGGGGGCGGCGCAGGCTGGAGCATGCCGGGCTGCGACTTAATTCCTGTGATTATCTTAATTAGCGCTGCCGTGATGGCGCCAAAGCGACATGGAGTTGGGAGGGGGGGACACAAAGGGACACCCGGGCTCACCCCGCGCTCCCGGGGCTTGGATTGGGGTCACCCAGGAGCGGGGACCCCCCCGAGCTCCCCCGGTAGCCACAGCCAGGCTCAGCCCGTGTTTGTGGGGTTTGGTCGGGGGGACACCCCACACTCCCAAAGTCCTGGGGGACACCCCGGCTCACCCCGCTCTCCCTCCGCAGCCGTGGGGAAATCGACCTTCCTGAGGCTGCTGGGTGCCACCTTCCCGCGGTGGCACCTGGTGACCGAGCCGGTGGCACAGTGGCGGAAGGTGCCGGCCGCCGGCACCGCTCAGGTAACGGCGATTCCGGCCCACCCCGGCCCCAGCAGAGCCCCCCGGGACCCCCTGATCCCCCTCCGTGCCCCCGCAGGCGGCCGTGGGCTCCGCCAACCTGCTGAGGATGATGTACCAGGAGCCGGCCCGCTGGTCCTACACCTTCCAGACCTTCTCCTGCATCAGCCGGCTGAAGGCGATGCTGGAGCCGCCGGAGCAGGAGCCCCCCGAGACCCCCCACCCCGTGAGGGTCTTTGAGCGCTCTGTGTTCAGTGACAGGTACCCAGCACCCCGAAAAGAGGGGCCGAGGGGTTGCACGGGACTGGGAGCTGCGTTTGTGGTGTTGGCTCCTGGGGGTGAGCAGAGCCTCTGTCCCCGGTGATGCCCCAGAGCGATGCTGAATTGCAGGAATGGGATTTTGGGGTCGTTTGGGGGCTGCCCCATCCTCAGCTGTGTCCGTGAAGCCCTTGGGGTGATGCCAGGCTCGAATCTGGGATTTTCTCCTTAATTTAACCACCCGCAGCTCCTCGCCAGTGCAAAAAAAAAGCCAAAAAAAGAAATATCTGTGAAGCCAGCTGGGCGAGGGGTGACAGAGCTGCCGGGTCCCCTCTGTGCATCCCTCCCCAGGTACGTTTTTGCCAAGAACCTCTTTGAGGCCGGGCACCTGCAGCCCCTGGAATGGGCCATTTACCAGGACTGGCACGACTTTCTGCTGCGGCACCTGGGGCCCCGCGCCGCCCTCCACGGCTTCCTCTACCTGCAGGCCAGCCCCCAGGTGGGTGCAGGAGGCCTCCAGGTGCCCCTGGATCCCGGCGGTGTTGCCGAAATTTTTGGTGTTTCGCCACAAATCGCCGCCCTGGAGGAGCAGGGTGTGCTTCTCCTCCCGTGGCAATGCCGGGGGGAGTTCTGCCGTGTGTTCCGGGGCGGGTTTCGGGGAGAAGGGGCTGCGGCATCTCCTGGGTTTGTGCTTTCCGTGCCGCCCACCCCTCATTTTCCTGCGTCCCGTTCTCCTCCCGTTGTCCCCCAGACGTGCCTGGAGCGGCTGCGGCGCAGGGCGAGGAGCGAGGAGGGCGGGATCCAGCTGAGCTACCTGCAGCAGCTCCACGGGCAGCACCAGCGCTGGCTGGTGGACAGGAGCACGGAGTGAGCGCCAGCCCGGCTTTGGGGTGCCCCCCCTGCTTTGGGGGTGCTTTTTTGGGGGTGGTTATTTATTTGGGGAGGGGTCTCATCCCTCCCTGCCTCCCTCCCGCAGGATTCACTTTGAGGGTGCGCGGAGAGCGCCCGTCCTGGTGCTGGACGTGGACGAGGACTTCGAGCAGGACGTGGCGGTGCAGGGCGGGCTCATGGCACAGGTGGGGTGGCACAGCCCGGTGTCCCCCCGGTGCCATCCCAGTGTATCCCAGTGTATCCCAGTGCCATCCCAGCACCATCCCAGTGTATCCCAGTGTATCCCAGTGTATCCCAGTGCCATCCCAGTGCCATCCCAGTGCCATCCCAGTGCCATCCCAGTGCATCCCAGTGTATCCCAGTGCCATCCCAGTGCTATCCCTGCACCGTCCCAGTGCCATCCCAGTGCATCCCAGTGCATCCCAGTGCATCCCAGTGCCATCCCAGTGCATCCCAGTGTATCCCAGTGCATCCCAGTGCATCCCAGTGCATCCCAGTGTATCCCAGTGCCATCCCAGTGCTATCCCTGCACCATCCCAGTGCCATCCCAGTGCCATCCTGGTGCCATCCCAGTGCCATCCTGGTGCCATCCCAGTGCCATCCCAGTGCTATCCCTGCACCATCCCAGTGCATCCCTGCACCATCCCAGTGCCATCCTGGTGCCATCCCAGTGCCATCCCAGTGCCATCCCAGTGCCATCCCAGTGCCATCCCAGTGCCATCCCAGTGCTATCCCTGCACCATCCCAGTGTATCCCAGTGCCACCCTAGTGCCATCCCAGTGCTATCCCTGCACCATCCCAGTGTATCCCAGTGCCACCCTAGTGCCATCCCAGTGCATCCCTGCACCATCCCAGTGCCACCCCAGTGCCACCCCTCAGCCAGGCTGTCCTTGCAGGTGGAGGCCTTTGTCACATCCCTGCGAGCCGAGGCTTTCCCGTCACATCCCGACCCTCTGGGAGCCGGGGAAGGGGCAGCGTCCGCCTGAGGATCCCGACCCGAGGACGAGGGACACGTCCTGGTCCCCTCAGCCCGGCTGTCCCTGGCCAGGGCTGGATTTGAGGAGGATTTTGGGGGGGCAGGGGGGCTCCCCGTGCTCAGGGGACCAGGTCCTTGCCGTGACCCCCTCCCCATCTTCCGGGACCCCCAGCTGGGGACGCTCCCTGGGCTGGATTTCCTGCGCTGGATGAATTCCGATGGAAAATCCCCGTTTTTAGGTGACGCCCAACCCCCGTGTTTTGTTATTTTGTATTTAATTTTTTTCCCCCTTTAAATTAAGATCAAATCACTGCTGAGCTGTGTCTGGAGGGGCTGTGCGGGGTCGGGGCGGCTCTAGGGGGGACACGGGGGGACATTGCTCCCCCGGTTTTGGGGTGTTGTGGTGGAGGGGGGGACGGGGCAGTGCCCTGGGGCTGGGCTGGGCTGGATTTGGGGGCAAACCAAGGGGATTTGGCACCTGAAAGGGGGTGCGGGGTGGTGCTCGGCCTATAGCGGGGCTGGGGGGCGTGTGAGACCCTAAATAAACACAGGTGGGGCAGCTGCCCCACAGGAGGCGGGGGGGGGGAGTTGGGGGGGTGTGGGGGGGGGATGGGGGGGGGCAGGGGGATTTGGGGGGGCTGTGGAGCAGGATATGGGGCAGGGGGATTTGGGGGGGATATGGTGCAGGGGGATTTGAGGGGATATGGGGCAGGGGGATTTGGGGGGAATATGGGGCAGGGGGATTTGGGGGGCTGTGGGGCAGGGGGATTTGGGGGGATATGGGGCAGGGAGGGAGAGCTCTGGGGTGGGGCAGGGGGATTTGGGGGGCTGTGGAGCAGGATATGGGGGGTACAGGAGCCGGGATTTTCCCGGGCTGCCACCCCCTGGGATTTTTCCCAGAGACCCTACAATAACACAGAGCGAGACCCCACAACGACCCTACAAAAACAACACCAGAGGACCCACAGCTGTTTCCCCTACAAAACCAACAGGGGTGGCGCGACCCCCTCCCCTTCAATCCCCCAAACCCAACCCGCCGCGACCCTACAACAACAACAACAACAAACAACCCCAAAACAACGACCCGCCGCCACCCTACAACAACAAAACCCGCACACCCCGGTCCTCCCCGCTTCCCCCGAACCCCCCCTGCGGGCACGGGGCGCCCCCTCCCCGTTCTCCCCGAGCTCGGGGGGCGGCTGCGGGCGCTGGCCCGGAGCCCCCCGGCCGCCCGGCGGGTCCCCCCGAGCGGGCGCTGCAGAACAAAGGAAGCAGCAGAGCAGCAGCAGCGGCAGCAAACGCGAGGCAGCTCCGCGGGTCCCCTCGGGGTACCGGCGACATCCCGAGCCTCCCACCGGGGTCCCCCCGCCGCCGGGAGAGCGCTCAGCCCCGCGCCGAGCCCCCCGCAGCCCCCCGAGCCCGAGGAGGGGGAGCAGGACCGTTTGTTTCCTATTTTTTTTTTTTTTTTTTGCCGGTAAACGCTCTTTTCTATCTAAATTTGGGGAGCGGGGAGCGGGGGAGGTGGAAAGTTGCCGGTGCGCGGCTGAAGTTGTGAAGTTTGTGCGAAGCCGCGCGGGTTTGAAGTGGGGGGGGAAAAGAAAAGGAAAATGGGGTTGGGAGAAATAAGGGGTGGGATTAAAAAAGGGGGAGGCAGCGCCCCGGTTTTGGGAGGGGGAGGCTCGGGGAAAAGAGGGGTGGGGAGACAGCGGGGCCGCCCCCCCCCCCGGGCTGGAAGCGGCGTGGAAATTAAAAGTCGGGGTTGACTCGCGGCTCTGTCCCCGCAGAACCCCCGCGCTGTCCCCAGGGCGGGGGACACGGTGACCCCGGGATGTCCCTGTGGCCGGGCAGGGGGCTCCGCCAGCCCGGGCCAGCCGCCCCCCCGGCCGGGGGGAGCCCCCAAATCTAACGCTGTCCCCCCCCCGGGATGGAGATGGAGAGGCACGAGGGGATCCACAGGGAGGTGAGCGACCCCCCAGCTCCCCCAAACCCAGCCGTCCCCGCTCTGATCCCCACACCTCGGGGTGACCCCTTTGAGCGTCACCGCGACCTGGAGGGGGCTCGGAGGGGTGGGCAGGGAAAGCCCCTCCTCGGTTGGTGGATGGGTTTGTTTTTTTAAGGGTATTTCCGTGGGAAATGGGACTTTCTGCTGCCTTAAAGGCCGCCTCGACGCCTTAAACACCCCCCCAAAAAAATCCAGCTCGTCCCTGGGGCATCCCCCAAAACAGCGCCGCGGGACGGGCGGAACAAAACCCTCCTTTAAACCGAATTCCTTGGAATTTCTTGGCGTGAAAGAGCAAAACCCCGCACGAAAAACCCACCCGGGTGCCGTCCTGGGAGGGGTGGGGGTCGGTTCCCCCAGAAAGAAGGGGGTGGCGAGGAAGGGGAAGGCAGAGCCGTGCCCGAGGGGGGCATCTCGGAGCTGACAAGTTGCGGCATTCTCTTCACCCAAAAAAAAAATTCCAACGCCTTCCTTCCATCGGCACGGCTGGTTTTACCGGCCGGGGTGGTTGGAACCGGGATCTGGCATTTTGTGCCCACGCAAAATCCAGGGAAAAAAACGGGGGGGGCTGCTCCAAATGGGGGGGCTCCAATGTGGGAGGGAGAAAAATCTGCTCGGCGTCGAGTTTTGGTGTTTCCACCCCCCAAAAAAAAAAATCCCCCATCGGCGCTGATTTGCCTTTTTTTTTTTTTTGGTGGTGTCGGGGGTTGAGCGGCTGCCGCGCGCCTCTGGGTTGGATCCAGCGGGATTTTCCTTGGGATGGGATTTGGGATTTGGGATGGGATTTGGGATTTGGGATGGGATTTGGGATTTGGGATGGGATTTGGGATTTGGGGTGGGATTTGGGATTTGGGATGGGATGCTGGGGACGCTGGCACAGGTGGCTTGGCGAGGCAAGGCAAGGACTTTGCCCTTGGCAAAACGCCGGCGAAAACTGAAATCCGACGGCCAGGGGTTTGTCCCAGCGCTTTTCCAGGCAGGATATGAGGGGAAAAGATGATTCGTGAGGATTCTGCGGGGTGGGTTCCCCCGACCCGGGATGGTGCCGGTGAGCCGGGCCGGGCTCTGCCGCTGTTCCCACGGCCCCGCGGCTCTCCCGGGGAGCTTTGGCAGCCGCAGCCCCTTCCCAGCACCAGTTCCACCAGTTCCTCCGGCTCGGGCGGGCCGGGAGAGCCGGCTCTGCCCCGGCTGGAGCTCCTGCTGTCCCCCTGGGGCTGATTTCCTGCCGTGTCCCCACCCGGGAGGGCTTGGAGGAGGAGGAGGAGGATGAAGATCTCAGAGGTCAAGGTTTAGCTCTGCTCCCGTGGCGGGGCTCTGTCAGACACTTCCCAGGCGGCTCAGGGTGTCTTTCCCAATCATTTGCATAACTAATCAACGTCTCGGGAAGCCGCTCGTTAGCGCGGAACGCGCTCCGCACCGGGAGCCGCCGGTGTCCGCCCCGAGCGAGGGAAGGATGCTCAGAGCTGTCCCCCTCAGCTTTGGGAACAAACCCTAAAGAGACCCCACAAAAACCCCTTTCCCAGCAGGAACGGGCTCAGACCCCACAAAAAACCCCATTCCCATCAGGAACAGACTCAGACCCCACAAAAAACCCCATTCCCATCAGGAACAGACTCAGACCCCACAAAAAACCCCATTCTCACCAGGAACGGGCTCAGACCCCACAAAAAACCCCATTCCCAGCAGGAACGGGCTCAGACCCCACAAAAAACCCCATTCCCAGCAGGAACGGGCTCAGACCCCACAAAAAACCCCATTCCCAGCAGGAACGGGCTCAGACCCCACAAAAAACCCCGTTCCCAGCAGGAACAGGCTCAGACCCCACAAAAAACCCCATTCCCAGCAGGAACGGGCCCAGCAGACCCCCAAAAACGCTTTTTTGGGTGGCGGGGATGGGACGTGGAGCAGCTCAAGGTGTCCCTGAGTGTCCCTGGGGAATTCCCGACGCTCGAAAATCCCAGTTCATCCTCAAAACGAGAGCCCCTAAGTGAATTTGGCAGCCAGGCTCGGGGCCGAGCGCTGGCGATTAGGGCTAATCTCATTTAAAGCATTACTAATAAAAGTTACTAAATTTGTCCATCTCCGAGGTTTTCCCTGGAGGGTTGAGGTGGTTTTTTTTTATTTTATTTTATTATTATTTTTTATTTTTTTTCTTCTTCCAGCGTGAAATCGCCCCAAAACGCGCCCGGCATCTCCAAAAAAATTAAAAGCAGGGGGATGATGGATGGGATGAAGGACAGGCCGGGGTTTGGCTCGGTCCCGTTCGTGCTGGTGGCACCTGCAGGATGTCACCAGGGTAATCCGGGGGGATTCCTCGTGCCTGGAAAATGGAAATATTCCCAGTTTTGGCTGCGATGTGAGCAGCTCAAAGGGCTCCGGAGTAAATCCGATGGATGCTGGAGAGGAGGAGGAGGACGGGAGGGAAGAGGAGGCTGGAGGAATCCAATCCCCGACGCTTTTTGCAGGGAATTCTCGCCTGGCAGAGCCGTGCCAGGCTGGAAATTCGGGGAAAAACCAATTCCCGGCCCGGCTGATCCTATTTATTCCCGTGGGAGTCGCGTTGCTCGGGTCCCGGCGGGCTCTTGGCTTTTTCGGGAAGGAAAAAAAAGGGAATATTGCTCCTGGGAATGCGGCAGGGATTGGGAATCTCGCGTCTGTGCTTGCTCTTCCACCTGGACCCGGCTTTGTCCAGCCCAGTGGGCATTTCACGGCTCCTCAGATCCCTTTGGAAAGCGGTTTTTTCCTGGGAGACCTTTGGGAATTTGGAGTTTGTTGCCGTTTTGCCGGTGATTTAGCTGAGAATGGGTTTGAGCTCTTTCCAGGGGAATCCAATCCGCACTCGGAGAAGTTTCGGGGCGGGGAATTCGCTTTCTTTGCTCCCCCTTTTTTTCTCCTTTCTCTCCCAAAAATCATTCCGTGCATCACTCATCTCCAACAGGGTTTGGAAAAACTGGAGCTGAATTCCACCAGGACTTTTTCAAGGATCCAGCCCCACTTTAACCCTTTCACCGTCCGATTCCCACGGGAAAACTCCCGCCTCCTCCCCTTTCTTCAGCGGATTTTGGGGAAGAAAGGGCAAATCGGACAACGCGCGTGTTGTTGGAGGAGGATTTAAATGTTATTTAAATGTTATTTAAATGCCTGATGTCCCCAAATTAATGAATCCGGGGCCCCAAATTAGCGATGACCCCAAATTAATGGTGTCCCCCGACCCAAATGATCGATATTCCCTAATTAACCCGACCAAATTAATGGACCCGAATTAACGGATGAAAAATACCGAGGTGGCCGGGGGTTTCACGGCAGGGAAATGTTGGAGGGAGGGGCTGTAAAGGACATTTTGGGGCTGATCTCGGGGTTTTTGGCTGCTGCCACCGCCCGTGTGGGCCGATGTCTCGGTTTTCTGGGGGGACAATGACACAACGAGCGGGGTTTGGGGGTCCCGTCACCCCAATTTTGGGGTTGTGGGGTGGCGTGTCTGTGTCCCTGTCCGTGTCCCCATTGTGTGCTGTCTGTGCTGCTGCTGCACCCTACTCGTGTCCCTTCTGTGTCCCCCTTGTGTCCCCTCAGTGTCCCTTCTGTGTCCCCCTTGTGTCCCTTCTGTGTCCCCCTTGTGTCCCTTCTGTGTCCTCTCTGTGTCCCCCTCGTGTCCCCCTCAGTGTCCTCCCCGTGTCCCCCACTTGTCTTCCTCCGTGTCCCCCTCGTGTCCCCTCAGTGTCCCCCCCCGTGTCCCCCCCGTGTCCCGCTCATGTCCCCTCATGTCCCCCTCAGTGTCCCACTCATGTCCCCCCCGTGTCCCCCCCCGTCCCCCTCATGTCCCCCCCCCGTGTCCCCCTTATGTCCCCCTCAGTGTCCCCCTCATGTCCCCCCGTGTCCCCCCGTGTCCCCCTCATGTCCCCCCAGTGTCCCCCTCAGTGTCCCCCTTATGTCCCCTCAGTGTCCCCCTCATGTCCCCCCCCCCCCCCGTGTCCCCCCGTGTCCCCCTCATGTCCCCTCAGTGTCCCCCCCGTGTCCCCCTCATGTCCCCTCATGTCCCCCCCCGTCCCCCCGTGTCCCCCTCATGTCCCCCCTGTGTCCCCCTCATGTCCCCTCATGTCCCCCCTCATGTCCCCCCTGTGTCCCCCTCATGTCCCCCCTCATGTCCCCCCCGTGTCCCCCCCGTGTCCCCCCCCGTGTCCCCCTCATGGTCCCGCTCCTGCGCAGCGCAGGGAGCGGGCGGGCGGTGCCACTGCGTGGGGAAGGGGGGGGGGCTGCGCGTGGGGGGAAGAGGAGGAGGAGGAGGAGGAGGAGGAGGAAGGAGGAGGAGGAAGAAGGAGGAGGAGGAGGAAGGAGGGCAAGAAGAGGAGGAGGAGGAGGAGGAGGAGAGGGGGGGAGCAGGGATGCGGCGCTCATTCCCCCCCCCGGCTGCAGCGGGGCGGCGGTGAGGGAGCGCGGAGGAGAGGGAGACAAGATGGCTTCCTCCTGAGGGCCGGCGCCGTGCGGGGCCGGCGGGGGCTGCGGGGGCAGCGCGGGGGCAGCGGCGAGGTAAGCGCACCCCTTCCCCACAAAAAACACTCCCTGTGCACCCCCCGACACCCCCAAAAAACCCCGATCGAGCCCCGGCTTTGCGGGGCGCTGCGGGGGAGGTTAAAGGCCGCCTCCCCCCCCCCCCCCACCCGCGGTGCGGCCGGCCCCGGGTGGCCGCGAGGCCACAGCGGCGGGGCCGGGGGAGGGCCCCGCGCCCCCGCCCCCGTTTTGGGGCTGTTTTTCCTTCTTTTATCCTTTTCCTTTCCCTCCGGCATCGCGTCGTGGGGAGTGGGGGGGGGGGGGAGGGGAAGGTGGGGGGGTGGTGTTAGGTAGGGGTGGGAGGGCCACACACCGTAAGGTGCACCCCCCTTCACCCCACATCGCTATTCCCCCGTGTGCTCCTCGCCTTTATTAACCATTATTTCTATAAACCCATCCCGGCCGTCCCCCAAAATGTGCTGAGCTCAGAGGTGCGGCGGGGTGATGCCAACAAGGGCGATGAGGCTCCCCGCCGTGACGTCACCGTGACGTCACCGGTGGCAGCTGTCATCCCTCGGTGTGACGAGGGACCGGGGGTCCGGCTCGGGCTCCCCCCGCTTTTTCCACCACGGAGGTGGCCACAAAAAAAAAAAAACCAGCTCCTCCTCAAGGTGGGGGTATCATTATTTTGGTTATCCCATCGCCAAGAGCGGCGCGGTTTTGGCAGTTTTGGCACCCGAGCGGCTGCGGGTGCTGGTGGCTTCCAGGGGACGTCGCCGAGGTCAGGGGGACGGCATTGCCAAAAAATAAAAATAATCGTGCGGCCGGCACGAAGTTTGGAGTCGGCGGTGAGCGGCTTTTGGCAGCACGTGTTTTCGCAGGGATGGGGATGCTTTTGGATGCGGCCGCCAACGCCGGAGCTGCCTCCGGAGCGGCAGATGCTGTGCCAAAAAAATAATCAGAAATCGTATTAAGAGCCCGTGGCAGGTGCTGGGGCGGTGGGTTCCCAGCTGGGATGAGGTCGGTTCTGAGCTGGGATGCGGTGGGTTCTGAGCCGGGATGAGGTCGGTTCTGAGCTGGGATGAGGTCGGTTCCCAGCCGGGATGAGGTCGGTTCCCAGCCGGGATGAGGTTGGTTCCCAGCCGGGATGAGGTCGGTTCCAAGCTGGGATGAGGTCGGTTCCCAGCCGGGATGAGGTCGGTTCCGAGCTGGGATGAGGTCGGTTCCCAGCCGGGATGTGGTCGGTTCCAAGCTGGGATGCTGTCGGTTCCCAGCCGGGATGTGGTCGGTTCCGAACTGGGATGAGGTCGGTTCCCAGCCGGGATGAGGTCGGTTCCCAGCCGGGATGCTGTCGGTTCCCAGCTGGGATGAGGTCGGTTCCGAGCCGGGATGAGGTCGGTTCCAAGCTGGGATGCGGTGGGTTCTGAGCCGGGATGCTGTCGGTTCCGAGCCGGGATGCTGTCGGTTCCAAACTGGGATGAGGTCGGTTCCGAGCTGGGATGCTGTCGGTTCCGAGCCGGGATGCTGTCGGTTCCGAACTGGGATGAGGTCGGTTCCCAGCCGGGATGAGGTCGGTTCCGAGCCGGGATGCTGTCGGTTCCGAACTGGGATGAGGTCGGTTCCGAGCCGGGATGCTGTTGGTTCGAGGTCGGTTCCGAGCCGGGATGCTGTCGGTTCCGAACTGGGATGAGGTCGGTTCCGAGCCGGGATGCTGTCGGTTCCGAACTGGGATGCTGTCGGTTCCAAGCTGGGATGCTGTCGGTTCCGAACTGGGATGCTGTCGGTTCCAAGCTGGGATGAGGTCGGTTCCGAGCCGGGATGAGGTCAGTGAGCGATCCCGAGGTTGCATCATGCTGGGAAGGGCTGGGAGCAGAGTCCTCGCAGGTTGTTACGGTGGCCCCATAAACGAGGCCCGCTCTTGGCCTTTGGCACCTCGTTAGCTGCGAGGAGGTTTGTTTTGCGGATTGCCCGACATGGACTCTTTTTCGCAGGTAATTAAGGGGGAAGGTGGCTCCAAAGAGGAGACGGTGGGGTCTGGGGAAGTGTGTTTCCCCAGAATTTTGGCCTTTCCTTTGAGGAGCTTTGCTGGCCCAACTGGGAATGGAGATGGCAAAGTGGTGGCACGATGGCTCTGGGACACATGGTTGTGCTTTGGGTCTGTGTCCCAAAAAGCCCTAGCTGGGGTGTCCCTGGTGCTGGCACACTGGGAGTGAGCTGTCCCCATGGCACTGGGGTCCTCAGTCCCCTGCCTGCATATGCTGAAATCCCCAGTCCCTGTCCCCATGGCACCGGGGTCCTTAGTCCTGGTTCTGCATGTGCTGCAGTCCCCAGTTCTTGTCCCCCATGGCATTGAGGTCCCCAATCCCCTTCTGGCATGTGCTGCAGTCCCCAGTTCTTGTCCTCACGGGGTCCCCAGTGCCCTGTCTGCATGTGCTGGGGTGCCTGGTCCCTGTCTCCATGCCGTTGGGATATTCAGACTCCTTCCTGCACGTACCAGTGTTCCCAGTCTCCCTTCCCACATTATCGGAGTCCTTTGCTGGTGTGTGCTGGGATCCCTGCTCCCCATCCGTGTGACATCGGTGTGCTCAGTCCCCTGCCTGTGTGTCCCCTGTCCCTGTGGCACTGTGTGTCACTGTCCCCATAGCACTGGGGTTCCCTGTGGCACTTTCCCAATCCCTATCCCTGCTCCATCAGGATCCCTGGTCTCGTTTGTGTGTGTGTCCCCATCCCTATGGCAGCGTGTCCCTTGTCCCCCACCTGTGCACGTGTGGGTCCCTGCTCCCTGTTTCTGCAGTGCTGGCATTCCTAATCCCTTTCCTTGTCCCCATTCCCATGCCATTGGTGTCCCCAGTCCCTTCCCATGCCATTGATGTCCCCAGTCCATTCCCTGAGTGGACAGGGCTCCCCTGTCCCCATTCCCATGCCATTGGTGTCCCCATTCCCCTGCCATTGGTGTCCCCAGTCCCCATTCCCCTGCCATTGGTGTCCCCAGTCCCTTCCCTGCGTGGACAGGGCTCCCCTGTCCCCATTCCCCTGCCATTGGTGTCCCCAGTCCCTTCCCTGCGTGGACAGGGCTCCCCTGTCCCCATTTCCATGCCATTGGTGTCCCCAGTCCCTTCCCATGCCATTGGTGTCCCCTGTCCATTCCCTGAGTGGACAGGGCTCCCCTGTCCCCATTCCCCTGCCATTGGTGTCCTCATTCCCCTGCCATTGGTGTCCCCAGTCCCTTCCCTGCGTGGACAGGGCTCCCCTGTCCCCATTCCCCTGCCATTGGTGTCCCCATTCCCATGCCATTGGTGTCCCCTGTCCCCATTCCCCTGCCATTGGTGTCCCCAGTCCCTTCCCTGTGTGGACAGGGCTCCCTTGTCCCCATTCCCCTGCCATTGGTGTCCCCATTCCCCTGCCATTGGTGTCCCCAGTCCCTTCCCTGCATGGACAGGGCTCCCTTGTCCCCATTTCCATGCCATTGGTGTCCCCAGTCCATTCCCATGCCATTGATGTCCCCAGTCCCTTCCCTGCGTGGACAGGGCTCCCCTGTCCCCATTCCCCTGCCATTGGTGTCCCCTGTCCCCATTCCCCTGCCATTGGTGTCCCCAGTCCCTTCCCTGCGTGGACAGGGCTCCCCTGTCCCCATTCCCGTCCCCCTGGGGTCCCGGTGCTCTTCCTGCCTGTGCTGGGCTCCCTTGTTCCTGTGACATTGGGGTTCTCGGTCCCAGCACGTGCCAGCTGTCCCTGTGGCACTGGGGTCCCCATTCCCTGTCCCCACCATGTCCCTTGCTCCACGTGTGCTCGGGGAGTCCTCTCAAGGGGATGTCACGAAGGGGCCAGCACCAAAACCCACTGTCCCCGTCCCCTGGCTGTCCCCAGTGCAGGTGGGGATGAGAGAGATGCCCCCAGATCCCTCCTGGGGACATCCCTCTGCTCCCTCCTCTGCCAGCGCTTTAATCTCGGTGCTTTGAGCTCTGTGTAAAAGGGTGCCAGACCATTTCTGAGGATGAAAGAGCTTTTTTTATTTATCCACCCCGCTCCCCGGGCCGGCATCCAAGGGGAGATGAAATGAAACGGGAAGAGGCTGGAGGTGAAACAGCTGCGATCAGCTCCGTCCCCGCTCCACATCTGCCCGCCACACCGCTGCCAGCCCCGCAAACCCAGCTCAGCCCCAATTTTCTCCTCTGTCCTGGGGCCAAAATCCCGTTTTCCTGGCCTGGGATTTGCAGGCAGGGCTGTCGGAGGGAGCTGTGTCACGGGGACAATGCAGCGTGTTTGTTTGCTACAGCTAAAATGGCAGTTCTTAAGAGGAAAAAAAAAAAAGAGAGCGAGAGCGAAGTGCTTCTGTACATCCAGTCACCGCATCTTTTGATTAAATGAGATTTTGCTGTCGAAGGGGGGAGCTGGGGACCACGAGCTCCTGAGCCTGCAGTTCCCATCGCAGCCAAGTGAGGGGAAAAAAAAAAATTCTGAACCACCCTGAGCCATGAAAATGCTGTTTAAAGAAAATAAAAAAGGATTGGAGCGAGTTGTGGTGGGATGGAGCAGGGAATGGGGAGCTGGAGGAGGAGGAGTGAGGGGCTCCGAAGATCCTGAGCCTCTGAGGAGCCTGGTGGTGTCGTAATTAAAGCCTCTGCACTTCAGGCCTTGCGTTGAAGCCACTGCAGTTAAAGCTCAGGCGCCTAAATCCGCACCAATTAACGCCGTTGCAATTAAAACCCTGGCACTTAATTAACGCCGTGGCTGTACCAGCCCTGGTGGCAGTGCTGGCTTCTCCCAGCCGTGCCAGGCGTCTCCATGAGTCTCCCTGGTGTTGGAGCAGACTGGGAACGCGTTGCTGGCACACTGGGAACAGCCTGTCTGTCCTTTGGATCACACCGGGATCACACCGGGATCACACCGGGATCACACTGGGAACAGCCTGTCTGTCCTTTGGATCACACCGGGATCACACCGGGATCACACCAGCATCACACTGGGAACAGCCTGTTTGTCCTTTGGATCACACCGGGATCACACTGGGAACAGCCTGTCTGCCCTCTGGATCACACTGGGATCACACCAGGATCACACTGGGAACAGCCTGTCTGCCCTCTGGATCACAGCGTGATCACAGCGTGATCACACCGGGATCACACCGGGATCACACTGGGAACAGCCTGTCTGTCCTTTGGATCACACTGGGATCACACTGGGAACAGCCTGTCTGCCCTCTGGATCACACCGGGATCACACTGGGATCACACCGGGATCACACCGGGATCACACCGGGCTCACACCGGGCTCACACCAGGATTCACACTGGGATCACACCGGGATCACACCGCCTGCTCTCTGGATCACACCGGGATCACACCAGGATCACACTGGGAACAGCCTGTCTGTCCTTTGGATCACACCAGGATCACACCGGGATCACACCAGGATCACACCGGGATCACACCGGGATCACACCGGGATCACACCGGGATCACACCAGGATCACACCGGGCTCACACCAGGATCACACCGGGATCACACCGGGATCACACCGGGCTCACACCGGGATCACACCAGGATCACACCGGGCTCACACCGGGCTCACACCGGGATCACACCGGGATCACACCGGGATCACACCGGGATCACACCGCCTGCTCTCTGGATCACGCTGCCTGCCCGCACACGGCTTTTTTTAGGTTTGCAAACACGACGGCCCCGTGCACGCGCCGCTTCCCCCGCTCCTTCCCTGTGAGTCATCACCCACCGGGGCCGGGGAATCATCACCGGGGAATCATCACCGGGACCGGGGAATCATCACCCCCCGTGTCACCGGGGCTGGGGAACCATCACCGGGGAATCATCACCCCCCGTGTCACCGGGACCAGGGAATCATCACCGGGGAATCATCACTGGGACCGGGGAATCATCACCCCCCGTGTCACCAGGAAATCATCACCGGGGCCGGGGAATCATCACCGGGACCGGGGAATCATCACCCCCCGTGTCACCGGGGCCGGGGAATCATCACCGGGGAATCATCACCGGGACCGGGGAGTCATCACCCCCCGTGTCACCGGGGCCGGGGAATCATCACCGGGGAATCATCACCGGGGCCGGGGAATCATCACCCCCACCACCGGGGCCGGGGAAGCCGGAGGCGGCATTGGCGCTTTCCCCCCCGTGGTGCCGCTGACCCCAGCGAGGAGGGGAAGGAAAAAAAAAAAGGCCAAATCAGACTCTTTTTTTTTTTTTCTGTTTTTTCTGTTCTTTCACCGTTCCCGTTTCTGTTTTTCTCTGCGGAGGATGCGGGTGGCGACCGTGGCTGTGGGTGGTCCGTGGTGAGGTGTTTTTGGAGAGGACCCGGCGCTGGTTGGAGTGTGGGAAGAGTTGAAACATCCCCGGATTCCCCGTTTTCCTCCCCCTTTGTCGGTTGCATTCGTGTAGCGTTGGACCGAAGGCGATGCCGGTCGGTGCGGTTTTGGGGGATGGCTGTGAAAAAGCTAAATGAGACCCCAAAATGTTGGCAGAGGTGCTGGCAGGAGATTCCCGGGGGCCCGGCAGTGCCAAACCCCCGCGCTGAGCTCATGGGCTGAGGTGGCTCTGGTGACTCAGCAGTGCCGGTGCTGACTCAGCAGCCCCAGCCCCCAGGGAAGCAGTGGGATAACGGGAGAGCTTGGAATTTTTGGGTAGAAAAAGGGACTTCTTTGTACGGCGCTCTGCGGTTTGCTGATGCCGAGCCAATATCCGCGCTGCCAACACGTTTTCCTCCCCGTGCGCTTTCCTCCAGCTTTGGGAAAGTGATTTCATCCAAAGGGGTCGCTTCTCCCACCTGCCGCGAGATGTTTTTCCCCCACGGGAAAACGGGTCGTGGTGGCAAAACCAGCTCCGGGTTTGGCAGGGGCGGCGTTTTCCCTTGCTCCCAGATGGGGCAGGGCCCGGCTCCCACTCATCTCCCGGCTCCTGCCCGCCGGCCGTCGCGCCGCCGACTTGCCCGTGCTTGTGGGAGGGCGGCGGCACACGCGGTTCCTCTCCTCCTCCTCCTCCTCCTCCTCCTCTGCAGAAGGTCGGGCTCTGCGGCGGCGTGAGGAACCCCACGTCCTGGGGAGGGTGGGCACGGCAGCATCCCCCAGGTATGAGAGGATGGGGGAGACCTGGAGTGGGGCTGAGCACCCGTGGGTGGCACATCCCTGACTGGTACCTGGGGACCAGGAGGGTGCAGGGGCTCCTCCTCCTCTGTTCAAATCGCGGGGGTAAAGCCTTGAAAAGCGGGGTGCAGTTTGGTCAGCGCGTGGCTGTGGAAAACCTTTCCTCCTTGCTCCTCAAAATGTGCCTTTTTCTCCTGAAAAGTGCAAAGCCGTCGGTGGGGTGGACATGTCCCTGCTGGGGCTGGAGGGGCCAGGAGGGGACACAGCCTGCTCCTGTGGGGAATGCTGGCAGCAGGGCTGGGAAATTGGGCTGGAGGGGATGGGAAATGGAGCTGGGCCGGGTGAGAGATGAGGAGAGGCCCCAGACCTTTCCTGTGCAGAGCCCATGTGCTTCCACTTCCTTTCCATGTGGGTCCTCTTCCTTCCCTGCCCCTGTCGCCTTCCTCCTTGCCCCTTTCCCGTTCTTCCCCTTGTTTCCCTTCCTCCCCATCCCCATCTTCCTTTCCTATCCCCACTTCCCCTCCTTGCCCATCCCCTTTCTCCCATTTCTTCTTTTCTTTCCTTCCCTTTTTCCTTTCTCCCCATTTCTCTTCATTCCCTTCTTCTCCTTCCCTATCCTCTTTTCCCCTTCTTTCCCTTCACCTTGCCTTTCTCCTTTCCCTTCATCTCCTTCCCCTTATTCTCCTTCCACTTCCCTCTTCCCCTTCCTCTGCCTCCTCCCCTTCCTCTTCCCCTTCCTCTCCATCCCTCCTTTCCCTTCCCCAGGCCCGGAGCAGGCGCGGTGATTCAGCCTTGCCAATCTGGGAGCCGGCACGAGAGGAGCCAGCTGTGTTTAGGGGGAAAAAAAAAACCGCTTCAAGAAACAAAAATAGTCCCGTCGGGTTTTGTTGGCTTTTTAAAACTCCTCCTTTACCCTTTCAAGAGCTCGGCTCCCTCGCTGTCCGCCCGGAGCCGGCAGCCTGACGCGGCTCCGAGCTGTGCCAAGCCTTTCCCCCTGCCCTGGCCAGCTGGCGGCTCCTGGCTCGGCTCCGTGCCACTGCTGGGGACACACGCCGCGGCTTGGCCGCGGTACCCGGCTTCCCAAAATCCGCTCCGCTGGGAGCATCCGCTGGGAGCATCCGCTGGGAGCATCCGCTGGGAGCATCCGCTGGGAGCAGTCTGCAGTGCTGAGCATCCCTGAGTGTGCCTGTCCTGAGTGTCCCTGCCCTGAGTGTGCCTGTCCTGAGTGTGCCTGTCCTCAGGGTCTGTGTCCTGAGTGTCCCTGTCCTGAGTGTGCCTGTCCTGAGTGTCCCTGCTCTGTGTCCCTGTCCTGAGTGTCCCTGCCCTGAGTGTGCCTGTCCTCAGGGTCCCTGTCCTGAGTGTCCCTGTCCTGAGTGTCCCTGCCCTGAGTGTCCCTGTCCTGAGTGTCCCTGCCCTGAGTGTGCCTGTCCTGAGTGTCCCTGCTCTGTGTCCCTGTCCTGAGTGTCCCTGTCCTCAGGGTCTGTGTCCTGAGTGTCCCTGTCCTGAGTGTGCCTGTCCTGAGTGTCCCTGCTCTGTGTCCCTGTCCCGAGTGTCCCTGTCCTGAGTGTCCCTGCTCTGTGTCCCTGTCCCAAGTGTCCCTGCTCTGAGTGTCCCACTCCCAGTGTCCCTGTCCCAAGTGTCCCTGTCCTGAGTGTCCCTGTCCTGAGTGTCCCTGTCCCAAGTGTCCCTGTCCTGAGTGTCCCTGTCCCAAGTGTCCCTGTCCTGAGTGTCCCTGTCCTGAGTGTCCCACTCCCAGTGTCCCTGCTCTGTCCCTGTCCTGACTGTCCCTGCCCCAAATGTCCCTGCCCTGAGTGTCCCTGCTCTGTGTCCTGACCCCAAACATCTTCACTCTGAGCATCCCCCCTCCAAACATTCCAACCCCAAGCCCTCACCAAGCATTCCCGCTTCCAACATCCCCTTGCTGAGCGTTCCTGATCGCAAGAACCCTCACCCCGAACACCCCAACCCCGAGCATCCCCACTGTCGAGCGTTCCCACCCTGAGCATCCATTCCCCAGCCCTCCTGACCCCGAACATCCCACCTCAACCATCCCTTCCAAAAGGAAATTACTTTTCCTGGAGGAAACGAGGCGGTTGGAGGTGGGAACAAATCCTTTTTTCCACCTTGGAAAAAATCCTCCATCTCTCTCGGAAGCCCCCGGTACTGGTGGGATGTCGGTGCAGGAGCTGGGAGTGGGACAATGTCACGTTTGACCGGCTCATCACACCCCAAAGGAGAAGGGAAAGGGGGTGGAATGGTTGCTCCAGCGCTGTCCAGAGAGGGTTGTGATCATGGGGGTCCCCCAAAATTGCTCCTGGGACTGGAGTAAAGCAGAGCCGAGCTTCCCACAGCGTAAATGAGCTCAGCTCCCTCAGCATCGCCGTTATTCCGGCTTTTCTCCAGGCTAAATGAGGACAGGAGCGAGCAGCTCAGCCCCAGCGCTGGGGTCAGCCGGGGCCATGGAAACAGCTTGGAAAACAAGGCGGGAGAGGCGGCTGCGGCCGCTCGCGGCGGCGAGAGGCAGCGGGACCGCGAGCCGTGGGTACCCCGGGGGAGCCAGGGGGGGAACCGGGGGGCTCTCACCGCTTGGCCTTCCCAGATTTCCTTAAATTTCCCTTTCCAGAGGCATCGAGTTGGATGTAGGTCACCTGCTCCTCTCCGGCTGGCAGCTGGGGGTTGTGCTGATGGGTTGGGATCGGGAAGGGGTTTCCCATCTCTTGGGGTCTGGAGGTGCAGCACGGTGTTCACCAGGAGAATCATTCCTGGTGGGATTGTGCGTGTGATTCCTGCAGTGCTCGCCAGGAGAGTCATTCCTGGTGGGAATGTGCGTGTGATTCCTGCAGTGCTCGCCAGGAGAATCATTCCTGGTGGGATTGTGCGTGTGATTCCTGCAGTGCTCGCCAGGAGAATCATTCCTGGTGGGATTGTGCGTGTGATTCCTGCAGTGCTCGCCAGGAGAATCATTCCTGGTGGGAATGTGCGTGTGATTCCTGCAGAATTCCCGTCCCTGGCACGGCCCTCTGGAGTCAGCAGCACCGCGGGTTGTTATTGTAGGGTCTCCAGCGTTCAGGGCTTCCCCCGGCGGTGCCCCCAAGCCGCCATCCCAAGCGAGGATGCCCGGGGTTGTTGCCAGAGGAGGAAAACCACAATCCGAGTGCCGGAGCTGGCCGGGCTCCACCGGAGCGGGGCCGGCAGCCAAAATTCCCTCTTGGCCGGCCCGTGCCGCCGGCTGGCAGCGGCTCCCGGTGACCTCCGCAGCTGCCGGCCGTGCCCTCGCCGCAGCCCCGGCACACGGTGCCCCCAAAGCCACGCCGGTGCCACCAAGGTGGCTCAGCATTCCCACCGAGCTTCCTCCGCGCTCCTCTGGCCCCCAAACTCTTCACTTTTATTCAAACCGTGGGGTTTTCGCAGTGGGGTGACATCAAACGTCCGCTGTGCGTGCGCCGAGCTGCTCCGTTCTCCGCTGGCTCCCGACCCGTTTGGCTCCCGCCGAGGGGTTTAACAAAATCCCAAAAGATTTATTTTTGGGGAGTTTTTGGGGTCCTGGCGTGGGGAATCACATTTGGGAGGATGAGGGATTTAAAATCCATTTCCCTGCTGGTTTTGGGTGGGTTTAGTTTGGTGTTTTGTACCAGCAAAGGGTTGAAAGGAATCATTTGGAAAAGTGAAAAAGGGGAAAAATAAAGGGATGTGAGGAGGATGGATGGATGGATGGACGGACGGACAGGGTGTCTGTCTGTCCCACCAGGGACACAACTTCTCCCTGTTTTTTGGCTCAGTTTGATCCTGCTTTGGGATTTGGATTTATAGGGCTGTGGAATATCCAGATTCCTGACCATATAGGATGTCTGGGTCGCTGGATCTATAGGGTTGCTGGCTATATAGGACTCAGGAATTTAGGGCTGCTGGTTGTTTAGGGTGGGTATATGGGATTGTGGAACATGTTTTGCTGGATATATCGCTTCCTGGCTTGCTGGATGTATAGGATTGCTGATTTTATAGGGCTGATGGATATATAGGGTGCTGGATGGATAAAGCTGCTGGATGTTGTTGCATATATGGACTGTTGGCCATATAGGATTGTTGGATGTGTAGGTCCCTCGCTTGGCTGCACAGGATGTTTAGGGTTGCTGGATATGTGGGATTGTGGAATATTTAAGGCTATATAATATTTATATAATATATATATATATATAATATTTAACGAATGATTAAGCTGCTGGATATGCAAGAGATTGCTGATTGTGTAGGGGTTTTGTGGATGTACGGGTTCCTGGTTGTATAGGTTATATAGGGTGGGGGGATGTATAGGATCGCTGGATTTGTGGGTCACTGGATCTATGGGGCAATTGGATCTATAGGGCAGTGGATCTCTGGGGCAGTGGATCTGTGTGTCCGTGTGTCCATCCGTGTGTCCGCGTGTCCGTGTGTCTGTGTGTCCGTGTGTCCATCCGTGTGTCCGCGTGTCCGTGTGTCTGTGTGTCCGTGTGTCCATCCGTGTGTCCGTGTGTCTGTGTGTCCGTGTGTCCGTGTGTCTGTGTGTCCGTGTGTCCATCCGTGTGTCCGTGTGTCTGTGTGTCCGTGTGTCCATCCGTGTGTCCGCGTGTCCGTGTGTCTGTGTGTCCATGTGTCCATCCATGTGTCCGTGTGTCCATCCGTGTGTCTGTGTGTCCATGTGTCCATCCGTGTGTCCGCATGTCTGTGTGTCCATGTGTCCATCCGTGTGTCCGTATGTCCATCCGTGTGTCCGCGTGTCCGCGTGTCCGTGTGTCCGTGTGCCCATTGGTCTGTGTGTCCGTGTGTCCGTGTGTCCACGTGTCCATCCACCCGCGTGTCCGTGTGTCCATCCGTGTGTCCGCGTGTCCGTGTGTCCGTGTGTCCGTGTGCCCATTGGTCTGTGTGTCCGTGTGTCCGTGTGTCCACGTGTCCATCCACCCGCGTGTCCGTGTGTCCATCCGTGTGTCCGCGTGTCCGTGTGTCCGTGTGTCCGTGTGCCCATTGGTCTGTGTGTCCGTGTGTCCGTGTGTCCACGTGTCCATCCACCCGCGTGTCCGTGTGTCCACCCGTGTGTCCGCATGTCCGTGTGTCTGTGTGTCTGTGTTCCCATTGGTCTGTGTGTCCATGTGTCCGTGTGTCCATCCACGTGTCCGCGTGTCCGTGTGTCCATCGGTCCGTGTGTCCGTGTGTCCGTGTGTCCGTGTGTCCATTGGTCTGTGTGTCCGTGTGTCTGTGTGTCCATCCACCCGCGTGTCCGTGTGTCCATCCATGTGTCCGTGTGTCCATTGGTCCGTGTGTCCGTGTGTCCATCGGTCCCTGTGTCCCTGTGTCCCTGTGTCCGCGTGTCCGCGTGTCCGTGTGTCCGCGTGGGCGTGTGTCCATCCGTGTGTCCTTCCATCCGCATGTCCGTGTGTTCACCCGCGTGTCCGCGTGTCCGTGTGTCCATCGGTCCGTGTGTCCCTGTATCCCTGTGTCCGCGTGTCCGTGTGTCCGCGTGTCCGTGTGTCCGCGTGTCCCTGTGTCCGTGTGTCCGCGTGTCCGCGTGTCCGTGTGTCCGTGTGTTCACCCGCGTGTCCGCGTGTCCGCGTGTCCGTGTGTCCGCGTGTCCGTGTGTCCATCCGTGTGTCCATCCATCCGCATGTCCGTGTGTTCACCCGCGTGTCCGCGTGTCCGTGTGTCCATCGGTCCGTGTGTCCCTGTATCCCTGGGTCCGCGTGTCCGTGTGTCCGCGTGTCCCTGTGTCCGTGTGTCCGTGTGTCCCTGTGTCCGTGTGTCCGCGTGTCCCTGTGTCCCTGTGTCCGTGTGTCCGTGTGTCCGCGTGTCCGTGTGTCCGTCCTTGGCCGGCCGGTCCGTACGTGCGCTGTGTCCCGGCACTAATGGCTCCCGCAGCCGGTTTGGCAGGGGAGGGGGGCGGGGAGGGCCGGGGCTGCCGCGGGGGCTCCCCGGGCCCCGCCCCTTCTCTCCTCCCGGGACGGTCCCGCCGCCGCCCGCGGCTTCTCCCTGCACACCCGTGAGTGCCGGAGCCGTCCCGAGCCCCGGCAGCGCGTCCGTCCGTGCGTCCGTCCGTGCGTCCGTCCGTGCGTCCGTCCGTGTGTCCGTCCGTGTGTCCGTCCGTGTGTCCGTGTGTCCATCCGTGTGTCCGTCCGTGCGTCCGTCCGTGCGTCCGTCCGTGTGTCCGTCCGTGTGTCCGTCCGTGTGTCCGTGCATCCATCCGTGTGTCCATCCGTGTGTCCATCCGTGTGTCCGTCCGTGTGTCCATCCGTGTGTCCGTGTGTCCATCCGTGTGTCCGTCCGTGTGTCCGTCCGTGTGTCCATCTGTGTGTCCGTGTGTCCATCCGTGTGTCCGTGTGTCCATCCATGTGTCTGTGTGTCCGTGTGTCCATCCGTGTGTCCGTGTGTCCGTGTGTCCATCCGTGTGTCCGTGTGTCCATCCGTGTGTCCGTGTGTCCATCCGTGTGTCCGTGTGTCCGTGTGTCCATCCGTGTGTCCGTGTGTCCATCCGTGTGTCCGTGTGTCCGTGTGTCCATCCGTGTGTCCATCCGTGTGTCCGTGTGTCCGTGTGTCCGTCCGTGTGTCCGTGTGTCCGTGTGTCCATCCGTGTGTCCGTGTGTCCATCCGTGCGTCCCGGCCGAGCCGGGAGCGGCTCCGGACCATTCCCAGGGAGCTGGAAACGCTCCAAGCCTTGCTCAGCCTCTGCGCTTATTCATTTATTTTGTATTTTTTTTTATTATTATTTTTTTCCCATCCTTCCCTCCGTTTCAGCCGTTTAAACTCGGAGGGGGATGGTGTGGGTGGAGAGGGGTGAAAGTAAAAACAAAATAGAGGGAAAAAATAAATGTTTTTGTCCTCACGGGGGTTTTTCTCCCCTTTTATAGCGCCCCGAGGATGCAGAAGGGGATGTGCGGGAGCACCTGAGTTAACCCGAGCCATATCGCTTGGTTTTCTTTATTTGAATTAATTTCCTCCCCGGTTTTTATCCTTTCCCGGGGCGAATGGAAGGAGGTTTTTGAACAGGCAGGACTCTTTTCCGAGGAAAATAAGGCGGAGGAATTGTTACCCACGGCAGCGAAGGGGGAGATTGCTGCGGATGCCTCGGGATGGGGAGGGGGGATCGATTTTTGGGGAAAAGCTGCGAGGTGTTTCCATCTCCCAGGAACAAAAGGAGCTGGATGGCAGAGCCAGGGAAAAAAAAATTATATATATATATATATTTTTAGTGGATATATTGTATATGTGTGTGTGTGTTTGTGTGTGTGTGAAGTTTTGTTTCCCTCCACTGATGTGGGGAAGGTTGTGGCTTTCGGGTTAACCCCTTAGGAGCAGCGGGGGATGTTTTCTCTCTCCTTTAATTCACACCACGAACTATTTTCCGGCATTCCCAGCCCGCTTCCATAACCCAGTTTACGCCATGGAGCAGTGCAAAGGTGCCTCGGCTGATTTTTGGGGCTCCCCCTTCCCTTTCCCAGCAGGTTCCTCCTTGGGGAAACCCTTGGGGCCGCAGGTTTGCCATCCTTTCCCCGAGCTGGCATCAGCCCCGCGACTCTTCGGGGCACCACCGTGTCCCCCCGAGCCCTTGGGGGGGTTCATCTCCCCGGCACTTGGGGAAAATCCCCTTTGGCTGGGCAGGAGGAGGAGGAGGAGGAAGATGACGGCGTGGGAAGGCCGGGCGAGGCTGGCTTTGCAAAGGAGAGCGGAGGCGTGCTGTCCCCACCCTGCCCGGGCTGCGCTTTCTCCCCAGACCTGCCGGACCGGTCCCATCGCTGCCGGCTCCGCCGAAAGGCACCGGAGCCCCTCTAAAAGCCCCACGGGGCGATGCCGGAGTGGAGACGGAGCGATCCGCAGCAGCGCTGTGTTCCCCCGGGGGTTTTCACCGCCGGGGAAGAAGGGGATTTTTGGAAAGAGTCGCGCTGGGAGTGGTTCCTCCGCGGTTTCGCCGGAGTCAGCAGCGTTCTTATCTCTCCAGCCTAGCGTTCTTATCTTTCCAGCGTGGCTCTGCTCACGCTCTCACCGCCAAGGGTGAAGGACTCTGCGCCGAAGCCGTGGTGCTTGAAGGGTTAAAAAGGGCACTTTTGGACTCCGGCTTAACTCGGAGCTGCAACTTTGTATTTCGGGTCTCCCCACGAGTCTGAGCCGCGATCCTTCCCACCAGCCAGCGCCGTCCAGAGGCAGGAAACTCTGCCCACAGCCTCTGCTTGCTTTGGCGTGGTTTTTCCAGTGAACTTTGCCGTATTTTTAGCTTGCCGGAAGCTCCCCCTGGTTATCACAAACGGCTCGATGCGCTGCTCAAATCCCCGCTGCCGAGGTGGGACAGAAAGAGCCCCTCCATCCCTGGTGGATCCCCTTGGAGGGTGTTCATCGGGGTGTCCAGCGCACATTTGGGGTGTTGGGTTCCCTGGGTGCCACCACCTGGCTCTGGGTGGGTTTTCTGTGTGTCCCTGGCGCGGCAGCGGTGCCACCAGCACTGCCGGGAGCCCTGGCCAGCCGTGTTCATACAGACACGAGGTTATTTGAGGTGAAAGAACCCCTGGCACCGGCGTAGCCAACTCGGCGTCTTCCTGCCGTGCCGCGGCTCCCCGGCGCAGGGCTGCTCCCGGCCAGGATGTTCACTCCTGGCAAGGCTCCAAAATCCCCCCTTTCCTCCTTCTCTGGGGGCAAACCGTGTCACCGCAGCCAGGGACGCCCTCGCTGGGTGATGGAAATCCCGAACGCTGCCGTGAGCGATTTCGAAAGCCGGTGGCGGGGTGGGGACGTGGGTGGAGAGCGGCCGCCTTCCGAGCCGAGCTGCTCCTCGCTCAGCCGGGCAGACCCCGCTTGGCTTTGCCGGTGACGATCGGTTTCTCGCGTGGCTCGTCTGTGTTTTCATCCCCCCAGTCAGAAAAAAAGAGACTGGGAAAAGAGAACTAAAGGGAACAGAGGGGAAAAAAAAAGGTTTGGGGGCGATGGCACGTGGGGATGGATATTCACATCTGTCTCTCCTCGCAGACAGGTTCGGCGGGCGACGCGTTTGATGGACCCAGCAGAAGCCAAATGGAAGAAGGGCCAATTAATTATGTGGAAGAAAGGCGGCTGAAGGAGGGCAGCGGGCTCAGCCTGGCGAATGGGGGCCGGCCGGAGGTGGGGGGTACGGTGCTGATGGAGCCCAGCGGCTGGTCGCCGGGCCAGCCGCCCGCCACTGGCAAAGCCCACTTGGAAGACGTCCGGAACCTGGTGGCCTTTTCAGCGGTGGCCGAAGCCGTTTCCTCCTACCGGCTCCCGCTGCCGGGGTCGCCGTCGCTGCTGTACGAGAAGTTCGACTCGGAGATGAGCCGGGGCGGGCTGGGCACGGCAGACGGGGTGCCGCGGGGAGAGGACCTGCACGCCCTCAAGGCCGCCCTGGCTTTGGCCAAGCACGGTGTGAAGCCCCCCAACTGCAACTGCGACGGCCCCGAGTGCCCCGACTACCTGGAATGGCTGGAGCAGAAAATCAAGACGGCTCTCGGAGAAGAGCTGGCATCACCGCGGCCCCGCTCCGCCGCCGTCCCACCGCCTCCTCCTCCCCCAGAAGGTGCTATCGACCCCCAGCCGGTGCCTGAGGCTGCCGAGCCGTGCCCGCCCGACGGCCTCCCCTTTTCCCAGAGCGCGTTGACCATCGCCAAGGAGAAGAACATCAGCCTGCAGACCGCCATCGCCATCGAAGCCCTCACGCAGCTCTCGGCCGCTCTGCCCCAGCCCGCGGGCGATGGGCAGCCCCCGCCGCCGCCGCCGCCGCCCGCCGTCCCCTTCGCCCCCGGCCCCCTCGGCCCGCCGGGGGCCGCGTGGCAGCGAGGGGACGAGCCCCGATACCCGCCAGAACCGGGAGCAGCACCTGAGCCATTTTTCGGCGCGGCACCTCCGCGGGGGAACTTCGCGGCCTCTTGGGGGCTGGAGGCCGAGGGGGCAGCGGGGGCTGGAGACCCCATGGCAGAGCTGGAGCAGCTGCTGGGTAACGCCGACAACTACATCAAGGCGGCTTTCAAGAGACCCGAAGCGACGGCCGGCAAAGTGACAGCCCCCAAAACGGAACCCCCCGAGCGAGCAGCCAGCAAAGAAGCACCGGGCGGCCCCCATTTGCCATCGGCACCGCCGGAGCCCGACCTGCACAAGAAGACGCAGCTGGTCCTGCAGCAGCATCTCCACCACAAGCGCAGCCTCTTCCTCGAGCAAAGCCTGGCGACGGCGGCGGTGGCACCCCCAGACCGGCCCGGCGGCTGGTGGGCTCCCGGCACCCCGGCCGCGCCCCCCAAACCCTTCGAAAAGCAGCCCAAAGAGAAGAAGAAGAAAACGCCGCCCGAAAAGCCCCCACCGGCCAAACCTCTCCGCAAGCAAGTGCAGATCAAGAAGGCGAAGCAGAAGGACTCGCAGCCGCTCTTCCCGCCCCTCTGGCAGATCAGCCTGGAGGGGTTTCGGGCGCCCGCCGAACCCCCCGCCGAACCCCCCGCCGAAGAGATGCAAACGGAGCCGCCGCCGCCGCCGGCCTTCCCGCACCAGCCTCTTGCACTACCCCTGCCCTCCGCATGCCCCCCGCCACCAAAACCCCTGGACGGCGTCCCCCCGGCTTCCGACTCTCAGGAAAGGGGTGCCCCCGGGGGGGGCCCCCAAATTCACTCGGCGCCGGCGGGCTCGGCCGGCTCGGAGGAAGCGCCGGCTGCACCCCCGGCGGCCACCTCAGCCCCCATCATGGTGGATGACAAGTTGGAAGAGCTGATCCGACAATTTGAAGCTGAGTTTGGGGAGAATTTCAACCTGCCGCCCCCCGAAACGCCTGCGCTGCTCGCTCCTGGGGCTGCTGAGCTGCCGGGGGAGCCAGCACCAGCGCCTCAAGGGTCCCCCGCCGCCGCCGCCGCCGCCGCCCCGGCCCCGAGCAGCGCTCCCCAAGCCGGACCCAAAAGCATCTCTCCAGGGAAGGGGCTGCTGTCAGAGCCACCCTTCACTGCCCGCTCCCCCAAACAGATCAAAATCGAGTCTTCTGGTGCTATCACCGTGGTGTCTACCACGTGTTTTTACTCTGAGGAAAGCCAAAACCCGGACGTGGACGACGTCGACAGAACACCCACCAAGGACGAGGTGCCGCTGACGCCCACCCTGAGCGGCTTCTTGGAGTCTCCGCTGAAATACCTGGACACGCCGACCAAAAGCCTCCTGGACACCCCGGCCAAGAGGGCGCAGGCTGAGTTCCCCACCTGTGACTGCGTTGGTGAGCGAGCGGCCGCGCTGGGGGGTGGTGAGGAGGTGGCTTTGCAGGGTGGGATTATTGACCGTGGCACCAGCAAAGACCCCGTTTTTGGGGAGGTGAAACCCTGGTGCTGTGGAGCTCCCTTTTGTTTTCTTTTCTCCTCTCTTACATTTGGATGGAAATCTCGAGTCACTGCAGGGGTGGTGCTGGTGCGGGGTGCCGGTGCGGGGTTTGGATGAGCAGCAAAACCAAAGGAACGTTGGGTTTTCCTTCTATTTAACTTAAACCAGCTGAATCTCATGAATCCATGGTGGCCCCAGTGCCAAAATCCACCTAAACCTCCCTCTCACCTGGTTATTCCTGGTACTTTCAGCCAAATTAGCTGGTTCAGGTTGCTTTGAGTAACCCAAACTTTGATGCTTGTGCTTATCACTGGAGAAATACTTGCTGCTGCCTTCTTCGCTGGCCAATCCCACCGGGATGCATCGGAAAATCACCAAACTTTTGGATTTGTGGGGTTTTTTTTTGTGGTTTTTTCTTCGCTGCGTATTGGCATTTGTTAGACTTTGCAGCAAGTGCTAGAGAATTCCTACCCAGTCTGAGGGAGCTGGATATTCCCTCCCCAATATTTAGATTGGACCTGTGGGCTCCCCTGGGAGGATTTGGGGCATCCAGCTGGAAAAACGACCCTCTCACTGCTGGGAAGAGGAGGCCCAAGCTGCACTTGATTAGTGGGGTTTATGATTATTTATTTATTTGCTTGTAAATGGCAGCAGGAATGAGCCCAAACTCGGCAGAGAGGAGTTTCTGAAGCCGCCCAAACCCAGTCTCGGAGTTTGCCAGGAAAAGGTTTTGTTTAGGGGCTGGCAGAGGGGGGATTCCCCCCCTTCCCCTTCTCTGTTTTCTCAACTGTGGAAGAAATGCAGCAGGAGCCGGGCTCGCTGCTTTATTGGGTGCGGGTGCTGTAATAAAATGAGCCTTTTCCACACACCCCGTATTGATCCCTGTCTGGACAGCTGCAGCCCAGCTGAGCCCGGCTTTCTCCTCAGCCTGGCTCCTGGCCAGCTGGACACGACAGGAATGAAAATCAGGGCGGTGAGAGCAGCGATCAGCCCCAGCCGGCAGCACATCCCCGTGGGCTGGATGCTCGGCGCATCCCTCGCTTCCCCTTCGTGCCCTGGAAGCCGCCAGGGGTTTGGGGGCTGTTGGTTCTGGGGCTGTATCCCCGGTGTCCTGTATCCCCTGCATCCTTCGGGACAGCCAGCAAAGGTGCAAAGCCCAAAATCTCTGTCTGTCCCCGCTCCTGTGTCTGCAGAGCAAATCGTGGAGAAGGACGAGGGGCCGTATTACACCCACCTGGGCTCGGGGCCCACCGTGGCCTCCATCCGGGAGCTGATGGAGGAGCGGTAAGAGCCCCTCGCCGCAGGGCCCGGCACGGGGGCTGCGAGTGCAGGAGGGGCTGGGGTCCTGTCAGGGGTCTGGGGGCTTCAGAGAGTGAGTGGGGTCCTGTCAGGGGACTGGGGGCTTCAGAGAGCGAGTGGGGTCCTGTCAGGGGACTGGGGGCATGAGAGAGTGAGTGGGGTCCTGTCAGGGGAATGGGGGCTTCAGAGAGCGAGTGGGGTCCTGTCAGGGGACTGGGGGCTTCAGAGAGTGAGTGGGGTCCTGCCAGGGGTCTGGGGGCTTCAGAGAGCGAGTGGGGTCCTGCCAGGGGTCTGGGGGCTTCAGAGAGCGAGTGGGGTCCTGTCAGGGGTCTGGGGTCCTGTCAGGGGACTGGGGGCTTGAGAGAGCGAGTGGGGTCCTGTCAGGGAAGTGTGGGTTTGTGAGGGTGAGTGGGGTCCTGTCAGGGAAGTGTGGATTTGTGAGGGTGAGTGGGGTCCTGTCAGGGAAGTGTGGATTTGTGAGGTGAGTGGGGGCTCCTGAGAGGCCCACGAAGGCGAGTGGGGCTCCCGTGCGTGTGGGGCCGTGGGGCTGACGGCCGTCCCCCGGCAGGTACGGCGAGAAGGGCAAGGCCATCCGCATCGAGAAGGTCATCTACACGGGCAAGGAGGGCAAGAGCTCCCGGGGCTGCCCCATCGCCAAGTGGGTGAGTGCCTCTCGTCCCCGTGGCAGCCTCCCCGAGCTTGTCCCCTCCTGGGGACCAGGGCACCCCCGGCTGCCGTGGCCACAGTGGGCAGGGGAGGAGTTTTCAGGGCGACAGTGTCCATCCCCAGGGAAACCTGGCTTCCCACCCTCGGCACCTGTGGAACGGCAGCTCCCCAATCCCATGGTGGGAACGCAGCCTGGGGAACATGCCCAGCTCTGGGGAAGGCCCCAGGTCATCCTGGACACCCTTGTGGGACCCTCCCCGCCCCGGGAGGTGTTTACTGGTCTGACTCGGCCCCTCTGGTTGCCAGGTGATCCGCAGACACAACCAAGAGGAGAAACTGCTGTGCCTGGTGCGGCACCGGGCCGGCCACCACTGCCAGAACGCCGTCATCATCATCCTCATCCTGGCCTGGGAGGGCATCCCCCGCACGCTGGGGGACACGCTGTACCAGGAGCTCACCGACACCCTCACCAAGTACGGCAACCCCACCAGCCGCCGCTGCGGCCTCAACGACGAGTGAGTGACACCAGCCCGGGCTGGGGACGCGCGGCGGGAACGGGATGTGGGAGTGGGATGTGGGAATGGGATGTGGGAGTGGGATGTGGGAACGGGATGTGGGAATGGGATGTGGGAATGGGATGTGGGAACGGGATGTGGGAATGGGATGTGGGAATGGGATGTGGGAACTGGATGTGGGAATGGGATGTGGGAACGGGATGTGGGAATGGGATGTGGGAACGGGATGTGGGAATGGGATGTGGGAACGGGATGTGGGAATGGGATGCAGGAACAGGGTGTGGGAATGGGATGCAGGAATGGGATGTGGGAATGGGATGCAGGAAGGGGATGTGGGAACAAAGTGTGGGAACGGGATGTGGGAATGGGATGCGGGAACGGGATGTGGGAACGGGATGTGGGAATGGGATGCAGGAACAGGGTGTGGGAATGGGATGCAGGAACAGGGTGTGGGAATGGGATGCAGGAATGGGATGTGGGAACGGGATGCAGGAATGGGATGTGGGAATGGGATGCAGGAAGGGGATGCAGGAACAGGGTGTGGGAATGGGATGCAGGAACAGGGTGTGGGAATGGGATGCAGGAACAGGGTGTGGGAATGGGATGCGGGGTTCCCTCCCATTCCCAGACACCGCACGGCACCGGTGCTGACGCTCCTGCGCCGTGTCCCCCCTCCGCAGCCGGACCTGCGCGTGCCAAGGCAAGGACCCCAACACCTGCGGCGCTTCCTTCTCCTTCGGCTGCTCCTGGAGCATGTACTTCAACGGCTGCAAATACGCCCGCAGCAAAACTCCCCGCAAGTTCAGGCTGGTGGGAGACAATCCCAAAGAGGTGGGTGATGGGGTGGACAGCACCGGTGGGGTGGTGGTTTGGAGCTCCTTTCCTTTCAGGTCTCTGAAAATTGGATTCCTTGTGGGGTGTTTTATGGGCTAGAGAGATGAGGAGGAGAAAGGTGGAAAGAATGGGGCTTTTTTAGAATCCCAGGGAAGAGCCAGAGGGCTCTTTGGTCGAGTGGGTCGAAGCACAACAGACTTTGAGGCTGGAGGTTGAGCGGCCAGATCCTCACGAGGAATTTAAGATACCGTGGGAAGTGTTGGGTGCCGTGTGGTGTCTGTGGGCTCTGTCCCCAGTTCCATCCCTGAATCCCCCGGGTAATCTCCTCCCCTTTTCCCTACCGCAGGAAGAGCTGCTTCGGAGAAGCTTTCAGGACTTGGCCACCGAGGTTGCTCCGCTTTACAAGAGGCTGGCACCGCAAGCCTACCAAAACCAGGTCCTGGTCATGCCATCCCTCGGCGACGGCGGCCCCACGGCTGGAATGGGTGCGGGGTGGTGGCGTTGGGGATTTTGGGTGACCGGCTCCTCCTTCCACAGGTCACCAACGAGGACGTGGCGATCGACTGCCGGCTGGGCTTGAAGGAGGGGAGGCCGTTCTCGGGGGTGACAGCGTGCATGGACTTCTGTGCTCACGCTCACAAGGACCAGCATAACCTCTACAACGGCTGCACCGTGGTAAGCAGGAGCTGGGCAGGGCTGTTCGAGGTGCTCCCCACTTAATTTGGGGTGCTCCTGTTCGTGGGGCGTCATCCCCAGCTGTCCCACCCTCGTGGCTCCGTGTCTTCGGTGTGGGCACAGCTCACATGAGCTGCTCAGGTCTAACAGGAGCCAGCACCGACTTTTGTCCGACCCAAACCCCATGGGAGGTTTCCAAATTCCGGCTGGGATCAGAGCGGGCTGGGGGGATGCCAGGCTGGTGTGGCTTCACGCCAGTGTCGGGGAGAAATGGGAGGAGGTTTGGCTCGTCCAGCACGGGCCACATCCATCAGCATCCCACTGACAACACCTGCTCCGGCCAGGTCTGCACGCTGACGAAGGAAGACAATCGTGTGGTGGGGAAAATTCCCGAAGATGAGCAGCTGCACGTCCTCCCCCTCTACAAGATGTCCAGCACGGATGAGTTCGGCAGTGAGGAGAACCAAAACGCCAAGGTGGGCAGCGGGGCCATCCAGGTGCTCACATCCTTCCCCCGCGAGGTCCGCAAGCTGCCCGAGCCCGCCAAGTCCTGCCGGCAGCGGCAGCTGGAGGCCAGGAGAGCTGCTGCCGAGAGGAAGAAGCTGCAGAAAGAGAAGCTGATGACGCCGGAGAAGATCAAGCAGGAAGCGCTCGAGCTCCCCACACTCCAGCCAAATGCAGGTAACGGGGGCAGAGGTGAGGTGCTGCTGCCCCGAGCCGCCCGGAAAGCGCGTGAGGGGATGGGGACGCGGTCGGGGACTTTCTTGGGCTGCTGTGCCGTGCTCGTGGTGCTGGACGGCTCCTCTGTGGGTTTTTCACAAAGGTGCGAATCGATGCCGCTGCACCAGGTGATGGCAAGCGATGCCAACCTCTGCAGTTGGCTGCAAACCCATCACCGTGGCGCTTCCGAGTCTGGCCGAGTGCTTTGGGGTCCTGGCTCCCCTCCGGTGTCTTCCTCGGCCGGCGGGTCACAGGGGCTGTGTGTGCTGTCCCACAGGTATGGCGTTGAAAGGCGGGCTACCCCCGCAGCCGCTGAAACCTTCCATCAAGGTGGAACCCCAGAGCCATTACAACGCCTTCAAGTACAACGGCAACGCGGTGGTGGAGAGCTACTCGGTGCTGGGCAGCTGCCGGCCCTCCGACCCGTACAGCATGAACAGTGTTTACTCTTACCATTCCTACTATGCACAGCCCAATCTGCCTTCCGTGAACGGGTTTCATTCCAAGTTCGCGCTCCCCTCCTTCGGGTATTACGGCTTTTCCAGCAACCACGTGTTCCCCTCGCAGTTTCTCAATTACGGGGCGCCCGAGAGGAGCGGGAGCGGCTGGGTGAGCAACGGCTACGAGAAGAAGCCCGACGTGTCGGCGCTGCAGGAGAACCTCAACCACACCTATGGGAGCGGCAGTTTCCCTGAGCCCATCCCGCACGGCGTGCGGAGCAAAAACCATCACCAGCGCACCTACGAGCGAGCCAACCGCTACGCCAGCCAGCAGAAAGCAGCGGCGGCAACGGCCGGGGCGCACAGGACTAGCTCGGGCTCGGAGGAGGCGCCGTCGTTTGCACAGAACTGTTTCGGCAGCCGGCCCATCAAGCAGGAGCCTCCAGACCCCCCGCCCGCCATCGAGCCCCTTCCCAGCGCCGCGGCCGCGGCCGGCGCCGGCTTAACGCTGCCGGCCGTCCCCGCGCACGGCGCGGCACCGGAGCAGCGCTGGAGCCCCTTCAAGGCGCCGCGGGGCGCGGCTTCCCCCGAGAGGACTAGCACGGCCGAGGGCTCGTGGAGCGGGCTGGCGGCGGGCTCGGGCGGGCGGGAGAAGCTGAGCGCCTTCGACGCTGCCGTGCGCTTGCCGCCGCCGGAGAAGCAGTGGTCCAACGTCCTGGCGGGAGAGGCGGCGGCGCACGGCTCGGGCTTGCTGCCGAAAGCGTGGAGCCCCTGCAAGCTGGGAGAGACGGCGCTGGCTGGCACGGGCACCCCCAGCCTGCTGGGGTCACTGGGGTTCAGCTCGGCTCTGCCAGGGCTCCCCGGCTTCCCCGAGGAGCCCTGGGGCTCCGTGAAGGTGGAGGAGAGGAGGACGCCGGCACCCAGCCCGGGGCTGCCAGAGAAGCCGTGGGAGGCAGCGGCGGGCGAGAAGGGGGTGGCGGGACCCCGCCGGGAGAAGCCGTGGGACCCTTTTGGCCTGGAGGAGGATCTGCCTCCAGAGAAGGCGGTGAAGGAGGAAGAGGAAGAGGAGGAGGAAGAGGAGGAGGAAGAGGAAGAGGAGTGGTCGGACAGCGAGCACAACTTCCTGGATGAGAACATCGGCGGCGTGGCCGTGGCGCCAGCCCACGGCTCCATCCTCATCGAGTGCGCCCGCCGCGAGCTGCACGCCACCACCCCGCTGAAGAAACCCAACCGCTGCCACCCCACCCGCATCTCCCTCGTCTTCTACCAACACAAGAACTTGAACCAGCCCAACCACGGCCTGGCGCTGTGGGAGGCCAAGATGAAGCAGCTGGCGGAGCGGGCTCGGGCCCGGCAGGAGGAGGCGGCGCGCCTGGGGCTGCCGCCGGACGCCAAAGCCTTCGCCAAGAAGCGCAAGTGGGGCGGCGCCTTGGCGACCGAGGCGCCCAGCAAGGAGAGGAGGGACTCGGTCCCCACGCGGCAGGCGGTGGCCATCCCCACCAACTCCGCCATCACTGTGTCCTCCTACGCCTACACCAAGGTGACGGGCCCCTACAGCCGCTGGATCTGAGACGGAGGCGACCACCGTGGCCCCATCTTACCTCAACCCTCGGCGGCGCCGGAGCCCGGCGTTGCTTCGTGGTGCTTTCTCCTCGGGCGTGGGGGAGAAGAAAACAAAAAGTAAATAGACGAAAGCGAAGCGAAAACACAACAACCAGAAAAATAAAAATAAAAAAATAAAAATCAAAAAAAATCCAACCCCATAGGAAACGAACCCAACGGGAGCGGCGGAGCTGGCGCGGGCTCAGGCCGTCGGAGAGCTGCGCCCGGCGAGGAGTTGGCAAACCAAGCGAAAACTTGGTTGGAAAACCCAAGAGGAAAGATGCTGTTTGATGATTTTAGGTAATCTCATATTTATATCTCCATGTTTTTTAATCTAGCCTCGGATGAATTTCCTAGCGTCCTTTCGCAAAGGAGAGGTTTTTAATTCCACTTGAAACGGCCTGTTTGTTGGGTTTTATTTTATTTCATTTTTTACTCCGATGACAACGACGAAGCCGATCTTCAAAAGAGAAGCCAACATCGAAAAACCACCCTAATCATGAATCCAAACCAACCCGAACACCAAACCAGCTCAAAGGCAAGAGGTGACCCCCTCCAGCTCCGCCGCGGGGGCTGCAGGGACCGTGTGCTTTACCGTAAGCCGGACACGCTGAACATCCAATTATTTTTATTCCTAAAGGACCTAGAAAACACCAGTTTTGCAGCTGGAGGAATCCTTTCTCACAGCCAGCGGGCTGTCCCGGGACGGCGCGTCTCCGCTGGGTTCTGCCGCCCCGGCGGGATCGGTTCTGCCGCCACGGAGCAAGCCGGCGTCTCTCCCGGCGCCGGAGACCTCAGGACACGTCCGGGCTGGGGAACGCCGCTGCCGGGGGGCCGCGCTCGGGCTCGGACTTGGGGCTTCTTTGCCCACGGCCCCAGGGCGAGCGGCAGCGGCGGCGTCTCCGTAAGAGCCGACAGGACAAAAACAGAAGAAAAAAAAAAAAAAATATATAAAAAAAAATACAAAAACCAGGAAAAAAACCCCCACAAACCAACCCCAAACTGTGAATAGCGAGTGTTGCTCTCTGTACATCACTGTTGCTAAAGTCTGGTGCTTTCCGTCTCCGGGGGACTTTCTCCGTGCAATCGGCTCCGGGAAGAGCGAATCCCAAGACTTGACTGGCCAAAACCCCGCCGGGTCTGCCTTCCCTGCCGGTGCCGGCGAGCCGCGGCCAGCGCCGCCGGGGCTCGGTGCTCTTTCTCTCCCCGGGTGCCATCCCTCCTTCCTACGGATCACCGTTCTTCCCGCAAAAAAAAACAAAAAACAAACGAAACAAACCCAGAAACCCAACCCAGCAACGACAACAACCACGTGGTGCTTTTGGAACACTCTCAGTCCAGACTTCCCGCCCGGCGCTCGGCACCGGAGCCGCGCCGGGACAGACGGAGCGCGGCCGAGCTGCCCCGCGGCTCACCCGGGAGCGCGGCGTGGCCGGAGCCGTGGGGCCGGCGTCCCCCCGGGGTTTTTGTGGGGGGAGTCGTTGCTTTTGCACTTTTTGGTGCCTTTTGGAGAGCCAGCGAAGGCAGCGCCGACGCCGTCACCGTGCCGGGATCACCTCGTGTTTACTGTCACCCCTCCTTCCCTCGCGGCACGGATCAGCAGGATCTCGGTAAAACAGCCTGAACGTTTATGTGGTCTGATTTTAAACCTGTAAATAGGGAAAGAAATTTTTTTAAAAGCACTTTCACCTAGATTTAAAAAAAAAAAAAAAAAAAAAAGGAAAAAAAAAAAAAATGAAAGCGAAACTTAAAAAGCAAACAACTCCCCTCTTTCCTCTCCCCCCCACTCCCCCCAACTTGAAGCAGTATGTTTTAAACAAGATTATCGTGGGAGAACTGTAAATACTGGCAGAATATTTAACATGCTTCGTCCGTCCTTCATCATTAATTAATTTTTTTTTTAATTTTTATATTTTTTTTTTGGGGGGGGGTTCGTTTTTTAACCGTAATCTGTAAAATCGCGTATATTCGACAAGGAAACTCAACGAGCTATTCCCGCTTTTCTTATAAATACCCAATAGCATATCAGGATTGTAAGAGTCAACGGCAAGTCAGATTTTAGGGGTGCGATGCCGGGGACCCGCCGTGTCGCTGTGGTTGGGAGCGTGGAGAGGGGACCCGGCCCATCCGGGGCCGGATTCGGGTGCCGGGGCCAGATTCCGGTGCCGGATTCGGGTGCCAGGGCCAGATTCCTGTGCCAGATTCGGGTGCCGGGGCCAGATTCCTGTGCCAGATTCGGGTGCCGGGGCCAGATTCCTGTGCCAGATTCGGGTGCCGGGGCCAGATTTCGGTGCCGGATTCGGGTGCCGGGGCCGGATTTGGGTGCCAGATTCAGGTGCCGGGGCCAGATTCCGGTGCAGGATTTGGGTGCCGGGGCCAGATTCCTGTGCCAGACTCGGGTGCCGGGGCCAGATTTCGGTGCCGGATCCGGGTGCCGGGGCCAGATTCGGGTGCCGGATTCAGGTGCCGGGGCCGGATTTGGGTGCCGGATTTGGGTGCCGGGGCCAGATTCCTGTGCCAGATTCGGGTGCCGGGGCTGGATTTGGGTGCCAGATTCGGGTGCCGGGGCCGGATTTGGGTGCCAGATTCGGGTGCCGGGGCCAGATTCCGGTGCCAGATTCAGGTGCCAGGGCCAGATTCTGGTGCAGGATTCGGGTGCCGGATTCGGGTGCCGGGCTGGATTCGGGTGCCGGCCCGGTTGGCGTCGCCCGGGCTCTCTGGCTGGCGTGACGGGGGTGCCTTGGAGCTCTGCCCGGCGGGGCGAGCGTCAGGAGGAGAAGGAGCGTTCGGAGAAGCCGATGGTCCGTGTAACCTGTCTAAGTCCTGCTTCCTCAGAGGTTTTTATTTTGGTGCAGGGAGGGGTCGGTCCGGCGCGGCGTCGGCTCCGGCGGGTTCAGCCTGGGAGAGCGGGGAGCTGCCGGCGCCGCGGGTCGGGGAGCGAGAACTGCTGCAGTCTCACGTTTTTACACTACATAAACGTCTAACCTACCTCAACTCTCAGTCATTACAAATTAGCACGCTTCAGACTTCTACACAAACTCGAAATCTATGCACAGCTCTTTACCCCTTGCTGCTGAGAGGCTGTTTCCAAGCAAAATCTTTTTCCCCTTTACCCGTCCCGGCGGCCGCGCTCGTGCCGAAGCCGCGGGGCTCGTGGAGCTCGGTGGGGAGGGAGGGATGTTCTCGATGAGTGGGATGTGGGGACCTGATTTTTGCAGCAGGTCGTGGCCGCAATGGTGCTAGAACAGCCGTGGTGGAAACCCCAGGGGGGGCTCGACGCGGGGAGCCCCCGGCCGGCTCCTTGGTCCCGCTTCGGTTTTTTCTGGCCGCGATGCTTCGCCTCGGGCAGGAAACGGGGGGTGCAGTTTGGGTCCCCCCCTCCCATCTCGATGCTCTCGAGATGAGGCATGGGAAGGAGAAGGAAACCAGAATCCCTGAGGTGCCTCAATTGCTGATTTTTTTTTCCTTTTAATACTGGAGTACGCTTTGTGGGCTCTATAAGGCATATTTTTATTAAATGAAATCTTGTAATACAAACGGTGCTATGGTGTTTTAACAAACTGTATCACGCTTCTGCCTGATTCCATCTCGCTGAGGTGCTACTAATGTATATATCAAATTAAGGAACCAAGATATAAAAAAAAGAAAAAAACCAACCAACATTAAGCAATGTCGTTAAGAAGGAAGTTTACTTTTCCGGAGCGACAGCTCGAGGCGTGCCGGGAGCCGGTTGGGTTTATGCAAACTGAAAGAGGCGCCGCGTCCGAGGTGTGCCGGGGTCGTGGTGGAGCTGTTCCCTGCGGAACCGGGCGCGGTCCCGGGATGAGGTGCTCGGAGGTGACCTCTGGGGCTCGGCCAGGTGCGTGGTCGCGGCGCTCGGCCGCGGCGCTCGGCCGCACGCGGTGGGTGCGGCGCTCGGACGCGGCGCTCGGTCACGCGTCGTAGGTGCGGTGCTTGGACTCGGTGCTCAGGCTCGGTGCTCGGCCCTCCATCACGGACGTGGTGCTCAGGAACGGTGCTCGGCCACACCTTGCGCGGTGGTGCTCGGACGCGGCGCTCGGACGCGGTGCTCCACGCGGTGCTCGGACTGACGCTCGGCAGTGTGCTCGGAGTGGTGCGCGGTGCTCGGGCACGGTGATGGCCACACACGATGGACGTGGTGCTCGGACATGGTGCTTGGACAGGGGTGCTTGGACAGGGGGGCTTGGACAGGGGTGCTCGGACACCCATCGTGGACAGGGGTGCTCAGACATGGTGCTCAGACAGGGGTGCTCGGACAGGGGTGCTCGGACAGGGGGGCTCGGACAGGGGGGCTCGGACACGGTGCTCAGACACCCATCGTGGACATGGTGCTCGGACATGGTGATGGCCACGCACGATGGACGTGGTGCTCGGACAGGGGTGCTCGGATATGGTGCTTGAACACCCATTGTGGACATGGTGCTCGGTCTCGGTGATGGCCACGCATGATGGACGTGCTGCTCGGACAGGGGTGCTCGGACAGGGGTGCTCGGACACGGTGCTCAGACACCCATCGTGGACATGGTGCTTGGTCCTGGTTATGGCCACACATGATGGACGTGGTGCTCGGGCACGGTGCTTGGATGTGGTGCGTGGACATGGTGCTGTGTTTGGTGCTTGGACTTGGTGCATGGACATGGTGCTGGGGCACGGTGCACTGCTGTGGTGCTCGGACACGATGTGTGGACATGGTGCTTGACCACAGTGCTCGGACACGGTGCTCGGATGCGATGTGTGGACATGGTGCTCGGACACGATGTGTGGACATGGTGCATGGACATGGTGCTCGGGCATGGTGCTCAGCCATGCACCATGGACGTGGTGCTCAGCTGTGAACATGATGTGTGGACATGGTGCTTGGCCGCGGTGCTCGGACATGGTGAGTGGACATTGGTGCTCGGACATGGTGCATGGACATTGGTGCTCGGACATGGTGGGTGGACATTGGTGCTCGGACATGGTGGGTGGACATTGGTGCTCGGACATGGTGCATGGACATTGGTGCTCGGACATGGTGGGTGGACATTGGTGCTCGGACATGGTGGGTGGACATTGGTGCTCGGACATGGTGCATGGACATTGGTGCTCGGACATGGTGGGTGGACATTGGTGCTCGGACATGGTGCTTGGACATTGGTGCTCGGACATGGTGCATGGACATTGGTGCTCGGACATGGTGAGTGGACATTGGTGCTCGGGCACGGTGCTCAGCCATGCCACCATGGACGTGGTGCTTGGACATGACGTGTGGACACTGGTGCTGCACCAGGGTGTGTGGACATGGTGAGTGGACATTGGTGCTCGGACATGGTGGGTGGACACTGGTGCTCAGACATCGGTGCATGGACATGGTGCTTGGACATGGTGAGTGGACGCTGGTGCATGGACATGGTGAGTGGACATTGGTGCTCGGGCACGGTGCTCAGCCATGCACCATGGACATGATGGGTGGACTCGGTGCTCAGATGTGGTGGGTGGACACTGGTGCTCAGACATGGTGCTCGGACATGGTGAGTGGACACTGGTGCTCAGCCATGCACCGTGGCCATGGTGGGTGGACTCGGTGCTCAGACGTGGCACACGGCCATGGGTGCTCTGCTTGGTGCTTGGACCTGGCGCGTGGACTCGGTGCTGGGCCGTGGTTCCTGGACTCGGTGCTCAGCCGTGGTTCATGGACATGGGCCGTGGCCATGGTGCTGGGCCACGATGTGATTGACCATGTGTTGTGGACGTGGTGCTTGAGCACGGTGCTCAATGGTGGTGCTCAGGCACGGGGCTGGACACAGCACGCGGCCACACGCCCTGGACACAGTGCTTGGCCGTGGGGCTTGGACACGGCGTGTGGACACGGTGGTTGGACATGGACATGGACATGGTGGTTGGACATGGACATAGACACAGTGGTTGGACATGGACATGGACATGGTGGTTGGACATGGACATGGAGCATGGACATGGTGGTTGGGCATGGACATGGACATGGACACAGTGGTTGGACATGGACATGGTGGTTGGACATGGACATGGACATCGTGGTTGGACATGGACATGGACATAGTGGTTGGACATGGACATGGTGGTTGGACATGGACATGGACATGGACATGGTGGTTGGACATGGACATGGACATGGTGGTTGGACATGGAGCATGGACACGGTGGTTGCCCACCCTGCAGAGCACAGCACACAGCTCGGTGCTGCTCAGGCACTGGGCACCCCCGGCACTGCCCGGCCAGGCCCACTCCTGGCACCGTTCCCCTACAGCACCAACCCAGAGCTCCCAGTGCTCAGCACCGTGTCCATCCCATGTCCATCCCCGTGTCCATCATTGTGTCCATCACTGTGTCCATCCCATGTCCATCACTGTGTCCATCGCTGTGTCCATCGCTATGGTCATCCCCATGTCCATCACTGTGTCCATCGCTGTGTCCATCACTGTGTCCATCCCATGTCCATCACTGTGTACATCGCTGTGTCCATCGCTGTGGTCATCCCCATGTCCATCCTATGTCCAGCTCGTGTCCAGCTCATGTACAGCTCATGTCCATCCCCATGTCCATCCCCATGTCCATCCCATGTCCATCCCCATGTCCATCACTGTGTCCATCCCCGTGTCCATCCCTTGTCCATCCCATGTCCATCCCCGTGTCCATCCCCGTGTCCATCCCTTGTCCATCCCTTGTCCATCCCTTGTCCATCCCATGTCCATCCCATGTCCATCCCCGTGTCCATCCCCGTGTCCATCCCGTGTCCATCCCTGTGTCCATCCCTGTGTCCATCCCGTGTCCATCCCGTGTCCATCCCATGTCCATCCCATGTCCATCCCCGTGTCCATCCCCGTGTCCATCCCGTGTCCATCCCTGTGTCCATCCCTGTGTCCATCCCATGTCCATCCCTGTGTCCATCCCGTGTCCATCCCGTATCCATCCCCGTGTCAATCCCGTGTCCATCCCCGTGTCCATCCCTGTGTCCATCCCATGTCCATCCCGTGTCCATCCCATGTCCATCCCCGTGTCCATCCCGTGTCCATCCCATGTCCATCCCCGTGTCCATCCCGTGTCCATCCCGTGTCCATCTGGTGTCCATCCCTGTGTCCATCCCGTGTCCATCCCGTGTCCATCCCCGTGTCCATCCCGTGTCCATCCCCGTGTCCATCCCATGTCCATCCCCGTGTCCATCCCCGTGTCCATCCCCGTGTCCATCCCTGTGTCCATCCCGTGTCCATCCCGTGTCCATCCCGTGTCCATCCCCGTGTCCATCCCGTGTCCATCCCGTGTCCATCCGGTGTCCATCCCCGTGTCCATCCCCGTGTCCATCCCATGTCCATCCCCGTGTCCATCCCCGTGTCCATCCCTGTGTCCATCCCTGTGTCCATCCCGTGTCCATCCCGTGTCCATCCCGTGTCCATCCCGTGTCCATCCCCGTGTCCATCCCGTGTCCATCCCCGTGTCCATCCCGTGTCCATCCCGTGTCCATCCCGTGTCCATCCCGTGTCCATCCCTTGTCCATCCCGTGTCCATCCCGTGTCCATCCCGTGTCCATCCCTTGTCCATCCCCGTGTCCATCCCTGTGTCCATCCCATGTCCATCCCATGTCCATCCCGTGTCCATCCCGTGTCCATCCCTTGTCCATCCCCGTGTCCATCCCTGTGTCCATCCCATGTCCATCCCATGTCCATCCCGTGTCCATCCCGTGTCCATCCCTTGTCCATTCCATGTCCATCCCATGTCCATCCCGTGTCCATCCCGTGTCCATCCCTTGTCCATCCCATGTCCATCCCCGTGTTCATCCGCGTGTCCATCCCCGTGTCCATCCCGTGTCCATCCCATGTCCATCCCGTGTCCATCCCGTGTCCATCCCGTGTCCATCCCATGTCCATCCCATGTCCATCCCCGTGTCCATCCTGTGTCCATCCCGTGTCCATCCCGTGTCCATCCCGTGTCCATCCCGTGTCCATCCCGTGTCCATCCCTTGTCCATCCCGTGTCCATCCCGTGTCCATCCCGTGTCCATCCCGTGTCCATCCCGTGTCCATCCCGTGTCCATCCGCGCACTGTCCAGGCTCAGCTCCCACAGCTCCTCGCTCTCATCCCTCCCCGCCTCTCCCGTCCCGCTTCCGCCCGGCTTTTCCTCTTCCCCCCCTTTTATTGGGTTTATTTTACATTTTTTTGGGGTTCATTGGTGCTACTTCCTCCCCCCGCGCCCCCCCAGGCAAATACCTCAGCGCCCCCAGCCCCCTGCAGCGAGTCCGGGGTGAAGCTTTTCCGAAATCAGGGATCCTTTCGCAGCGGTGTTTCCTCCTTCATTTCCCCCTCTTCATTTCCCACCCTCCTCTTTTTCCCCCCTTTCCGCCCGGGTTTTTCCTCATTTCTCCGCATCCTTCAGGGATTTATGAAACCGCCGGAATTTCAGCCTCATTTTGTTTCTGGGAGCGAGGAGGTTTTGGTTTTTGGTTTTTTTTGTGTGGTGTTTTTTTTTGTTGTTTTTTTTTTCTTTTGTGGGATTTTTTAAAATTTTATTTTATTTTATTTTATTATTTTATTTTATTTTATCTTATTTTATTTTTTATTTTATTTTATTTTATTTTATTTTATTTTATTTTATATTTTATTTTATTTTATATTTTATTTTATCTTATTTTATTTTATATTATTTTATCTTATTTTATATTTTATTTTATTTTATTTTATATTTTATTTTATTTTATTTTATATTTTATTTTATATTTTATTTTATTTTAATTTAATTTTATTTTATTTTATATTTTATTTTATTTTATTTTATTTTATATTTTATTTTTTATTTTATTTTATTTTATTTTATATTTTTATTTTATTTTTATTTTATTTTACTTTACTTTATTTTATTTATTTTATTTTATTTTTTATTTTATATTTTATTTTATTTTATTTTATTTTATATTTTTATTTTATTTTTATTTTATTTTACTTTACTTTATTTTATTTATTTTATTTTATTTTTTATTTTATATTTAATTTAATTTTATTTTATTATTTTATTTTATATTTTATTTTTTATTTTATTTTATTTTACTTTACTTTATTTTATTTATTTTATTTTATTTTATATTTTATATTTTATTTTTTATTTTATTTTACTTTACTTTACTTTATTTTACTTTACTTTATTTCATTTTATTTCACTTTATTTCATTTCATTTTATTTACACCGCAGCGCGCAGGAATAAAGAGGTGAAAATTCCAAATTTAAAAAACCGAGCGCCGTTTCTTCTCGGATTCGGGAATTTGGTCGGAGGCGGGGAGGGCGTTTGGGCGTTTTTTGGGCTTTTTTTTGGGATAATGGAGATGGGGAGCTGGGACGGCGGCAGCTGGAGCCGGGAGACACCGCAGCCTTGTCCCGGCAGCTCCGAAAAATTCACACTTGAAGATTTCTTGGTCGGCTCGGGACTGTGGTTACTTGAAATGAAGTTTTTTTCCGGGGCGGATTGAGGACCGGTAGATTTTTTTTCCCATGTCTCAAGGCAATAGGATTAATGTGTATTAAACTGTAGATACTTCTAGGACAGTAAATTTATGCTGATAATTTTATTTTGTATAATTTTCCCTTTTTCTTTTCCCACCCCTTCTTTGTGTTGTTTTTTTCCCCCCCTTAACCTTTTCTTTTCCCCCTTCCCCCAGTGTTTCGGTAAATTTATTTTTTAGGATGCCTAAAAATTGCAGGTTTGGATCCTCCCCCTCCCCTCTGGTTTTGGTTTTGTTTATTTTTTTTCTTTTTTTTTTTTTTGTTCTGTTGTTGTTTTTGTTCTTTTTTTTCTTTTTTAATTTGTATTTTATTCTGAGTTGGCGCGGCCGCGGGGCCGTGGGCTGTATTATTCCTGATATCTTTAAAATATTGTGGGTGTTTTAATAAATTTTATATTTATTTTTTGCACTCAACACGAGGCTGGTGTGGCTTTTTCTGCTGGAATTCCTGCTGGGATGTGGGGGGAGAGGGGTGGGATGGGAATGGGGGCAGGATTGGGGTTTTTTGGGATCGGGAGGGCTCAGGGTGTGGGAATGGGGGCAGGATTGGGGTTTTTGGGGGTCTGGGTGTGGAAATGGGGGCAGGATTGGGGTTTTTGGGGGTCTGGATGGGGTTCTGGGTGTGGAAATGGGGGCAGGATTGGGATTTTGGGGTTCTGGGTGTGGGAATGGGGGCAGGATTGGGGTTTTTGGGGCTCAGGGTGTGGGAATGGGGGCAGGATTGGGGTTTTTGGGATTTTGGGGGTCTGGATGGGGTTCTGGGTATGGAAATGGGGGCAGGATTGGGGTTTTTGGGGGTCTGGATGTGGTTCTGGGTGTGGGAATGGGGGCAGGATTGGGGTTTTTGGGATTTTGGGGGTCTGGATGGGGTTCTGGGTGTAGGAATGGGGGCAGGATTGGGGTTTTTGGGATTTTGGGGGTCTGGATGGGGTTCTGGGTGTGGGAATGGGGGCAGGATTGGGGTTTTTGGGATTTTGGGGGTCTGGATGGGGTTCTGGGTGTGGGAATGGGGGCAGGATTGGGGTTTTTTGGGGGTCTGGATGTGGTTCTGGGTGTGGGAATGGGGGCAGGATTGGGATTTTGGGGGGTCTGGGTGTGGAAATGGGGGCAGGATTGGGATTTTGGGGGGTCTGGGTGTGGGAATGGGGGCAGGATTGGGGTTTTGGGGGGTCTGGGTGTGGGAAAGGCGGGGGCAGAGCAGAACGGGGTCATTTTGGGGTGGGGATCAGGATGGGGATCATCCGTGGGATGGGAACCTTGGTGGGGTCGGGATGGGATCCTGGATATGGGAAGGGAGGGGGGGCAGGACGGGTCTGTCTTAGGGACACGGAGGGGACAGGAGGGGACCCTTGGGGGGTCAGGAGGGGACCCTTGAGGGGTCTGGGGGGATCCTTTTTGGGGTCGGGGGGGACCCTTGGCGGGGATCAGGAGGGGACCCTTGAGGGGTCTGGGGGGACCCTTTTTGGGGTCGGGGGGGACCTTAGGGGGGGACAGGAGGAGACACTGCGGGGGGGACAGAATGAGACCCTTTGTGGGGACCGGATGAGGCCCTTGGTGGGGACAGGAGGGGACCTTTTGTGGGGTCAGGGGGGGATCCTTTGTGGGGTCGGGGGGGGACCCTCGGGGGGGGTCGGGGGGTCAATCCGGGGTCCTCCGGTCCGCCAGGGGGCGCTCGGGGGAAGGGAGGGGGGGGGGGGAAGGAAGGAAACGTAGCGTTGGCCCCGCCCACTTCCGCGATCGGCGCGCGCTGATTGGCTGAGCCGGGGGTGACCCCAGCGCGCGCCCCGGAATGGCGGCGGCGGGGCTGGGCCGGGGCCCGGTGAGTGTCCGTCAGTCCCGGGTCTGTGTGTCTGTGTGTCCGGCAGTCCCGTGTCCGTCAGTCCCGGGTCTGTGTGTCTGTGTGTCCGTCAGTCCCGTGTCCGTGTGTCCGTCAGTCCCAGGTCTGTGTGTCTGTGTGTCCGTCAGTCCCAGGTCTGTGTGTCCGTGTGTCCATCAGTCCCGTGTCCGTGTGTCCGTCTGGCCTTGTCCCTGTGTCCTTCCCGCTGAGCCCTCCCCGGGGCCCGCTCGGGGCGAGTTCCCCACCCTGGGAGCCGCTGTGCCGGTGCCGGGGGAAGGCAGCGCCCGTTTCCATCCCTCCTTTCCCCGCTTCCCCACCGTCTCCCGGTTTTCCCCGGCTCCTTGTGCCCCCCTTCAGTGCTGGCAGCTTTCCCTTCCCTTCCCTTCCCTTCCCTTCCCTTCCCTTCCCTTCCCTTCCCTTCCCTTCCCTTCCCTTCCCTTCCCGCACCTTCCCTTCCCTTCCCTTCCCTTCCCTTCCCTTCCCTTCCCTTCCCTTCCCTTCCCTTCCCTTCCCTTCCCTTCCCTTCCCTTCCCTTCCCTTCCCTTCCCGCACCTTCCCTTCCCTTCCCTTCCCTTCCCTTCCCGCACCTTCCCTTCCCTTCCCTTCCCTTCCCTTCCCTTCCCTTCCCTTCCCTTCCCCCATCCCCGTGTGTGTTTTAGGGTTCCCCCCATCCCCGTGTGTGTTTTTGGGGTCCCCCCATCCCCGTGTGTGTTTTTGGGGTCTCTCCCCCATCCCCGTGTGTGTTTTTGGGGTCCCTCCCCATCCCCGTGTGTGTTTTTGGGGTCTCTCCCCCATCCCCGTGTGTGTTTTTAGGGTCCCTCCCCATCCCCGTGTGTGTTTTTGGGGTCCCTCCCCATCCCCGTGTGTGTTTTTGGGGTCCCCCCGGGTTTCTCAGGGCCGTCTCTCCCCCAGCTCTTGCTGCGCTGCTGCTCCTGGCGCGGTTTCTCCTCTCAGACGGACGGGGAGTCGCGGCTGGCGCGGCTGCTGCGGGAGAAGTTCCCGCGGGCATCGGCCATCAAGGTGCTGGACATCTCAGGTACGGGAAAAGCTCCTCGTTGTCCTGAACCACCCCGTGGTTTAAACCGGGTCTCAGTCTCCAGCCCCCCCGGGGGCTGCGGGGACCCCCAGAAGGGTCGGGAGAGTGAGGGAGCTCGAGCTTTAATTAACTCTAATGAATTTCTCAGGAGGCTGCGGTGCCATGTACGAAATCCACATCGAGTCAGAGGAGTTCCGGGAGAAGCGCACGGTGCAGCAGCACCAGATGGTCAACCAGGTCTGGGGGCTCCGGGGGCTGAGGGTGGGAGAGGGGGAAAGGGAGAGGGGGAAAGGGAGAGAGGGAAAGGGAGAGAGGGAAAGGGAGAGAGGGAAAGGGAGAGAGGGGAAAGGGAGAGGGGGGAAAGGGAGAGGGGGAAAGGGAGAGAGGGAAAGGGAGAGGGGGAAAGGGAGAGAGGGAAAGGGAGAGAGGGAAGGGGAGAGAGGGAAAGGGAGAGAGGGAACAGGAGCAGCACCCACAGCTGGAATGGGAAAGAGGGACCCATCAATCCAGCTCCAGGCCCTGCCCAGACACCCCAAAACCCCACCCTGGGAGCAGCGCCCAAACATTCCCGGAGCTCCTGGGGGAGCCTGGAGCAGCCTCTGGGGGCAGAACATCGCTGGGGTGTTGGGCAGGGTCCCCAGACTCATTGGATTTGGTGTAAAAACCCTGCAGGGTTTGGTTTGTGCACGTGGAACACCGGGAGAGAGCCAGCGGAGCAGAGCCAGGAATTAATTTGGTGACTCTGCACAAGGGCCACGCTTTTTGTCTGGTCCCAAACCCGTGGGGCTGAGGGTGCAGCAGCTCCAAACCTGTGGGGCTGAGTCTGGAGGTGCAGCAGAGCTCTGGGTGTGGGGCTGAGGGTGCAGCAGAGCTCTGGGTGTGGGGCTGAGGGTGCAGCAGAGCTCTGGGTGTGGGGCTGAGGGTGCAGCAGAGCTCTGGGTGTGGGGCTGAGGGTGCAGCAGAGCTCTGGGTGTGGGGCTGAGGGTGCAGCAGAGCTCTGGGTGTGGGGCTGAGGGTGCAGCAGCTCCAAACCCGTGGGGCTGAGGGTGCTCACCCACCCCTGAGAGCCGTGCTTGCCTTGCAGGCCCTGAGCGAGGAGATCAAGCACATGCACGGCCTGCGGATCTTCACCTCGGCCCCCAAGGCCTGAGGCTGCTCCAGCAGCAATAAAACGCCCCAGGAGGGGCACCCAGGGATGTGAATTCCACCCAGAGTTGTGTGTTCAATCAGGGCCCCGTGGGGCAGGGAAAGGAGAGGAGAAACCCTCTTCCTCTGAAAGAAGAGCAGGAAGAAACTTTATTATTATTATTATTATTGTTGTTGTTATTATTATTATTGCCTTTGCCACACAGGAGGGACCCGTGGGACATCCCAGAGCTGCTCCTCCCACCCACCCAGGGACAGGGACAGCCCACCCTGGGGCCAGGCACTTCTCCTCCTCACCCCTGCTTAAGGCTCTGGGCCAAAGTGCACCTCTTTTATCCAAAAAAAAAAAATAAAATAAAAAAACCCAAGAAAAAGCACTTCCAAAAATAAGCTGAGCCTCTCCGGGCGTGCTCTCGGGCTGGAGAGTCCAGAGAGGAGCTCTGGGAGCAGAAAGCGGCCGGGCAGCACCTGGAACATCCAGAGCAGGGCAGAACCTGCTCCACCTGCGGCCAGCCCAGGGCAAGGAGAGCCCAGCGGGGGCTGCAGAGCAGCGCTGAGGCCGCTCGCTGCCGGCTGAAGAAGAAGCGGAAAAGGAGCAGCCAGAAGGGTCCTCCCGGGGGGGTTTTATCTGTCCTTGGAGCCCAACTTCTCAATCAGCTCGTGCAGAGGAGCCAGCTCGCGCCTGTCGATCAGGCTGAACTCCTGGCAGGAGGAAAAGGAGACACCAAAAAGTGAGGGAAGATGGAAAAAGCGTCACCCTGCACGGGCTGGGGGCAGCACCGCTCCTGGTCCTCGTGGAGAAATCAAATTTCAGGGCAGCAAAACTCCTGCCACGTTGCTGCACACAGCAAGGCACAGACCAGGCTTGAAAAGTAAAAGAAAGGTGCTGGTGCTGCTCTTTCTGAGTCGGTTCCTGAGCTACAAACCCTCTGAGTTCTCCTCCAGTTCTGGATTTGTTGGCTGCAGATTGGTAATTAAAACCCGAGAGAGAAATTGGAGCGCTTACAGCCAACAGAACAAAAAAACCCCCAGAAAAGCCCGGCAGCACGAAGGGCTCAGCTGGGTGTGGAGGGGGAGCTGGGTGTTAACAGAGCAGATCTTGGAGATTTCCACCCAGAATCCTCCAAAAGCCAAGAGAGAAGATGAGATCCCCCCTCCAGCTCACCTGCACGAAGAAGATAAAGTGCTTGAAGGAGGTGTTGAGGTGAGCCTCCTCCTGCAGCCGCATCACCGAGTCGAAGTGCTGGTGGTAGATGTGGGCATAGACCCGGAACAGCCGCTTCAGGATGGTCTTGGCCACCGACATGAAGTTCTTGGGAAAGGGGACACCTGGAAAAAGGGGGGACAGACAGGGATCAGGGCATGGCCCAGCCAGGAGGGGCCGTCCCGGGGCACGTGGCTGCACCCACCGATCTTGGAGGGGAAGAGGGTCTCGTCATCCAGCTGGTCCTGCACCCACGTCATCAGGTAATCGATGTACTTGGGCGCCGAGCACTTGATGGGCTTCTTGATGTTGGTGCCGTCGGCCCAGTGGTACTCGTACCTGTGGGAGGGGGGATTGGGGAAATCCCGCAGGAAAAACGGGATTCAGGATCCCTGCTGATCCCAGGAGTCGCTCAGGGCTGAGCAGAGCTCGGCCTGTTTGAGTTTCCTGAGCCCAACAGTCAGGGCCGACCCCTCTGGGGGTGTTTTTTTGGGACAACCCTGCCCTGAGATCTCCATCCCAAATTCCCCTGGAACAGCTCCAGCCATTCCATGGGATCCTGTCTCTGCTCCCAGAGATCAGATGTTAAAAATGACCCTCAGCTCTGTGGCTGCCTCCTCTGACATCATCATTTCCTTAAAACAAACCAAAAGGAGCGTCAGGGCCATCACCCCTCCCTGGACTAACTCCCCTCTGTGGCTTTCAGATCCAGGAGATTGGGTCACACCAGGCTTTTCCCCCAGGGCTGGACACGAGCCAAAGGCTTTTGGAGGCTCTGGAATTCACGGCAGACCCTGCTCCCACCCCTCTTCTCTGAGGTGTTTTACAAGATCCCTGAAAAGCAGCAAAGCCCTCTGTGTTTTTCAGCCGGCCACAAGCGCGAGCGGTGCCACTCGAGAGGAAGCTGTGACAGGAAATGGCCCCAAAAATAGAGGCAGGAACTGGCAGAGAGCAGATCCTGCAGGGTAGGAGAGCAGGGCAGGAGGTTCCACGGCAGCCACAGGGTGCTGGGCTCACAAACAGAGCCTTGGCAACCTCCCGGAGAGGATTCCCACCTGTGGCAAAATCCGTGAGTGCAGAACCAAGCCCTGGCAGGAATTCACACCTAAAATCAACAAGGTGGCCCCAAAAAGGGTTCACTCTCTTCTTTCCACCTCCCCCGAGGCCCCAGCCTTCTCCTGCAGAGCAGTGCCACCACATTATAAAATTAAAATTAAGAAATAAAATGAAAAGCTGATTAAATGTGCCTCCTGAAAATCCACCACATCCCCTGAGGATGACACCAGAGGAACAAAACGTGGCAGCTGGACCCTGCCTGGGGTCCCTGCAGCTCCTCCCTGCCCCAGCTGGGGCTGCCCCCTCACCTGGGCCCTGCAGACATCACGGGGCAGCTGCTCTCGGTGCAGAACTCCGTGATGGTGCCGTACAGCATGTTGATCTGGTTGAAGAAATCCACAGCTGCAAAGGAAACGCCGTGGGGTGAGCCAGGCGTGAGCCCAGCACCTCCCAGGATGCTCAAAAACCTGATGGATTTGGTAATATCCAAGGAGAGACCTTCCTCAGGCTGAGCACTCCTGACCTGAATCTGAATCTCTACATTCCTTGCTTTAAATTGCATTTTTTCCCCCCCTCTGACCTCCAAAGAAGCAAAGGTCAAGGCCAGGGGGAGCAGCTGCTGAAACCAAATTGGATCTGGAAATAGAAAACAACAAAAAAAGAAACTCCACAATCCTGGAGTCTGGGGGAAATAGAGCTCCACTTTCTCCCTGGATCATTTGTGCCGCAGCTTTTACAGCCAACGGTGCCGATCTCCCAAAGGTAACCATTCACAAACCAAAATCCCCTCCACGAGCCTGAACTGGTAAAAAACCACCCCAAAACCACAGGGGAGCAGCTTTGGTGCAGCTTTGTCTCTTCCTCCTTGCACAACACCCCCCCTTGACCTGCACCCTGCTTCCGCTGCTTTTATCCCACCTCAGCTACCCCAGCCTGGGGAATTTGGGGGTTTGTTTGAGGATAAACCCCGGGTTTTGGGGGTTTTCCCTCTCTCAGAGGACTCACTGTTCACAGCAATCCACTCGTTGAGGTCCTCCCCCTCGGGCAGCATCACGGCCTGCCGCAGGTTGCCGCTGCCCAGCGTGGCCTCGGCGTGTTTGAGGAGCTCGTACTGGTGGGATCCTTCTGGAATGTTCTTCTTTGGCTTGAATGTTTTCGAAGAGCGGCTTCCACTGAGGAGGGGAGAAGCGTTTCCATTTTGCCACGGAAGCGGGGAGCCGACGAGGATGGAAAAGATCCCCGAGAGCAGCACCATCCCCACGGTCAGCACTCCTCGTGAGCCACATCCACCCGTGGCTGGGATGCTCCCAGGGATGGGGACTCCCATTTTCCCTAAAATCCAACCTAAACTTCCCCTGGTGCAACTTGAGGCCCTTTCCTCTGGTTCTGTCACAGTTTCCCACAGGGGAGGAAGCCCCTCCTTGTGCATTCCCAAGGATTCTTTTCAAGGGTTTCCCCTCCCCACACACACACAGGAATCCCCCAAGCACAAACCACTCCACGATCCCCCTTAAACCTTCCCCCAGGAGCCCTCCTGTGCCTTCCTCAGCTCCTGGAGTTCCCAATCCTCCCCTCAAAGCTCAGGATTCCCCTCACGAATCCCTTCACCCCTGCCCCATGGCACTCAGCAGCCCCCTCAGAGCCTCCCCAAAATCCTTTCCCTCCTCAAGCCCCTCAGAGAGCAGCTCTCCATCCCTCCATAAACCTCTCTGCCACAAATAACCTTCCTAGGTCCTTTTCCCCCCTGGGGCCGCCTCAGGACCCTCCCTCAGGAGAACCCGGACACTCACAAGAGGAAGCTCATGGCGAGACGGGCTGAGAGGAGCCGGAACGGGCTGAGGGAGCGAGAAGAGCTGGGGGAAGCGGGAACGGACTGAGGGGAGAGGAAATGGGCTGAGGGAGAGGGAAGGGCTGAGGGATCGGGGACTGGGAAGGGTTGAGGGAGCGGGCGGAAGGAAGAGGGGCCGGGATGCGAGAGCGGAAAGGGCTGAGGGAACGGACTGAGGGGGCGGGAAGGGCTGAGGGAAGCGGGAACGGGTGGAGGGAGCGGATGGAGCCGAACCGGGCCGGGCCGGGCCGGGGTGCGCTGAGGGAGCGGCGGAGGCTCCGGGCGGGACCCGCCCGCGCCGCCAACTCTCGCGAGAGCTCCGTGAAGGGGCGGAACCCTCGCTGAGGGGGCGTGGTCTCGTCTTCAGCCCCACAGTGGAGCACCCGAGCCCAACTTGTTCACACTTTAATAATTAATTACTCCAAGCCTGTTATGTGTTGCCACATTTTGATCAACTTTATTTCACGTGGAAGCCGGGGGACGCTCGCGGGGTCTCTGTTCGTCTCATAAGGGACGTTGGAGATGGACTCGGGGGGTTGTACCTGTGCCTTTAATGGCGCCCCAGGGAATGATGGGGATGGAGGTGATGTCGGGCTCTCCAGTGCTCCTCGTCCTGGGGAATGCCGTGAGGGGATCCCTGCAGGATTAGCGGGGCAGCCTCCAACATTCTCATCCTGGAGGATTGCCGGGGGTCTCCATCTTTCATTTGGGGGCACCGGGAGGTCTCCGTCCCCCTCACCTTACTGAGCGGGCCGTGTCGCTCTCCTCCGGGCCGGAGGGGCCGGGCTGCCTCCGCCCTCACCCTGTGTGGGGATGAGGAGTCATTTCCGTCTCTCCTCCGCAATGGAGGGGGACGTGAGGGTCTCTGTGCTCACCTAGGTGAGGGCTGGGGGAGCGCTCTGTGGAGCGGAGAAATCTCTGTCGGGGCCTCCGCACCCTCCATTGTCGATTCTCGGTAAGGATCACTTCTAACCTTGTTTTCTGTGGGAATTAGGGGGGGTGTCATATCTGTCCTCCCTTACAGAGGGGTCAGGGGCTGGATATCTCCACTCTTACTCCCCTTGTTGAGGGCTGGGGGAGGTCTGTGTGGAGCAGAGGAGTTGAGGCCTCCGCATCCTGGTTTCCAACTCCTCTGTGATGGAGGGGTTGGATTGTGTCCAGCCTCATCCTGTGTGGAGATGAAGGCTCAGGTTAACTCTGTGCACTTCCCATTACTGGGGAGGGTGGGGAGATTGTCTCTGTTTGTGCTCACCTTGGTGACGGCTGGAGGAGATCTCCATGGAGCGGAGTAATCTCTGTCGGGGCCTCCGCACCCTCCAATGTCGATTCTCAGCAAGGATCATTTCTGTGCTTGTTTTCTGTGGGAATTAGGGGGGGTGTCATATCTGTCCTCCCTTACAGAGGGGTCAGGGGCTGGATATCTCCACTCTTACTCCCCTTGTTGAGGGCTGGGGGAGGTCTGTGTGGAGCAGAGGAGTTGAGGCCTCCCCATCCTTGCTTCCAACTCCTCTGTGATGGAGGGGTTGGATTGTGTCCAGCCTCATCCTGTGTGGAGATGAAGGCTCAGGTTAACTCTGTGCACGTCTCATTACTGGGGACAGTGAGGGGAGAGGATCATCTCTGTGCTCACCTTGGTGAAGGCTGAGGGAGGGCTCTGTGGAGCGGAGTAATCTCTGTTGGGGCCTCCGCACCCTTTGTCGTTGCTGCTTTGCAGTGAGGATAATTTCTATCCTCATTTTCTGTGGAGAAAAGAGAGGAAAAGCAAGATCTGCCCTCCTCCCCTTATGTGGGGTGGGGAGGGGGACAGGGGATAAATTTGGTGGGGTCTGGGGTAGGGTAGGGCAGGGTAGGGTAGGGTAGGGTAGGGTAGGTGGAGCGGAGGAGTTGAGGCCTCCGCATCCGTCGTTCCAGCTCCTCTGTGATGGAGGGGTTGGATTGACTCCACCCTCAACCTGTGTGGGGATGAAGGCTCAGATTAACTCTGTGCACTTCCCATTAATTGGGACAGTGAGGGGAGAGAATCATCTCAGTTTGTGCTCACCTTGGTGAAGGATGGAGGCGAGGGCTCTGTGGAGCGGAGTAATCTCTGTTGGGGCCTCCGCACCCTTTGTCGTTGCTGCTTTGCAGTGAGGATAATTTCTATCCTCATTTTCTGTGGAGAAAAAAGAAAAGAAAAGCGAGATCTGCCCTCCTCCCCTTATGTGGGTGGTCGGGGAGGTGGACACCTCGTTGTTGCTGCTTTGCAGCGAGGATGTCAGCGAGGATAATTTCTATCCTCATTTCCTGTGGAGAAAAGAAAAGAAAAGTCAGGTGTGTCCTCCTCCCCTTATGGTGGTTGGAGAGGAGGTCACCTCTTTGCTGCTACATTGCAGCGAGGATAACTTCTATCCTCATTTCCCGTGGGGAAACAAAAAGAAAAGAAAAGAAAAAAGAAAAGAAAAGTCAGGTGTGTCCTCCTCCCCTTATGGTGGTTGGACAGGAGGTCACCTCTTTGCTGCTACTTTGCAGCGAGGATAACTTCTATCCTCATTTCCCGTGGGGAAACAAAAAGAAAAGAAAAGAAAAAAGAAAAGAAAAGTCAGGTGTGTCCTCCTCCCCTTATGGTGGTTGGAGAGGAGGTCACCTCTTTGCTGCTACTTTGCAGCGAGGATAACTTCTATCCTCATTTCCCGTGGGGAAACAAAAAGAAAAGAAAAGAAAAAAGAAAAGTCAGGTGTGTCCTCCTCCCCTTATGGTGGTTGGAGAGGAGGTCACCTCTTTGCTGCTACTTTGCAGCGAGGATAACTTCTATCCTCATTTCCCGTGGGGAAACAAAAAGAAAAAAAAAGAAAAGTCAGGTGTGTCCTCCTCCCCTTATGGTGGTTGGAGAGGAGGTCACCTCTTTGCTGCTACTTTGCAGCGAGGATAACTTCTATCCTCATTTCCCGTGGGGAAACAAAAAGAAAAAAAAAGAAAAGAAAAGTCAGGTGTGTCCTCCTCCCCTTATGGTGGTTGGAGAGGAGGTCACCTCTTTGCTGCTACTTTGCAGCGAGGATAACTTCTATCCTCATTTCCCGTGGGGAAACAAAAAGAAAAAAAAAAGAAAAGAAAAGTCAGGTGTGTCCTCCTCCCCTTATGGTGGTTGGAGAGGAGGTCACCTCTTTGCTGCTACTTTGCAGCGAGGATAACTTCTATCCTCATTTCCCGTGGGGAAACAAAAAGAAAAGAAAAGAAAAGAAAAGTCAGGTGTGTCCTCCTCCCCTTATGGTGGTTGGAGAGGAGGTCACCTCTTTGCTGCTACATTGCAGCGAGGATAACTTCTATCCTCATTTCCCGTGGGGAAACAAAAAGAAAAAAAAAAGAAAAGAAAAGTCAGGTGTGTCCTCCTCCCCTTACGGTGGTTGGAGAGGAGGTCACCTCTTTGCTGCTACTTTGCAGCGAGGATAACTTCTATCCTCATTTCCCGTGGGGAAACAAAAAGAAAAGAAAAGAAAAAAGAAAAGTCAGGTGTGTCCTCCTCCCCTTACGGTGGTTGGAGAGGAGGTCACCTCTTTGCTGCTACTTTGCAGCGAGGATAACTTCTATCCTCATTTCCCGTGGGGAAACAAAAAGAAAAAAAAAAGAAAAGAAAAGTCAGGTGTGTCCTCCTCCCCTTATGGTGGTTGGAGAGGAGGTCACCTCTTTGCTGCTACTTTGCAGCGAGGATAACTTCTATCCTCATTTCCCGTGGGGAAACAAAAAGAAAAAAAAAAGAAAAGAAAAGTCAGGTGTGTCCTCCTCCCCTTATGGTGGTTGGAGAGGAGGTCACCTCTTTGCTGCTACATTGCAGCGAGGATAACTTCTATCCTCATTTACTATGTACATAAGAGAGGAAAGTCAGATCTGTCCTCCTCCCCTTATGTGGGGTGGGGAGGGGGACAGGATATCTCTGAGATAAATTTGGTGTGGTTCTGTCATAGAGTAGGATAAGGTAGAGTAGGATAACGTAGAGTAGGATAACGTAGAGTAGGATTGGTGGAGCGGAGGAGTTGGGGTCTCCGCATCCATCGTTCCAACTCCTCTGATGGAGGGGTTGGATTGTCTCCAGCCTCAACCTGTGTGGAGATGAAGGCTCAGGTTAACTCTGTGCACGTCCCATTATCGGGGAGGGTGGGGGGAGAGGATCATCTCTGTTTGTGCTCACCTTGTTGAGGGCTGGAGAAAGTGATGTCTATGTGGATAATTTCCACATTTTGAGGATAATATCCTTATTAACTTAATTATATAGACTTATTATCTATGTAATTATATATATATATATATATATAACTAATATAAGAGAGGAAAGTCAGATCTGTCCTCCTCCCCTTATGTGGGGTGGGGAGGGGGACAGGGGATAAATTTGGTGGGTTCTGGGGTAGAGTAGGGTAGGGTAGAGTAGGGTAGGGTAGGTGGAGCGGAGGAGTTGAGGCCTCCGCATCCGTCGTTCCAACTCCTCCGTGATGGAGGGGTTGGATTGTCTCCACCCTCAACCTGTGTGGAGATGAAGGCTCAGGTTAACTCTGTGCACTTCCCATTACCGGGGAGGGTGGGGGGATTGTCTCTGTTTGTGCTCACCTTGGTGAGGGCTGGAGGTTTGCTTGGGGCGGAGTTTGTGGTGGGGTCTCCGCACCCATCGTTGCTGCAGGTCTTCGGCTAGGATCAGTTTTGTGTTCTGTGGGGATCAGAGGAGCAGCTCAGATCTGTCCTCGTTCCCTTATGGGAAGGGTGGGGGGACACGGTGGTTTCTGTTTGTGCTCACGTTGGAGATGGCTGGAGGAAGTTGGGAGCGGAGAAATCTTTGTTGGGGTCTCCGCACCCTTTGTCGTTGCTGCTTTGCAGCGAGGATAATTTCTATCCTCATTTCCTGTGTAATAAATAGAAGAAAGTCAGACGTGTCCTCCTCCCCTTATGTGGGGAGGGGGACACCTCTCTGTTGTTGCTGCTTTGCAGCAAGGGTAACTTCTGTCTTCATTTCCTGTGGAGAACAGAGAAGAAAAAAGAAAGAAGAAAAAAGAAGAAAAAAAGAAGATCTGTCCTCCTCCCCTTATGTGGGGCGGGGAGGGGGATAGGATATCTCTGAGATTAATTTGATGGAACGGAGAAGTTGCAGTTCCATTCCTGTTGTGCGCGTCAAAGCAGCGCACTCCACTAAGTCCGGGCCCGGACTGAGCGACGCCCCCCCAACACCCGCGTTTTATAGTCCGCCCAAGCCCCGCCCCTTAGCAACAGCCAATAGGAGCTCAGAAACAGCCTGGGGGGCGGAGCAACCAGCGTTCCACATTGTGAACTAACAGGGGGGGCGTGGGCAGAACGTAACCGAGCGATCTGATTGGTCGGGAGGTGGAGGGTTCGAAAAGGGGCGTGGCCCGGGTTGGGGGCGGGGACAGGTTTTACCGGGGAAGGGCCGGGGTCTCCCCGCGATTTTGGGAGCAGCTCCCGGTGCTCCTCACCCCCTCCCCAGCTCTCCACGGAGCCCTGGAAGGGGCTCGGAGTTCTCCTCGGCGATCTCTAACTCAGACCATTCGGTTCTCCTCTCAATTTCCTCTTTCTGCCAGTTTTATACTGGCCTCGGTGCCGCAGGGATGCTCGAGGGGTCTCCATCCCCCTGGATCTGGGAAATAGTGGGGGGGGGCCGGGGCCCGCTGTCCCTCTCCCTGCAGGGGGTTTGGGGGCGGGGGGGTCTCTGTCCCTGTCCCTGCAGGGGATGTTTGGGGCCGGGGGTCGCTGTCCCTCTCCCTGCAGGGGATGTTTGGGGCCGGGGGTCGCTGTCCCTCTCCCTGCAGGGGGTTTGGGGCCGGGGGGGTCTCTGTCCCTGTCCCTGCAGGGGATGTTTGGGGCCCGGGGTCTCCATCTCCCTGGACCTGGGAAATGCTTGTGGGGGGCCGGGGGAGGGTCTCTGTCCCTCTCCCTGCAGGGGATGTTTGGGGGCGGGGGGGTCTCTGTCCCTGTCCCTGCAGGGGATGTTTGGGGCCGGGGGTCTCTGTCCCTCTCCCTGCAGGGGATGTTTGGGGCCGGGGGTCTCCATCCCTCTGCTGCCAGGGGACACCCAGAGGGGTCTCGGTCCCTCTCAGCCCTGGGAGACGGAGACAGCCCCGCACCATCCGTGCTCCTCTCCCCGCCTCAGGGCCGGGGGTCTCCGTCCTCCTGAGTCCCGGGGAGGGCTTTGGGATTTGTTTGCGGCGCTAGGGACTCGTTGGGAAAGCAAAGCTCGGTCACAACACTTGATGGGATTTTTTTTTTTTGCCAATTTTATTTTGTCCGTGCCTCGGGCAGCCCGGAGCCATGGCCAAAGCCCTCGGATTTTGGGGAGCGGCGGAGGTGCCCGTGAAAGGCGGCGGAGAGAGGCGGAGCATCGGTGTCCGAGGGGCAGCGCGGTGTCCCCGTTGTCCCCCGGAGGACGCTCCCCGGTGTCCGCCGTCCTGCGCCCGGGGGATGCTCTGTCCGTGTCCGTCCCTGTCTCCCCGGGGGATGCCCCGGCCGGAGTCCGCGGTCCTCTGCGCCCGATCCCGGCACCGTCGTCCTCATCCCACGGGGATTTCCCGCCCGTGTCCGTCCTCCCTAGCCCGCCGGGGGATGCTCTCCGGTGTCCATCCTCCTCACCCTGCCGGTATCCCAGCCTTCCTCGCCGGGGGGAATGCGCTCGCCTGTGTCCGCCCGTCTCGTCCGGGCGGCGCGGTGTCCCCGTCGTCCTCGCCCCGGGGGATGCTCCGGCCGATGTCCGTCCGCCCGGACAGGGATGCCCTGCCCGGTGTCCGCCCTCTCGCCCCGAGGAGGTCCTTGCCCCGGTGTCCGTCCTCCTTGCCCCGGGGATGCTCCGGCGGTGTCCGTCGCTGCCCCGGCCCTGCCCAGGTAACCCGGCCGCCTCTCCCCTTCCACATCCCGCCGCGATCCGGGACTGGACGCAGAGGAGCCGTCCCCCGCTCCCGCCTCCTTCCCAACCACCCTCCCCTGGGGAGTGCGGAAGCGGGGGCGGCCCCTCCTGGGCCCGGGGGATGCTCTGTCCGTGCCCGTCCTTCCCCCGGCCCGGCCCGGTGGCGGCGCTGAGGGTGCTGGGGCGCTCCCGGGGCTCCGGGTTCTGTCCTCGTCGGCCCTGGGGATGCGGCGGCGGTGCTCCGGGCGGGCGATGCCGAACTCCGGGCGGGCGATGCCGGAGCTCGCGGGCGGTGCCGAACTCCGGGCGGGCGGTGCCGGAGCTCGCGGGCGGTGCCGGAGCTCCGGGCGGGCGGTGCCGAACTCCGGGCGGGCGATGCCGGAGCTCGCGGGCGGTGCCGAACTCCGGGCGGGGCGGTGCCGGGGCTCCGGGCGGGCTGTGCCGGTGGTCCTCGGGGGCGGGGTCGGGGCTCCGGGTGGGCGGGGCTGGGGCTCGGGGGCGGGACCGGTGGTCCTCGGGGGCGGTGTCGGAACTGCCGGCGGGCGGTGCCGAAGCACCGAGGCGGTGTCGGAGCTCCGGGCGGGCGGTGTCGATGCCCGGGAGCGGTGCCGGAGCTCCGGGAGGGCGGTGCCGGAGCTCCGGGAGGACGGTGTCGATGCTCGGGGGCGGTGCCGGAGCTCCCAGAGGGCGGTGTCGATGCTCGGGAACGGTGCCGGATCTCCGGGAGGGCGGTGTTGTCGATGCTCGGGGGCGGTGTCGGAGCTCCGGGCGGGCGGTGCCGGGGCTCCGGGAGGGCGGTGCCGGGGCTCGGGGGCGGTGCTGGGCCTCCCCCGCTCCCTTTGGGCTCCGCTTCGCTTCCCCCGCTGTCCCAGGACCGGTCGGAGCAGTAGCGCCCGCCGCCGCTCTTTATAGTCCGGCTGAGCCCCGCCCACTCGGCCACAGCCAATGGGAGCCGCGGGACAGCAATGACGGGCGGGACTAAGCTAATTTCGCATTGTGATGAAACAATGGAGGGCGGGGTCACAGCGAGACCGAGCGATCTGATTGGTCGAGAGTCTGAGGGGTCAATGAAGGGCGGGGCTCGGGGCGGGGCGGGAGAGGGGCCGCGGTAAATCCAGGATTTGGGAGCAGCTCTAGGTGCTCCCCGTTCCCCCCCGCAGCTCTCCTGGAGCCCCTTCAGGCCCTGCAAGGGGCTCTGAGCTCTCCCTGGATCCTTCCCCTTCTCCAGGGGAACATTCCCAGCTCTCCCAGCCCGGCTCCAGAGGGTCTCCAGTTCCTCTGGGCTCTCCCCAGCAGCTCCACATCCTCCAGGTGCGGTCTCACCTGAGCGGGGCTGAGGGCTTCAGAATCCCCCCGGAGCTGGGGGTCAGCCCAGAGCACCTTTGGTGTCCTGTCCAGCCCCTCAGCGCCCCTGCACTCTGCCCATTGCGGCAGCTGTGGAAATGACTTCAGTTACCCAAAATATCCAACCTTATGGCGTTTATGTTTTTGTTTTTTATCCCGTTTTGGGAAGGTAAAAACCTGAATAAACCATTTTTTGGCACTGAACCCCATTGGTTATCGCTGGAGGGCGGGCGGGGCTTACGGGGCTCCATAAAGGCGGGAGCCTCGCTCCCCTCAGCGCCGCTCCCGCCGCCTGTGAGGCCCAGCCCCGCCATGGCCGCCGCGCTCCGGCCCCTCCGCGCCCTCAGCCGAGCCGCGCTGGAGGTCTGTGTGGAGCGGAGAACTCTGAGTTGAGGCCTCCACATCCTTGCTTCCAACTCCTCTGTGATGGAGGGGTTGGATTGTGTCCAGCCTCATCCTGTGTGGAGATGAAGGCTCAGGTTAACACTGTGCACTTCCAATTAATGGGGACAACAGGGGGATTGTCTCTGTGCTCACCTTGGTGACGGCTGGAGGGGATCTCCATGGAGCGGAGTAATCTCTGTTGGGGCCTCCGCACCCTCCATTGTCGATTCTTGGCAAGGATCATTTCTGTGCTTGTTTTCTGTGGGGATTAGGGGGGGTGTCATATCTGTCCTCCTCCCTTACAGAGGGGTCAGGGGCTGGATATCTCCACTCTTACTCCCCTTGTTGAGGGCTGGGGGAGGTCTGTGTGGAGCAGAGGAGTTGAGGCCTCCACATCCTGGTTTCCAACTCCTCTGTGATGGAGGGGTTGGATTGTGTCCAGCCTCATCCTGTGTGGAGATGAAGGCTCAGGTTAACTCTGTGCACTTCCCATTACTGGGGAGGGTGGGGAGATTGTCTCTGTTTGTGCTCACCTTGGAGATGGCTGGAGGAGATCTCCATGGAGCGGAGTAATCTCTGTTGGGGCCTCCGAACCCTCCATTGTCGATTCTCAGCAAGGATCATTTCTGTGCTTGTTTTCTGTGGGGATTAGGGGAGGTGTCATATCTGTCCTCCCTTACAGAGGGGTCAGGGGCTGGATATCTCCACTCTTACTCCCCTTGTTGAGGGCTGGGGGAGGTCTGTGTGGAGCAGAGGAGTTGAGGCCTCCACATCCTTGCTTCCAACTCCTCTGTGATGGAGGGGTTGGATTGTGTCCAGCCTCATCCTCTGTGGAGATGAAGGCTCAGGTTAACTGTGTCCATTTCCCATTAATGGGGACAGAGAGGGGAGAGGATCATCTCTGTTTGTGCTCACCTTGGTGAGGGCTGGAGGGGATCTCCATGGAGCGGAGTAATCTCTGTTGGGGCCTCCGCACCCTCCATTGTCGATTCTTGGCAAGGATCATTTCTGTGCTTGTTTTCTGTGGGGATTGGGGGGGTGTCATATCTGTCCTCCCTTACAGAGGGGTCAGGGGCTGGATATCTCCACTCTTACTCCCCTTGTTGAGGGCTGGTTGAGGTCTATGTGGAGCAGAGGATTTGAGGCCTCCGCATCCTGGTTTCCAACTCCTCTGTGATGGAGAGGTTGGATTGTGTCCAGCCTCATCCTGTGTGGAGATGAAGGCTCAGGTTAACACTGTGCACTTCTCATTACTGGGGACAGTGAGGGGAGAGGATCATCTCTGTGCTCACCTTGGTGAAGGCTGAGGGAGGGCTCTGTGGAGCGGAGTAATCTCTGTTGGGGCCTCCGCACCCTTTGTTGTTTCTGCTTTGCAGTGAGGATAATTTCTATCCTCATTTTCTGTGGAGAAAAGAGAGGAAAAGCAAGATCTGCCCTCCTCCCCTTATGTGGGGTGGGGAGGGGGACAGGGGATAAATTTGGTGGGGTCTGGGGTAGGGTAGGGTAGGGTAGGGTTGGGTTGGGGCCTCCACATCCGTCGTTCCAGCTCCTCTGTGATGGAGGGGTTGGATTGACTCCACCCTCAACCTGTGTGGGGATGAAGGCTCAGATTAACTCTGTGCACTTCCCATTAATTGGGACAGTGAGGGGAGAGAATCATCTCAGTTTGTGCTCACCTTGGTGAAGGCTGAGGGAGGGCTCTGTGGAGCGGAGTAATCTCTGTTGGGGCCTCCGCACCCTTTGTCGTTGCTGCTTTGCAGTGAGGATAATTTCTATCCTCATTTTCTGTGGAGAAAAGAGAGGAAAAGCAAGATCTGCCCTCCTCCCCTTATGTGGGGTGGGGAGGGGGACAGGGGATAAATTTGGTGGGGTCTGGGGTAGGGTAGGGCAGGGTAGGGTAGGGTAGGGTAGGGTAGGTGGAGCGGAGGAGTTGAGGCCTCCGCATCCGTCGTTCCAACTCCTCCGGGATGGAGGGGTTGGATTGTCTCCACCCTCAACCTGTGTGGAGATGAAGGCTCAGGTTAACTCTGTGCACTTCCCATTACCGGGGAGGGTGGGGGGATCGTCTCATTTGTGCTCACCTTGTTGAGGGATGGAGGCGATCTCCATGGAGCGGAGTAATCTCTGTTGGGGCCTCCGCACCCTTTGTTGTTGCTGCTTTGCAGTGAGGATAATTTCTATCCCCATTTTCTGTGGAGAAAAAAGAAAAGAAAAGCGAGATCTGTCCTCCTCCCCTTATGGTGGTCGGGGAGGTGGACACCTCGTTGTTGCTGCTTTGCAGCGAGGATAATTTCTATCCTCATTTCCTGTGGAGAAAAGAAAAGAAAAGTCAGGTGTGTCCTCCTCTCCTTACGGTGGTTGGAGAGGAGGTCACCTCTTTGCTGCTACATTGCAGCGAGGATAACTTCTATCCTCATTTCCCGTGGGGAAACAAAAAGAAAAAAAAAGAAAAGTCAGGTGTGTCCTCCTCCCCTTATGGTGGTTGGAGAGGAGGTCACCTCTTTGCTGCTACTTTGCAGCGAGGATAACTTCTATCCTCATTTCCCGTGGGGAAACAAAAAGAAAAGAAAAGAAAAAAGAAAAGAAAAGTCAGGTGTGTCCTCCTCCCCTTATGGTGGTTGGACAGGAGGTCACCTCTTTGCTGCTACATTGCAGCGAGGATAACTTCTATCCTCATTTCCCGTGGGGAAACAAAAAGAAAAGAAAAGAAAAGAAAAGTCAGGTGTGTCCTCCTCCCCTTACGGTGGTTGGAGAGGAGGTCACCTCTTTGCTGCTACTTTGCAGCGAGGATAACTTCTATCCTCATTTCCCGTGGGGAAACAAAAAGAAAAAAAAAGAAAAGAAAAGTCAGGTGTGTCCTCCTCCCCTTATGGTGGTTGGAGAGGAGGTCACCTCTTTGCTGCTACATTGCAGCGAGGATAACTTCTATCCTCATTTCCCGTGGGGAAACAAAAAGAAAAAAAAAGAAAAGAAAAGTCAGGTGTGTCCTCCTCTCCTTACGGTGGTTGGAGAGGAGGTCACCTCTTTGCTGCTACTTTGCAGCGAGGATAACTTCTATCCTCATTTCCCGTGGGGAAACAAAAAGAAAAGAAAAGAAAAGTCAGGTGTGTCCTCCTCCCCTTATGGTGGTTGGAGAGGAGGTCACCTCTTTGCTGCTACATTGCAGCGAGGATAACTTCTATCCTCATTTCCCGTGGGGAAACAAAAAGAAAAAAAAAAGAAAAGAAAAGTCAGGTGTGTCCTCCTCCCCTTACGGTGGTTGGAGAGGAGGTCACCTCTTTGCTGCTACATTGCAGCGAGGATAACTTCTATCCTCATTTACTATGTACATAAGAGAGGAAAGTCAGATCTGTCCTCCTCCCCTTATGTGGGGTGGGGAGGGGGACAGGATATCTCTGAGATAAATTTGGTGTGGTTCTGTCATAGAGTAGGATAACGTAGAGTAGGATAACGTAGAGTAGGATAACGTAGAGTAGGATTGGTGGAGCGGAGGAGTTGGGGTCTCCGCATCCGTCATTCCAACTCCTCTGATGGAGGGGTTGGATTGTCTCCAGCCTCAACCTGTGTGGAGATGAAGGCTCAGGTTAACTCTGTGCACGTCCCATTATCGGGGAGGGTGGGGGGAGAGGATCATCTCTGTTTGTGCTCACCTTGTTGAGGGCTGGAGGAAGTGATGTCTATGTGGATAATTTCCACATTTTGAGGATAATATCCTTATTAACTTAATTATATAGACTTATTATCTATGTAATTATATATATATACATATATAACTAATATAAGAGAGGAAAGTCAGATCTGTCCTCCTCCCCTTATGTGGGGTGGGGAGGGGGACAGGGGATAAATTTGGTGGGTTCTGGGGTAGAGTAGGGTAGGGTAGAGTAGGGTAGGGTAGGTGGAGCGGAGGAGTTGAGGCCTCCGCATCCGTCGTTCCAACTCCTCCGGGATGGAGGGGTTGGATTGTCTCCACCCTCAACCTGTGTGGAGATGAAGGCTCAGGTTAACTCTGTGCACTTCCCATTACCGGGGAGGGTGGGGGGATTGTCTCTGTTTGTGCTCACCTTGGTGAGGGCTGGAGGTTTGCTTGGGGCGGAGTTTGTGGTGGGGTCTCCGCACCCATCGTTGCTGCAGGTCTTCGGCTAGGATCAGTTTTGTGTTCTGTGGGGATCAGAGGAGCAGCTCAGATCTGTCCTCGTTCCCTTATGGGAAGGGTGGGGGGACACGGTGGTTTCTGTTTGTGCTCACGTTGGAGATGGCTGGAGGAAGTTGGGAGCGGAGAAATCTTTGTTGGGGTCTCCGCACCCTTTGTCGTTGCTGCTTTGCAGCGAGGATAATTTCTATCCTCATTTCCTGTGTAATAAATAGAAGAAAGTCAGACGTGTCCTCCTCCCCTTATGTGGGGAGGGGGACACCTCTCTGTTGTTGCTGCTTTGCAGCAAGGGTAACTTCTGTCTTCATTTCCTGTGGAGAACAGAGAAGAAAAAAGAAAGAAGAAAAAAGAAGAAAAAAAAGAAGATCTGTCCTCCTCCCCTTATGTGGGGCGGGGAGGGGGATAGGATATCTCTGAGATTAATTTGATGGAACGGAGAAGTTGCAGTTCCATTCCTGTTGTGCGCGTCGAAGCAGCGCACTCCACTAAGTCCGGGCCCGGACTGAGCGACGCCCCCCCAACACCCGCGTTTTATAGTCCGCCCAAGCCCCGCCCCTTAGCAACAGCCAATAGGAGCTCAGAAACAGCCTGGGGGGCGGAGCAACCAGCGTTCCACATTGTGAACTAACAGGGGGGGCGTGGGCAGAACGTAACCGAGCGATCTGATTGGTCGGGAGGTGGAGGGTTCGAAAAGGGGCGTGGCCCGGGTTGGGGGCGGGGACAGGTTTTACCGGGGAAGGGCCGGGGTCTCCCCGCGATTTTGGGAGCAGCTCCCGGTGCTCCTCACACCCTCCCCAGCTCTCCACGGAGCCCTGGAAGGGGCTCGGAGTTCTCCTCGGGGATCTCTAACTCAGACCATTCGGTTCTCCTCTCAATTTCCCATTTTTGCCAGTTTTATACTGGCCGCGGTGCCGCAGGGATGCTCGAGGGGTCTCCATCCCCCTGGATCTGGGAAATACTTGTGGGGGGCCGGGGACCGCTGTCCCTCTCCCTGCAGGGGATGTTTGGGGCCGGGGGTCGCTGTCCCTCTCCCTGCAGGGGGTTTGGGGGCGGGGGGGTCTCTGTCCCTGTCCCTGCAGGGGATGTTTGGGGCCGGGGGTCGCTGTCCCTCTCCCTGCAGGGGGATGTTTGGGGCCGGGGGGGTCTCTGTCCCTGTCCCTGCAGGGGATGTTTGGGGCCGGGGGTCTCTGTCCCTCTCCCTGCAGGGGATGTTTGGGGGCGGGGGTCTCCATCCCTTAGGACCTGGGAAATGCTTGTGGGGGGCCGGGGGGGTCTCTGTCCCTCTCCCTGCAGGGGATGTTTGGGGCCGGGGGTCTCCATCCCTCTGCTGCCAGGGGACACCCAGAGGGGTCTCGGTCCCTCTCAGCCCTGGGAGACGGAGACAGCCCCGCGCCATCCGTGCTCCTCTCCCCGCCTCAGGGCCGGGGGTCTCCGTCCTCCTGAGTCCCGGGGAGGGCTTTGGGATTTGTTTGCGGCGCTAGGGACTCGTTGGGAAAGCAAAGCTCGGTCACAACATTTGATGGGATTTTTTTTTTTGCCAATTTTATTTTGTCCGTGCCTCGGGCAGCCCGGAGCCATGGCCAAAGCCCTCGGATTTTGGGGAGCGGCGGAGGTGCCCGGGAAAGGCGGCAGAGAGAGGCGGAGCATCGGTGTCCGAGGGGCAGCGCGGTGTCCCCGTTGTCCCCCGGAGGACGCTCCCCGGTGTCCGCCCTCCTGCGCCCGGGGGATGCTCTGTCCGTGTCCGTCCCTGTCTCCCCGGGGGATGCTCCGGCCGGAGTCCGCGGTCCTCTGCGCCCGATCCCGGCACCGTCGTCCTCATCCCACGGGGATTTCCCGCCCGTGTCCGTCCTCCCTAGCCCGCCGGGGGATGCTCTCCGGTGTCCATCCTCCTCACCCTGCCGGTATCCCAGCCTTCCTCGCCGGGGGGAATGCGCTCGCCTGTGTCCGCCCGTCTCGTCCGGGCGGCGCGGTGTCCCCGTCGTCCTTGCCCCGGGGATGCTCCGGCCGATGTCCGTCCGCCCGGACAGGGATGCCCTGCCCGGTGTCCGCCCTCTCGCCCCGAGGAGGTCCTTGCCCCGGTGTCCGTCCTCCTTGCCCCGGGGATGCTCCGGCGGTGTCCGTCGCTGCCCCGGCCCTGCCCAGGTAACCCGGCCGCCTCTCCCCTTCCACATCCCGCCGCGATCCGGGACTGGACGCAGAGGAGCCGTCCCCCGCTCCCGCCTCCTTCCCAACCACCCTCCCCTGGGGAGTGCGGAAGCGGGGGCGGCCCCTCCTGGGCCCGGGGGATGCTCTGTCCGTGTCCGTCCTTCCCCCGGCCCGGCCCGGTGGCGGCGCTGAGGGTGCTGGGGCGCTCCCGGGGCTCCGGGTTCTGTCCTCGTCGGCCCTGGGGATGCGGCGGCGGTGCTCCGGGCGGGCGGTGTCGGAGCTCCGGGCGGGCGGTGTCGGAGCTCGGGGCGGGCGGTGCAGCACTCCGGGCGGGCGGTGCCGAACTCCGGGCGGGCGGTGCCGAACTCCGGGAGGGCGGTGCCGGAGCTCGCGGGCGGTGCCGGGGCTCCGGGCGGGCTGTGCCGGTGGTCCTCGGGGGCGGTGCCGGGGCTCCGGGTGGGCGGGGCTGGGGCTCGGGGGCGGGACCGGTGGTCCTCGGGGGGGGTGTCGGAACTGCCGGCGGGCGGTGCCGAAGCCCCGAGGCGGTGTCGGAGCTCCGGGCGGGCGGTGCCGGAGCTCCGGGAGGACGGTGTCGATGCTCGGGGGCGGTGTGGGAGCTCCGGGAGGGCGGTGCCGGAGCTCCGGGAGGACGGTGTCGATGCTCGGGAGCGGTGCCGGAGCTCCCGGAGGGCGGTGTCGATGCTCGGGAACGGTGCCGGATCTCCGGGAGGGCGGTGTCGATGCTCGGGGGCGGTGTCGGAGCTCCGGGCGGGCGGTGCCGGGGCTCCGGGAGGGCGGTGTCGATGCTCGGGGGCGGTGTCGGAGCTCCAGGCTGGCGGTGCCGGGGCTCGGGGGCGGTGCTGGGGCTCCCCCGCTCCCCTTGGGCTCCGCTTCGCTTCCCCCGCTGTCCCAGGACCGGTCGGAGCAGTAGCGCCCGCCGCCGCTCTTTATAGTCCGGCTGAGCCCCGCCCACTCGGCGACAGCCAATGGGAGCCGCGGGACAGCAATGACGGGCGGGACTAAGCTAATTTCGCATTGTGATGAAACAATGGAGGGCGGGGTCACAGCGAGACCGAGCGATCTGATTGGTCGAGAGTCTGAGGGGTCAATGAAGGGCGGGGCTCGGGGCGGGGCGGGAGAGGGGCCGCGGTAAATCCAGGATTTGGGAGCAGCTCTAGGTGCTCCCCGTTCCCCCCCGCAGCTCTCCTGGAGCCCCTTCAGGCCCTGCAAGGGGCTCTGAGCTCTCCCTGGATCCTTCCCCTTCTCCAGGGGAACATTCCCAGCTCTCCCAGCCCGGCTCCAGAGGGTCTCCAGTTCCTCTGGGCTCTCCCCAGCAGCTCCACATCCTCCAGGTGCGGTCTCACCTGAGCGGGGCTGAGGGCTTCAGAATCCCCCCGGAGCTGGGGGTCAGCCCAGAGCACCTTTGGTGTCCTGTCCAGCCCCTCAGCCCCCTGCACTCTGCCCATTGCGGCAGCTGTGGAAATGACTTCAGTTACCCAAAATATCCAACCTTATGGCGTTTATGTTTTTGTTTTTTATCCCGTTTTGGGAAGGTAAAAACCTGAATAAACCATTTTTTGGCACTGAACCCCATTGGTTATCGCTGGAGGGCGGGCGGGGCTTACGGGGCTCCATAAAGGCGGGAGCCTCGCTCCCCTCAGCGCCGCTCCCGCCGCCTGTGAGGCCCAGCCCCGCCATGGCCGCCGCGCTCCGGCCCCTCCGCGCCCTCAGCCGAGCCGCGCTGGAGGTCTGTGTGGAGCGGAGAACTCTGAGTTGAGGCCTCCACATCCTTGCTTCCAACTCCTCTGTGATGGAGGGGTTGGATTGTGTCCAGCCTCATCCTGTGTGGAGATGAAGGCTCAGGTTAACACTGTGCACTTCCAATTAATGGGGACAACAGGGGGATTGTCTCTGTGCTCACCTTGGTGACGGCTGGAGGGGATCTCCATGGAGCGGAGTAATCTCTGTTGGGGCCTCCGCACCCTCCAATGTCGATTCTTGGCAAGGATCATTTCTGTGCTTGTTTTCTGTGGGGATTAGGGGGGGTGTCATATCTGTCCTCCTCCCTTACAGAGGGGTCAGGGGCTGGATATCTCCACTCTTACTCCCCTTGTTGAGGGCTGGTTGAGGTCTGTGTGGAGCAGAGGAGTTGAGGCCTCCCCATCCTTGCTTCCAACTCCTCTGTGATGGAGGGGTTGGATTGTGTCCAGCCTCATCCTGTGTGGAGATGAAGGCTCAGGTTAACTGTGTCCATTTCCCATTAATGGGGACAGAGAGGGGAGAGGATCATCTCTGTTTGTGCTCACCTTGGTGAGGGCTGGAGGGGATCTCCATGGAGCGGAGTAATCTCTGTTGGGGCCTCCGCACCCTCCATTGTCGATTCTTGGCAAGGATCATTTCTGTGCTTGTTTTCTGTGGGGATTAGGGGGGTGTCATATCTGTCCTCCCTTACAGAGGGGTCAGGGGCTGGATATCTCCACTCTTACTCCCCTTGTTGAGGGCTGGTTGAGGTCTATGTGGAGCAGAGGATTTGAGGCCTCCGCATCCTGGTTTCCAACTCCTCTGTGATGGAGGGGTTGGATTGTGTCCAGCCTCATCCTGTGTGGAGATGAAGGCTCAGGTTAACTCTGTGCACTTCTCATTACTGGGGACAGTGAGGGGAGAGGATCATCTCTGTGCTCACCTTGGTGAAGGCTGAGGGAGGGCTCTGTGGAGCGGAGTAATCTCTGTTGGGGCCTCCGCACCCTTTGTCGTTGCTGCTTTGCAGTGAGGATAATTTCTATCCTCATTTTCTGTGGAGAAAAAAGAAAAGAAAAGCAAGATCTGCCCTCCTCCCCTTATGTGGGGTGGGGAGGGGGACAGGGGATAAATTTGGTGGGGTCTGGGGTAGGGTAGGGTAGGGTAGGGTAGGGTAGGGTAGGGTAGGGTAGGGTTGGGGCCTCCACATCCGTCGTTCCAGCTCCTCCGTGATGGAGGGGTTGGATTGACTCCACCCTCAACCTGTGTGGGGATGAAGGCTCAGATTAACTCTGTGCACTTCCCATTAATTGGGACAGTGAGGGGAGAGAATCATCTCAGTTTGTGCTCACCTTGGTGAAGGCTGAGGGAGGGCTCTGTGGAGCGGAGTAATCTCTGTTGGGGCCTCCGCACCCTTTGTCGTTGCTGCTTTGCCGTGAGGATAATTTCTATCCTCATTTTCTGTGGAGAAAAAAGAAAAGAAAAGCAAGATCTGCCCTCCTCCCCTTATGTGGGGTGGGGAGGGGGACAGGGGATAAATTTGGTGGGGTCTGGGGTAGGGTAGGGTAGGGTAGGGTAGGGTAGGGTAGGGTAGGGTAGGGTAGGGTAGGTGGAGCGGAGGAGTTGAGGCCTCCGCATCCGTCGTTCCAACTCCTCCGGGATGGAGGGGTTGGATTGACTCCAGCCTCAACCTGTGTGGAGATGAAGGCTCAGATTAACTCTGTGCACTTCCCATTAATTGGGACAGTGAGGGGAGAGAATCATCTCAGTTTGTGCTCACCTTGGTGAAGGCTGAGGGAGGGCTCTGTGGAGCGGAGTAATCTCTGTTGGGGCCTCCGCACCCTTTGTTGTTTCTGCTTTGCAGTGAGGATAATTTCTATCCTCATTTTCTGTGGAGAAAAGAGAGGAAAAGCAAGATCTGCCCTCCTCCCCTTATGTGGGGTGGGGAGGGGGACAGGGGATAAATTTGGTGGGTTCTGGGGTAGAGTAGGGTAGGGTAGGGTAGGGTAGGGTAGGTGGAGCGGAGGAGTTGAGGCCTCCGCATCCGTCGTTCCAACTCCTCCGGGATGGAGGGGTTGGATTGTCTCCAGCCTCAACCTGTGTGGAGATGAAGGCTCAGGTTAACTCTGTGCACTTCCCATTACCGGGGAGGGTGGGGGGATCGTCTCATTTGTGCTCACCTTGTTGAGGGATGGAGGCGATCTCCATGGAGCGGAGTAATCTCTGTTGGGGCCTCCGCACCCTTTGTTGTTGCTGCTTTGCAGTGAGGATAACTTCTATCCCCATTTTCTGTGGAGAAAAAAGAAAAGAAAAGCGAGATCTGTCCTCCTCCCCTTATGGTGGTCGGGGAGGTGGACACCTCGTTGTTGCTGCTTTGCAGCGAGGATAATTTCTATCCTCATTTCCTGTGGAGAAAAGAAAAGAAAAGTCAGGTGTGTCCTCCTCCCCTTATGGTGGTTGGAGAGGAGGTCACCTCTTTGCTGCTACATTGCAGCGAGGATAACTTCTATCCTCATTTCCCGTGGGGAAACAAAAAGAAAAGAAAAGAAAAAAGAAAAGAAAAGAAAAGTCAGGTGTGTTCTCCTCCCCTTACGGTGGTTGGAGAGGAGGTCACCTCTTTGCTGCTACTTTGCAGCGAGGATAACTTCTATCCTCATTTCCCGTGGGGAAACAAAAAGAAAAGAAAAGAAAAGAAAAGTCAGGTGTGTCCTCCTCCCCTTATGGTGGTTGGAGAGGAGGTCACCTCTTTGCTGCTACATTGCAGCGAGGATAACTTCTATCCTCATTTCCCGTGGGGAAACAAAAAGAAAAGAAAAGAAAAGTCAGGTGTGTCCTCCTCCCCTTATGGTGGTTGGAGAGGAGGTCACCTCTTTGCTGCTACTTTGCAGCGAGGATAACTTCTATCCTCATTTCCCGTGGGGAAACAAAAAGAAAAGAAAAGAAAAAAGAAAAGAAAAGTCAGGTGTGTCCTCCTCCCCTTATGGTGGTTGGAGAGGAGGTCACCTCTTTGCTGCTACTTTGCAGCGAGGATAACTTCTATCCTCATTTCCCGTGGGGAAACAAAAAGAAAAAAAAAAGAAAAGAAAAGTCAGGTGTGTCCTCCTCTCCTTACGGTGGTTGGAGAGGAGGTCACCTCTTTGCTGCTACATTGCAGCGAGGATAACTTCTATCCTCATTTCCCGTGGGGAAACAAAAAGAAAAGAAAAGAAAAAAGAAAAGAAAAGTCAGGTGTGTCCTCCTCCCCTTATGGTGGTTGGAGAGGAGGTCACCTCTTTGCTGCTACTTTGCAGCGAGGATAACTTCTATCCTCATTTCCCGTGGGGAAACAAAAAGAAAAGAAAAGAAAAAAGAAAAGAAAAGTCAGGTGTGTCCTCCTCCCCTTATGGTGGTTGGACAGGAGGTCACCTCTTTGCTGCTACTTTGCAGCGAGGATAACTTCTATCCTCATTTCCCGTGGGGAAACAAAAAGAAAAGAAAAGAAAAGAAAAGTCAGGTGTGTCCTCCTCTCCTTACGGTGGTTGGAGAGGAGGTCACCTCTTTGCTGCTACATTGCAGCGAGGATAACTTCTATCCTCATTTCCCGTGGGGAAACAAAAAGAAAAAAGAAAAGTCAGGTGTGTCCTCCTCCCCTTATGGTGGTTGGAGAGGAGGTCACCTCTTTGCTGCTACTTTGCAGCGAGGATAACTTCTATCCTCATTTACCATGTACATAAGAGAGGAAAGTCAGATCTGTCCTCCTCCCCTTATGTGGGGTGGGGAGGGGGACAGGATATCTCTGAGATAAATTTGGTGTGGTTCTGTCATAGAGTAGGATAACGTAGAGTAGGATAACGTAGAGTAGGATAACGTAGAGTAGGATTGGTGGAGCGGAGGAGTTGGGGTCTCCGCATCCATCGTTCCAACTCCTCTGATGGAGGGGTTGGATTGTCTCCAGCCTCAACCTGTGTGGAGATGAAGGCTCAGGTTAACTCTGTGCACGTCCCATTATCGGGGAGGGTGGGGGGAGAGGATCATCTCTGTTTGTGCTCACCTTGTTGAGGGCTGGAGGAAGTGATGTCTATGTGGATAATTTCCACATTTTGAGGATAATATCCTTATTAACTTAATTATATAGACTTATTATCTATGTAATTATATATATATACATATATAACTAATATAAGAGAGGAAAGTCAGATCTGTCCTCCTCCCCTTATGTGGGGTGGGGAGGGGGACAGGGGATAAATTTGGTGGGTTCTGGGGTAGAGTAGGGTAGGGTAGAGTAGGGTAGGGTAGGTGGAGCGGAGGAGTTGAGGCCTCCGCATCCGTCGTTCTAACTCCTCCGTGATGGAGGGGTTGGATTGTCTCCACCCTCAACCTGTGTGGAGATGAAGGCTCAGGTTAACTCTGTGCACTTCCCATTACCGGGGAGGGTGGGGGGATTGTCTCTGTTTGTGCTCACCTTGGTGAGGGCTGGAGGTTTGCTTGGGGCGGAGTTTGTGGTGGGGTCTCCGCACCCATCGTTGCTGCAGGTCTTCGGCTAGGATCAGTTTTGTGTTCTGTGGGGATCAGAGGAGCAGCTCAGATCTGTCCTCGTTCCCTTATGGGAAGGGTGGGGGGACACGGTGGTTTCTGTTTGTGCTCACGTTGGAGATGGCTGGAGGAAGTTGGGAGCGGAGAAATCTTTGTTGGGGTCTCCGCACCCTTTGTCGTTGCTGCTTTGCAGCGAGGATAATTTCTATCCTCATTTCCTGTGTAATAAATAGAAGAAAGTCAGACGTGTCCTCCTCCCCTTATGTGGGGAGGGGGACACCTCTCTGTTGTTGCTGCTTTGCAGCAAGGGTAACTTCTGTCTTCATTTCCTGTGGAGAACAGAGAAGAAAAAAGAAAGAAGAAAAAAGAAGAAAAAAAGAAGATCTGTCCTCCTCCCCTTATGTGGGGCGGGGAGGGGGATAGGATATCTCTGAGATTAATTTGATGGAACGGAGAAGTTGCAGTTCCATTCCTGTTGTGCGCGTCGAAGCAGCGCACTCCACTAAGTCCGGGCCCGGACTGAGCGACGCCCCCCCAACACCCGCGTTTTATAGTCCGCCCAAGCCCCGCCCCTTAGCAACAGCCAATAGGAGCTCAGAAACAGCCTGGGGGGCGGAGCAACCAGCGTTCCACATTGTGAACTAACGGGGGGCGTGGGCAGAACGTAACCGAGCGATCTGATTGGTCGGGAGGTGGAGGGTTCGAAAAGGGGCGTGGCCCGGGTTGGGGGCGGGGACAGGTTTTACCGGGGAAGGGCCGGGGTCTCCCCGCGATTTTGGGAGCAGCTCCCGGTGCTCCTCACACCCTCCCCAGCTCTCCACGGAGCCCTGGAAGGGGCTCGGAGTTCTCCTCGGCGATCTCTAACTCAGACCATTCGGTTCTCCTCTCAATTTCCCATTTTTGCCAGTTTTATACTGGCCGCGGTGCCGCAGGGATGCTCGAGGGGTCTCCATCCCCCTGGACCTGGGAAATATTTGTGGGGGGCCGGGGGTCTCTGTCCCTCTCCCTGCAGGGGATGTTTGGGGCCGGGGGTCGCTGTCCCTCTCCCTGCAGGGGGTTTGGGGGCGGGGGGGTCTCTGTCCCTGTCCCTGCAGGGGATGTTTGGGGCCGGGGGTCGCAGTCCCTCTCCCTGCAGGGGATGTTTGGGGCCGGGGCTCGCTGGCCCTCTCCCTGCAGGGGATGTTTGGGGCCGGGGGTCGCTGTCCCTCTCCCTGCAGGGGGATGTTTGGGGCCGGGGGGGTCTCTGTCCCTGTCCCTGCAGGGGATGTTTGGGGCCGGGGGTCTCTGTCCCTCTCCCTGCAGGGGATGTTTGGGGGCGGGGGTCTCCATCCCTTAGGACCTGGGAAATGCTTGTGGGGGGCCGGGGGGGTCTCTGTCCCTCTCCCTGCAGGGGATGTTTGGGGGCGGGGGTCTCTGTCCCTCTCCCTGCAGGGGATGTTTGGGGGCGGGGGGGTCTCTGTCCCTGTCCCTGCAGGGGGTGTTTGGGGGTCGGGGGGTCTCCATCCCTCTTGCTGCCAGGGGACACCCAGAGGGGTCTCGGTCCCTCTCAGCCCTGGGAGACGGAGACAGCCCCGCACCATCCGTGCTCCTCTCCCCGCCTCAGGGCCGGGGGTCTCCGTCCTCCTGAGTCCCGGGGAGGGCTTTGGGATTTGTTTGCGGCGCTAGGGACTCGTTGGGAAAGCAAAGCTCGGTCACAACATTTGATGGGATTTTTTTTTTTGCCAGTTTTATTTTGTCCGTGCCTCGGGCAGCCCGGAGCCATGGCCAAAGCCCTCGGATTTTGGGGAGCGGCGGAGGTGCCCGTGAAAGGCGGCGGAGAGAGGCGGAGCATCGGTGTCCGAGGGGCAGCGCGCTGTCCCCGTTGTCCCCCGGAGGACGCTCCCCGGTGTCCGCCCTCCTGCGCCCGGGGGATGCTCTGTCCGTGTCCGTCCCTGTCTCCCCGGGGGATGCTCCGGCCGGAGTCCGCGGTCCTCTGCGCCCGATCCCGGCACCGTCGTCCTCATCCCACGGGGATTTCCCGCCCGTGTCCGTCCTCCCTAGCCCGCCGGGGGATGCTCTCCGGTGTCCATCCTCCTCACCCTGCCGGTATCCCAGCCTTCCTCGCCGGGGGGAATGCGCTCGCCTGTGTCCGCTCGTCTCGTCCGGGCGGCGCGGTGTCCCCGTCGTCCTCGCCCCGGGGGATGCTCCGGCCGATGCCCGTCCGCCCGGACAGGGATGCCCTGCCCGGTGTCCGCCCTCTCGCCCCGAGGAGGTCCTTGCCCCGGTGTCCGTCCTCCTTGCCCCGGGGATGCTCCGGCGGTGTCCGTCGCTGCCCCGGCCCTGCCCAGGTAACCCGGCCGCCTCTCCCCCTCCACATCCCGCCGCGATCCGGGACTGGACGCAGAGGAGCCGTCCCCCGCTCCCGCCTCCTTCCCAACCACCCTCCCCTGGGGAGTGCGGAAGCGGGGGCGGCCCCTCCTGGGCCCGGGGGATGCTCTGTCCGTGTCCGTCCTTCCCCCGGCCCGGCCCGGTGGCGGCGCTGAGGGGGCTGGGGCGCTCCCGGGGCTCCGGGTTCTGTCCTCGTCGGCCCCTGGGGATGCGGCGGCGGTGCTCCGGGCGGGCGGTGCCGAACTCCGGGCGGGCGGTGCCGAACTCCGGGCGGGCGGTGCCGAACTCCGGGCGGGCGGTGCCGGAGCTCGCGGGCGGTGCCGGGGCTCCGGGCGGGCTGTGCCGGTGGTCCGCGGGGGCGGGGCCGGGGCCCCGGGTGGGCGGGGCTGGGGCTCGGGGCGGGACCGGTGGTCCTCGGGGGCGGTGTCGGAACTGCCGGCGGGCGGTGCCGAAGCTCCGAGGCGGTGCCGAAGCTCCGAGGCGGTGTCGGAGCTCCGGGCGGGCGGTGTCGATGCTCGGGAGCGGTGCCGGAGCTCCGGGAGGGCGGGGCCGGAGCTCCGGGAGGACGGTGTCGATGCTCGGGAGCGGTGCCGGAGCTCCCAGAGGGCGGTGTCGATGCTCGGGAACGGTGCCGGATCTCCGGGAGGGCGGTGTCGATGCTCGGGGGCGGTGTCGGAGCTCCGGGCGGGCGGTGCCGGGGCTCCGGGAGGGCGGTGTCGATGCTCGGGGGCGGTGTCGGAGCTCCAGGCTGGCGGTGCCGGGGCTCGGGGGCGGTGCTGGGGCTCCCCCGCTCCCCTTGGGCTCCGCTTCGCTTCCCCCGCTGTCCCAGGACCGGTCGGAGCAGTAGCGCCCGCCGCCGCTCTTTATAGTCCGGCTGTGCCTCGCCCACTCGGCCACAGCCAATGGGAGCCGCGGGACAGCAATGACGGGCGGGACTAAGCTAATTTCGCATTGTGATGAAACAATGGAGGGCGGGGTCACAGCGAGACCGAGCGATCTGATTGGTCGAGAGTCTGAGGGGTCAATGAAGGGCGGGGCTCGGGGCGGGGCGGGAGAGGGGCCGCGGTAAATCCAGGATTTGGGAGCAGCTCTAGGTGCTCCCCGTTCCCCCCCGCAGCTCTCCTGGAGCCCCTTCAGGCCCTGCAAGGGGCTCTGAGCTCTCCCTGGATCCTTCCCCTTCTCCAGGGGAACATTCCCAGCTCTCCCAGCCCGGCTCCAGAGGGTCTCCAGTTCCTCTGGGCTCTCCCCAGCAGCTCCACATCCTCCAGGTGCGGTCTCACCTGAGCGGGGCTGAGGGCTTCAGAATCCCCCCGGAGCTGGGGGTCAGCCCAGAGCACCTTTGGTGTCCTGTCCAGCCCCTCAGCCCCCTGCACTCTGCCCATTGCGGCAGCTGTGGAAATGACTTCAGTTACCCAAAATATCCAACCTTATGGCGTTTATGTTTGGTTTTTTTTATCCCGTTTTGGGAAGGTAAAAACCTGAATAAACCATTTTTTGGCACTGAACCCCATTGGTTATCGCTGGAGGGCGGGCGGGGCTTACGGGGCTCCATAAAGGCGGGAGCCTCGCTCCCCTCAGCGCCGCTCCCGCCGCCTGTGAGGCCCAGCCTCGCCATGGCCGCCGCGCTCCGGCCCCTCCGCGCCCTCAGCCGAGCCGCGCTGGAGCCCCGCGCCCGCCGCCTGCAGCTCAGCGCCGCCCGGTACGGCCGGGGACACCGCGGGGGTGTGTGGGGATGCTTGGGAGGGAAGCGGGAGCAGCGCCCACCGCGCTCCGCACGGTCCCGGAGCGCTGAGGGCTGTGTGGGGAGAGGCCCGGCCCGGTTCGGGCGCCCCCCGGGCCGGGGTCGCGGCCCGTTGGGTCCCGGAGGTGGCGGTGAGGGCGGGCGGGCCCCCAGAGGCCGCGCTGGGCGCTGCAGGCTGATGAAATCCCGCGGCCGCCTTGCGTGGGAGTGCGGGGCTGCCCCGGGGGGACCGAGACACCCCATTATCCCTCAGGGTGAGAGGGACAGAGACCCCCTCATCCCCAGGGTGAGAGGGACAGAGACCCCATCACCCTCAGGGTGAGAGGGACAGAGACCCCCTCATCCCCAGGGTGAGAGGGACAGAGACCCCATCACCCTCAGGGTGAGAGGGACAGAGACCCCATCACCCTCAGGGTGAGAGGGACAGACCACATCACCCTCAGGGTGAGAGGGACAGAGACCCCATCACCCTCAGGGTGAGAGGGACAGAGACCACATCACCCTCAGGGTGAGAGGGACAGAGACCCCATCACCCTCAGGGTGAGAGGGACAGAGACCCCATCACCCTCAGGGTGAGAGGGACAGAGATCCCCTGAGTGAGAAGGAAGGAGAGCATCCCCTCCTTTGATTATTCCTTGGTATGAGCGGGACAGGGACCCCAGAACATTCCTTGGGGTGACAGGGACAGACACCCCCCGAGCATCCCACCCTGCTCCAAACTGTTCTGAGCTCACTCTTTGTCCCCCTTTGGGAGCTTCTGGTGCTTCTCACTCTCCCTGGGAGCCCAGGGCAGCCGGGTGTCAGGGGAAGGTCCCGGTGAGTTTTGGAGCAGTCCCCAGGGAAGGGGCACGGAGGCTGCTGGAGCTCAGGGAATGTTTGGACAGCGCTCCCAGGGCAGGATTTTGGGAGCCAGGACTTGGATCAGTGATCCTAGTGGGTCCCTTGCAGCTCTGGATATTCTGATTCTGCCTCATTCGTTCCCAGCTTTGATGCTGTAACCAAGCCTAAAACGTGCTGCTGGATGTGACAGAGCACAAAAGTGCCAAAAACCCTAACAAAACACAAGGGATGGAGCCTTTTCCCCTTGGCTTTCCTGCTCCAAACTGCCTGGGGCTGGCAGCTGGTGGCCCCGAGGCTCTGGTGACCCTTCCCCGCTGCAGGGAGGACGCCGTGGTGATCTCGGGGAGGAAGCTGGCGCGGCAGATCCGGCAGGAAGCGCGGCACGAGGTGCAGCAGTGGGTGGCTGCGGGGAACAGGAGGCCTCACCTGAGCGTGGTGCTGGTGGGGGAGAACCCGGCCAGCCACTCCTATGTCCTCAACAAAACCAAAGCAGCGGCTGATGTGGGTAAGTGAGAGCTTTCCTTCCCCAGAAAGCGCCCTTTGGTTGGGGCTCCTCGATGCTGGAAGCTTTTTGGGATGCAGCTGCCTGTTGGGTTTTTGCCTTCACCCAGAATTTGAGCTCTCGTGGCTGCCCGGTTGTAGCGGGGTGTGGTTAAATGTGATCCCTTGGGTCCTTCAGGGCAGCTCAAGCTCTGGCATTGGGGTTTTTCCAGCTTTCCCAGAGCCATAAAATGCACAGGAGGGGATTTTTGGCTTCCTTTGCCCCTATTCAGCCACCTCGCTGCCCTCTGACTCCTTCCCATCCTGCAGTCAAGGTGCTGCTCGGGGTCAGGAACAGCAGTGTCGTTTAACCTGGGTCCTGAACATCTGGAGCAGCTTTTGGAGCTGGGATTTTTAGGCAAACATCCCTTTTAGCTGTGTCCAGAGGCCTCTCAGGCCGTGAGGTTTTATTTTCATGGTAGCAGCCTTTGCTCTGGGAGGGTCCCAAACACCATTTCCCAGGCCACCAGCCCTTTATAATCGTCCTCAACAACAAATCCCAAGACTTGGGAAGGTCTCCCCAGCCCTGGTCCTGCACAGACACCCCAAATTCCCACCCTGGGACCCTGCACAGACACCCCAAGTTATCACTGGGGACCCTGCAGGGACACCCCAAGTTATCACTGGGGACCCTGCAGGGACACCCCAAATTATCACCCTGGGGCCCTGCAGGGACACCCCAAGTTATCACTGGGGACCCTGCAGGGACACCCCAAGTTATCACTGGGGACCCTGCAGGGACACCCCAAATTATCACTGGGGACCCTGCAGGGACACCCCAAATTATCACTGGGGACCCTGCAGGGACACCCCAAATTATCACTGGGGACCCTGCAGGGACACCCCAAGTTATCACTGGGGACCCTGCAGGGACACCCCAAATTCCCAGCCTGGGACCCTGCACAGACACCCCAAATTATCACTGGGGACCCTGCAGGGACACCCCAAGTTATCACCCTGGGGACCCTGCAGGGACACCCCATATTATCACCCTGGGGACCCTGCAGGGGACCCTGCAGGGACACCCCGAATTCCCAGCCTGAGCATCCTTGCGTGCACCTCCCAGATTTATCCAGGCAGCAAAACAGGGGCAGTTTGAATCCACAGAACTTGGAAAAATCTCTCTTTTGTGCCTCGCTGACCCATGGATTTGGTGATTGCAGGGATCAGCAGCGAGACCATCCTCAGGCCAGCCTCCATCAGCGAGGAGGAGCTGCTGGAGTTGATCAGCAAACTCAACAACGACTCAGCCGTGGACGGGCTGCTGGTGCAGCTTCCCCTGCCTGGTGAGCAGCTCAGCTCCCCCCTCCTGCATTCCCAGAAAGATTCCAAGGGTCGGGGCAGCACGGGGAAGGAATCCTGCCCTGATCCTCCCCCTCAGCAGCAGCTGCCCGCAGGGGTTCGGTTCTCTCGCGGAATCTATTCCTGTGTGGGGCTCCCAAGCTGGGAGCTCGGGCTGCGTGTGGCCTTGTGGCTGCCTGAAAATCCCCTCAGTGCTCCCAGTGCTCCCAGTGCCTGTGCTGGGAGCTGGCAGCCTGGAACTGGGAGTGCTGGGGAGCTTCAGGGGCAGAATTGTAGCTCAAGGGCAGAGCTCCAGGCTGGGGTTGCAATTCCAGCTCAGGGTTCAAGGTCAGAGCTCCAGCTTGGGGTCACAGTTCCAGCTCAGGGCTTGGGATCAGAGCTCAGGGCTTGGGATCAGAGCTCAGGGCTTGGGATCAGGGCTCAGGGCTTGGGATCAGAGCTCAGGGCTTGGGATCAGAGCTCAGGGCTTGGGATCAGAGCTCAGGGCTTGGGATCAGAGCTCAGGGCTTGGGATTGTAATTCCAGCTCAAGGTTGCAATTGTAGCTCAGGACCTGGAGCCAGAGCTCCAGTTTGGGGTCACAATTCCAGTTTGGGGTCACAATTCCAGTTTGGGGTCACAATTCCAGCTCCTGTTTGGGGTCAGAGCTCCCGTTTGGGGTCAGGGCTCCCGTTTGGGGTCAGGGCTCCCGTTTGGGGTCAGAGCTCCCGTTTGGGGTCAGAGCTCCCGTTTGGGGTCACAATTCCAGCTCCTGTTTGGGGTCAGAGCTCCCGTTTGGGGTCACAATTCCAGCTCCCGTTTGGGGTCACAATTCCAGCTCCCGTTTGGGGTCACAATTCCAGCTCCCGTTTGGGGTCACAATTCCAGCTCTCATTTGGGCTCAGAGCTCCATCCCAGGCCCCTGTGTCCCCGCTGCAGCTGGGGCTCAGGGCTGCAGAGCCCAGCTGGGCGCTGGGCTGTCCCTGAGAGCCCGCTGCCCTCCGCAGAGCACATCGACGAGCGCAGGCTCTGCAACGCCGTGAGCCCGCACAAGGACGTGGACGGCTTCCACGTGATCAACGTGGGCCGAATGTGCCTGGACCAGGACTCCATGCTGCCCGCCACGCCCTGGGGCGTCTGGGAGATCATCCAGAGGACAGGTGGGGGCTGCTGTGGCAATTCCTGGGAATTCCAGCTCCGGTGGAAGGATTCCCAGGGAACGGGAGCTGCCGCAGCAGCAAAAATGCCCGTTGGGATTTTGGGGTGTCCGCGCAGGGCCCAGGGTTGGATCAGTGATCCCTGCGGGTCCCTCCCGGCTCAGGACAGCCTGTGAGTGTGTGCTTTGTCCCCTGCAGGAATCCCGACGCTGGGCAGGAACGTGGTGGTGGCGGGCAGGTCCAAGAACGTGGGGATGCCGATCGCGATGCTGCTCCACACCGACGGCAGCCACGAGCGGCCCGGAGGTAGGAGCGGGGTGGCCTCGGGGAAGGACCCTCACCACTCTTCAGCCTCCTAAAGCACTCCCAGCAGTTCCCTGGTCAGAGATCTGGCCCAGGGTGGGATAATCCTCGAGCTGATCTTAGAATCACGCGATTGGCAGGGTTGGACAAGGTCTGCAAGGTCATGAAATGCAGCCGTGGTCACCAACCCACATCCACGTGTGAACACTTCCAGGAGTGCGGCCTCCCCCCCTTGCCCTGGGTGGCTTCTTCCAATACTTTACAACTTTCCCATGATGAATTTTTTCCTGATATCCAGCCTAAACCTCCCCTGGCACAGCTGGAGGCTGTTTTGTCTCATCCTGACCCTGCCCTGGCTGTCCCCTCCTGTCACCACGGAGTTGTGGAGAGCCAGAAGATCCCCTTGAGCCTCTTTTGGCAGCTCCCTGTCCTGTCCCACCCCAGATCCCTCCACGGGCTGATCCTGGGGCTCACCCTGAACTTCCTGAGGAGCACAGGGGGGGTCTGGGAGGTGAGGACGCAGAGGAGTGGCCGGCTTTGGGTGCCGTGTGTGAATTCCTGCCCCTTTGTCGCGGCAGGGGACGCCACGGTGACGATCTCGCACCGCTACACGCCCAAGGAGCAGCTGAAGCAGCACACGATCCGCGCCGACATCGTGGTGGCAGCTGCAGGTGAGGAGGCCTCAGCAGGCCTGGGGGTGTTCCTGCCGGGAATCCTGGCCATGGAATGTCCTGGGGGGCTCTCGGGGCTGAGCGTGGGGGGCTCTTGGAGCTGGGGTTGAGCCAAAAAGTTCCCAGTTTGGGGTTCTGCCTCTGGAATGGGAAACAAAACCTGGCAGGGAGCACCAGGATCGTGGATCCAGCCCCTGGTCCTGCAGGGACACCCCAAATTATCACCCTGGGGACCCTGCAGGGACACCCCAAATTATCACTGGGGACCCTGCAGGGACACCCCAAATTATCACTGGGGACCCTGCAGGGACACCCCAAATTCCCACCCTGGGACCCTGCAGGGACACCCCAAATTATCACTGGGGACCCTGCAGGGACACCCCAAATTATCACTGGGGACCCTGCAGGGACACCCCAAATTATCACTGGGGACCCTGCAGGGACACCCCAAATTATCACTGGGGACCCTGCAGGGGCACCCCAAATTATCACTGGGGACCCTGCAGGGGCACCCCAAATTCCCTCTGGGGGGGGGTTGAACCTTTCCCAAAACCCAGCCCAAACCCCCCTGTCCCAGCTGGAAATGGGGAATGGAGGGAAAGTTCTGGAAAGTTCTGGAAAGCTGAGGAGTGGTGGGGGAGCAGAGGGAGATCCAGTGACGGCGATAAAGCCGGGCTGGGGGTGGATCCCCCCCGATATCTGGCAGAAGCAGACACTCACCCCACCCTGGCAGGCTGGGATAGCCCCAGGAGGTTTCTGGTGGCCCTCCCTGGCACAGCCAGAGCCGTGCCCAGCTGGGCTGGGCTGGCTTTGGGCACTGCCCCAGCTCCTCCAGCCTGGGGAGGGCTGGAAAATGTGAAATAAGAAGCCACAGAGCTGAAATAAGGGAAAGATTTCCAGGGGTTGTGCTCCTGGCTCTCTGCCAGAACTCCCTGAGGATTCCTGTTCTGCGCTGAGAGATTATCAGGGAACACGAAATCACGGAATTTTGGGCTTAAAGATCATCCTGTTCCAGCCCTTGGACACTTCCAGGGATGGAACTCCTCTTCCCAGGGCCTCCCACCCTCCCAGGCAGAGATTCCTCCCAGAAATCCAACCTAAATTTCCCCTCTTCCAGTCGAGATATCCGAGCTGAACACCAGTTGTGCCGCTGTGGGGGGATTTGGTGTTTTTTTTCTTAAAAATAATCCCTTAAAATTCTTGAATCCGGTTATTTTGGGAGGCAGGGAGGCCCAGGAGGGTTGGAACATCCTGGGAAGGTGGGGTGAGTGGGATCAGGGGATGTCAAACACCTCTGAGGTTTGTGTTTTTTTGTGTATTTTTGTTTTTCAGGCATCCCCAACCTGATCACGGCCGACATGATCAAGGAAGGCGCCGCCGTGATCGACGTGGGCATCACCAGGGTGCAGGATCCCGTCACCGCCAAGCCCAGGCTGGTGGGGGACGTGGATTTTGAAGGTGAGGAGAGGCTCTGGAGCAGCTTTTTTGGGCGCTGAGGATGGGGGGGGACAAAGCCTGGCTGGTGTCACCAAGCTCGGGGTGAATCCGTGTCCTGGGATGTTCTGTGGGGATGGTCCAGAGGAGCCTCCTGGGCCTCTGCTCTGAGCCTTTTCCTCTGCCTCTGGCCTGGGGTTTGACATTTCTGGGCTGCAAATCAGCTTTGAGGCCTTGGTGCTTTTAATCCCGGTTTTTTGGTGCTTTTAGGCCCGGCTTTTTGGTGCTTTTAATCCCGGCTTTGTGGTGCTTTTAGCCCTTGGCGCTTTTGGGCCCAGCTTTTTGGTGCTTTTAGCACTTGGTGCTTTTAATCCTGGCTTTTTGGTGCTTTTAGGCCCGGCTTTTTGGTGCTTTTAGGCCTTGGTGCTTTTGGGCCTGGCTTTTTGATGCTTTTGGGCCTTGGTGCTTTTAATCCCGGCTTTTTGGTGCTTTTAGGCCCGGCTTTTTGATGCTTTTAGCCCTTGGTGCTTTTAATCCCGGCTTTTTGGTGCTTTTGGGCCTTGGTGCTTTTAATCCCAGTTTTTTGGTGCTTTTAATCCCAGTTTTTTGGTGCTTTTAATCCCAGTTTTTTGGTGCTTTTAGGCCCGGCTTTCTGCGGCTCCCAGGCCTGACTTTCTGAGGCTCCAATGCCTGGCTTTTTGACACTTTAAGGCTTTGATTTTTGTGCTTTTAGGCCTGTCTTTTTTGCTGTTTTGGACCCCTGTGCTTCCAGGCCTGGCTTGGCGCTTTTCCCCACCTTGCCTTTGCAGTTAAGCTCCTTTAACCAGACACATCGGGCCGTGCCCCCCTGGCCCACACAAAAAAAACCACCTGCAGCCCATCCTAAAGTGTTAATCCTGACAGAACCTGCGTGGCTTTAGGCTGGGAATCCTTGCCTGGCCTTTAAGCCGAGCTTTTCCCCTCAGGGGTGAGGAAGAAGGCGAGTTACATCACCCCGGTGCCCGGCGGTGTGGGGCCCATGACCGTGGCCATGCTGATGAAAAACACCATCATCGCCGCCAAGAAACTGCTGAAACCCAAAGAGCTCGAGGCTCTGCCTGCCTAGGCAGGCCTGGCACCTGGGCCTGGCTGGGCTCCCCTCAGGAGCTGGGCCCACCCTGGAACTGGGCCTAGCCAGGCCCCCCCTTGGATTTGGGCCCACCAAAAGCCGGGCCTAGCTGGGCTCCCCTTGGATTTGGGGCCTCTCCTTGGATCCGGGCCTAGCTGGGCCCCCCGAGAGCCGGGCCTAGCCAGGCCTCCCTTGGATCTGGGCCCACCACCGAGAGCTGGGCCTTGCTGGGCCCCCCTTGGATCTGGGCCTAGCCAGGCCTCCCTTGGATTTGGGGCCCCCGAGAGCCGGGCCTAGCTGGACTCCCCTTGGATTTGGGCCCCTCAGGATCTGGGCCTAGCTGGGCCCACCGAGAGCCGGGCCTAGCTGGGCCCCCCTTGGATCTGGGCCCCCCAAGATCTGGGCCTAACTTGGCTCCCCAAGAGCTGGGCCTAGCCAGGCCCCCCTTGGATCTGGGTCCCCCAAGATCTGGGCCTAACTTGGCTCCCCAAGAGCTGGGCCTAGCCAGGCCCCCCTTGGATTTGGGCCCCCCAAGAGCCGGGCCTAGCCAGGCCTCCCTTGGATTTGGGCCCCTCAGGATCCAGGCCTAGCTGGGCCCCCGTTGGATCTGGGGCCCCCACTTTGATCCGGGCCTAGCTGGGCCCCCCAAGAGCTGGGCCTAGCCAGGCCCCCCTTGGATCTGGGTCCCTCAGGATCCGGGCCTGGCCAGGGCCTCTCTGGCCCACGACATTCCAGACTGACTCCCGAACAGGCCGATAGAAAATGCAATATTTCTTATTTATTGTCTCGCACGTGGGGCTGCTCCCCGCTCGGAGCTCACAGGTATTTATTGGAATTTGGTGAGAGCTGGGATTATCCACATTTCTCCTGCTTTGTTTGAGCTGGGATTATCCCCATTTCTGCTTTGTTTGAGCTGGGATTATCCACATTTCTGCTTTGTTTGAGCTGGGATTATCCCCATTTCTGCTTTGTTTGAGCTGGGATTATCCCCATTTCTGCTTTGTTTGAGCTGGGATTATCCACACTCCTGCTTTGTTTGAGCTGGGATTATCCACATTTCTCCTGCTTTGTTTGAGCTGGGATTATCCACACTCCTGCTTTGTTTGAGCTGGGTTTATCCACATTTCTGTTTTGTGTTTGAGCTGGGATTATCCACACTCCTGCTTTGTTTGAGCTGGGATTATCCACACTCCTGCTTTGTTTGAGCTGGGATTATCCACATTTCTCCTGCTTTGTTTGAGCTGGGATTATCCACACTCCTGCTTTGTTTGGGCTGGGATTATCCCCATTTCTGCTTTGTTTGAGCTGGGATTATCCCCATTTCTCCTGCTTTGAGCTTGGATTATCCACACTCCTGCTTTGTGTTTGAGCTGGGATTATCCCCATTTCTCCTGCTTTGAGCTGGGATTATCCCCATTTCTGCTTTGTTTGAGCTGGAATTATCCACATTTCTCCTGTGTTTGATCTCAGTTATCCCCATTTCTCCTCCTTTCTGACCTGGGATTATCCCCATTTCTCCTGCTTTGAGCTGAGGTTATCCACATTTCTGTTTTGTGTTTGAGCTGGGATTATCCACATTTCTTCTGTTTGTGTTTGATCTCAATTATCCACACTCCTCCTTTCTGTTTGAGCTGGGATTATCCCCATTTCTCCTCCTTTCTGACCAGGGATTATCCCCATTTCTCCTGCTTTGAGCTGGGATTATCCCCATTTCTCCTGCTTTGAGCTGGGATTATCCCCATTTCTCCTGCTTTGAGCTGGGATTATCCCCATTTCTCCTTTCTGCCCTGGGATTATCCCCATTTCTCCTTTGTTTGAGCTGGGATTATCCCCATTTCTCCTTTGTTTGAGCTGGGATTATCCCCATTTCTCCTTTGTTTGAGCTGGGATTATCCCCATTTCTCCTTTCTGCCCTGGGATTATCCCCATTTCTCCTTTGTTTGAGCTGGGATTATCCCCATTTCTCCTTTCTGCCCTGGGATTATCCCCATTTCTCCTGCTTTGAGCTGGGATTATCCCCATTTCTGCTTTGTTTGAGCTGGGATTATCCCCATTTCTCCTTTGTTTGAGCTGGGATTATCCCCATTTTTCCTTTCTGCCCTGGGATTATCCCCATTTCTGCTTTGTTTGAGCTGGGATTATCCCCATTTCTCCTTTGTTTGAGCTGGGATTATCCCCATTTTTCCTTTCTGCCCTGGGATTATCCCCATTTCTCCTTTCTGCCCTGGGATTATCCCCATTTCTCCTTTGTTTGAGCTGGGATTATCCCCATTTCTCCTTTCTGCCCTGGGATTATCCCCATTTCTCCTGAGCTCCTGCAGGATCTTCTTGGGATCCCTGCAATTCCAGCAATCCCGTGGGATGCTCTCCTCCATGGTTTTGTTCTCCAAACCCCAGCATTCCCAATTTCCTGCTGCATTTTTAGTTTAAGCTCTCCTGTAGAGGAATTACTTGAAAAAAAAAAACCAACAACCTGAAAATTGAAGCCATATTTGTGTAACGTTTTTTAGAGTGCAGCTAGGCTGGGCTTTATTTCACTCTTTGGATGGTGAATTTTTTAAAATCCTTTTGTTTTTCTAACCAAAGAACCACCTTGGGGGTAGGGGGAGGTTTCCTGCACCGTGTTGTAAAGTGTGAGTGCTCGGTGAGTAGTGCAGGCTAAATAAAGTGTGAGAAAAAAAAAAATAAAGAATTCTTCTTGTGCCCTGTAATTTTTAATTTGTAATTATTTTCAATTTTTAATTTTCAATTTTTAATTTTCAATTTTTAATTTTCAATTTTTAATTTTTAATTTTTAATTTGCAATTATTTTTCATTTTCAATTTTTAATTTTCAATTTTTATTTTCAATTTTTAATTTCTATTTTTCAATTTTTAATTTTTAAATTTTAATTTTTAATTTTTAATTATTTTTAATTTTTAATTTTTAGTTTTCAATTTTTAATTTTCAGTTTTCAATTTTTCAATTTTTAATTTTTAATTTTCAATTTTTAATTTTCAATTTATATTTTCAATTTTTAATTTTTAATTTTTAATTTTTAATTTTAATTTTAAATTATTTTTAATTTTCAATTTTCAATTTTCGATTTTTAATTTTCAATTTTAATTTTTAATTTTCAATTTTCAATTTTCAATTTTTAATTTTTAATTTACAATTTTTAATTCTCAATTTTTAATTTTCAATTTTTAATTTTCAATTTTCAATGTTTAATTTTAATTTTTAATGATTTTTAATTTTTAATTTTCAATTTTTAATTTTCAATGTTTAATTTTAATTTTTAATGATTTTTAATTTTCAATTTTTAATTTTCAATTTTAAATTTTCAATTTTCAATTTTCAATTTTTAATTTTCAATTTTTAATTTTCAATTTTTAATTTTCAATTTTCAATGTTTAATTTTAATTTTTAAGTTTCAATTTTTAATTTTCTATTTTAATTTTTAATTTTCAGTGTTTAATTTTAATTTTTAATGATTTTCAATTTTTAATTTTCAATTTTAATTTTCAATTTTCAATTTTTAATTTTCAATTTTTAATTTTCAATTTTCAATGTTTAATTTTAATTTTTAATGATTTTTAATTTTTAATTTTTAATTATTTTTAATTTTTAGTTTTCAAATTTTCAATTATTTTCAAATTTTCAATTTTTAATTTTCAATTTTAATTTTTAATTTTTTTCCTGAACAATTCTTTCACTTCTGGGAAGGAGCCAGCATTGTTTTGTGAGTTGTTTCAGCAAAGCAAGGTCTGCCTCCCACCCAGAGAGACAAAACTCCTCCACTTGAGCCGAAAAGCGGGAAAAATCTCATCCGTTCCTACCTGGAAAAATCCTTCCCATCTTCCAGATTAAATCCACAGCAGAGGATGACGGAATTTGTTCGATTATCAGGAAAATCTTCGCTGCGGGATCATCCAGGTGGATCTTTGGGTTCTCCTCCTCCTGGAGCGGCTGCTCCCGCTGCGCTCGCTGCAGGAAGAGTTTCTCGTGATGATGACTCGATGATCTCAAAGGTTTTATTTCGATTTTTAGGGTTTTGAAAGGCTTGGAGGGAAATTTGGGACCCCCCAGAAACGCACGGAGAGCCGAGACTCGTGGAAACGAGCTTTTTAATTAGGTTGTAAATACAAAACGGTTCGAGTGGTGCCGAGCTGGGGAAAAAAAAAAACCCAAAAACCTCGCGGGGAACCTCCCAAAAAAAAAAACCAACCCTGGAGCGGCTCCCAGGGGCCTCGAGGCCGGGAAACGGAGGAAAGCAGAGGGATCCTGCTGGGTTCACACCTCAAAGCCTGCCTGGAGCACCACGGGGCGGCTACAAAAAGCTACAGAGGGGTTTGGGGAGCTCCCGGCGGGGTTTGGGAGCTCCTGGGAGGGTTTGGGAGCTCCTGGCGGGGTTTGGGAGCTCCTGGGAGGGTTTGGGAGGTCCCAGAAGGGTTTGGGAGCTCCCAGCGGGGTTTGGGAGCTCCTGGCGGGGTTTGGGAGCTCCTGGCGGGGTTTGGGAGCTCCCGGCGGGGTTTGGGAGCTCCCGGCGGGGTTTGGGAGCTCCTGGCAGGGTTTGGGAGCTCCTGGCGGGGTTTGGGAGCTCCTGGGAGGGTTTGGGAGCTCCTGGGAGGGTTTGGGAGCTCCTGGGAGGGTTTGGGAGCTCCCAGCGGGGTTTGGGAGCTCCTGGTGGGGTTTGGGAGCTCCTGGCGGGGTTTGGGAGGTCCCAGAAGGGTTTGGGAGCTTCTGGCGGGGTTTGGGAGCTCCTGGCGGGGTTTGGGAGCTCCCGGCGGGGTTTGGGAGCTCCCGGCGGGGTTTGGGAGCTCCTGGCGGGGTTTGGGAGCTCCCGGCGGGGTTTGGGAGCTCCTGGCGGGGTTTGGGAGGTCCCAGAAGGGTTTGGGAGCTCCTGGGAGGGTTTGGGAGCTCCTGGGAGGGTTTGGGAGCTCCTGGCGGGGTTTGGGAGCTCCCAGCGGGGTTTGGGAGCTCCCGGCGGGGTTTGGGAGCTCCCGGCGGGGTTTGGGAGCTCCCGGCGGGGTTTGGGAGCTCCTGGCGGGGTTTGGGAGCTCCTGGGAGGGTTTGGGAGCTTCTGGTGGGGTTTGGGAGCTCCTGGGAGGGTTTGGGAGCTCCTGGCGGGGTTTGGGAGCTCCCAGCGGGGTTTGGGAGCTCCTGGCGGGGTTTGGGTGCTCCCGGCGGCGCTTGGGAGCTCCCGGCGGGGTTTGGGAGCTCCTGGCGGGGTTTGGGAGCCCCTGGGAGGGTTTGGGAGCTTCTGGTGGGGTTTGGGAGCTCCTGGGAGGGTTTGGGAGCTCCTGGGAGGGTTTGGGAGCTCCCGTCGGGGTTTGGGAGCTCCTGGGAGGGTTTGGGAGCTCCCAGCGGGGTTTGGGAGCTCCTGGCGGGGTTTGGGAGCTTCTGGTGGGGTTTGGGAGCTCCCGGCGGGGTTTGGGAGCTCCTGGGGGGGTTTGGGAGCTCCCGGCGGGGTTTGGGAGCTCCTGGCGGGGTTTGGGAGCTCCTGGCGGGGTTTGGGAGCTCCTGGCGGGGTTTGGGAGCTCCTGGCGGGGTTTGGGAGCTCCTGGCGGGGTTTGGGAGGTCCCAGAAGGGTTTGGGAGCTCCTGGCGGGGTTTGGGAGCTCCCGGCGGGGTTTGGGAGCTCCCGGCGGGGTTTGGGAGCTCCTGGCGGGGTTTGGGAGGTCCCAGAAGGGTTTGGGAGGTCCCAGAAGGGTTTGGGAGCTCCCGGGAGGGTTTGGGAGCTCCTGGTGGGGTTTGGGAGCTCCTGGCGGGGTTTGGGAGCTCCTGGGAGGGTTTGGGAGGTCCCAGAAGGGTTTGGGAGCTCCTGGTGGGGTTTGGGAGCTCCTGGCGGGGTTTGGGAGCTCCTGGGAGGGTTTGGGAGCTCCTGGCGGGGTTTGGGGAGCTCCTGGCGGGGTTTGGGAGCTCCTGGCGGGGTTTGGGAGCTCCTGGGAGGGTTTGGGAGCTCCTGGCGGGGTTTGGGAGCTCCTGGGAGGGTTTGGGAGCTCCTGGGAGGGTTTGGGAGCTCCTGGCGGGGTTTGGGAGCTCCTGGCGGGGTTTGGGAGGTCCCAGAAGGGTTTGGGAGCTCCTGGCGGGGTTTGGGAGCTGCTGGAAATGGGAAACTTCAAGTTTTTGTTGGATTGGAATATTTACAGGGATCTGTCACATGCCGGGGTTTGGAGCGGTCTGCGGTGTAACTGGTGTCCCAGTGAGGGTTACTGGTGTCCCAGTATGTAACTGGTGTCCCAGTGAGTAACTGGTGTCCCAGTATGTAACTGGTGTCCCAGTATGTAACTGGTGTCCCAGTGTGTGTGTAACTGGTGTCCCAGTATGTAACTGGTGTCCCAGTATGTAACTGGTGTCCCAGTATGTAACTGGTGTCCCAGTGTGTGTGTAACTGGTGTCCCAGTATGCGACTGGTGTCCCAGTTTGCAGTGTAACTGGTGAGGGTCACTGGTGTCCCAGTTTGCAGTGGTCACTGGTGTCCCAGTGAGGGTCACTGGTGTCCCAGTGTGTGTCTAACTGGTGTCCCAGTATGTAACTGGTGTTCCATTGAGTGTAACTGGTGTCCCAGTTTGCAGTGGTGAGTCCCAGTGAGTGTCTAACTGGTGTCCCAGTTTGCAGTGTAACTGGTGTCCCAGTGAGTAACTGGTGTCCCAGTTTGTCCCAGTGAGTAACTGGTGTCCCAGTTTGTCCCAGTCAGTGGAACTGGTGTCCCAGTCTGTCCCAGTGAGTAACTGGTGTCCCAGTCTGTCCCAGTGAGTAACTGGTGTCCCAGTTTGTCCCAGTGAGTAACTGGTGTCCCAGTTTGTCCCAGTCAGTGGAACTGGTGTCCCAGTCTGTCCCAGTCAGTGGAACTGGTGTCCCAGTCTGTCCCAGTCAGTGGAACTGGTGTCCCAGTCTGTCCCAGTCAGTGGAACTGGTGTCCCAGAAGTGCTGCTGGTGCGAGTGTTGGGGTTCTGCTCACAGGAAGGGCCTGGGCGCTCGGGGAGGGAAAAGATTCAAGGATTCATCCAGGAAAAAATGAGGGAAAAAAATGGATTTGAGGGGAGCTTTGGAGCAGAGTTCCCAAACCACGGGAATTCCTTTAAATCCTCGGAAATGCTGGGGAGAAAAGCCTGGATCCCCACCTGCTCCTTCCCCCCCCTGGGGACCCCAAAACGCTGCTGGACACCGGGAGGAGCTGCTGCTGGAACTGGGAGCACTGGGAGCACTGGGGGCTGCTCTCCCCTCCTGCTCCCAGTGCTGGGAATGGCCGGGAGTGAGGGGCTGGAGTGGGAGCAGGGCAGAGCCAGGGAGAATCCCTGGATTCCTCCAGAGAGAATCCCTGGATTCCTGCAGGGAGAATCCCTGGATTCCTGCAGGGAGAATCCCTGGATTCCCCCAGAGAGAATCCCTGGATTCCTGCAGGGAGAATCCCTGGATTCCTGCAGGGAGAATCCCTGGATTCCCCCAGAGAGAATCCCTGGATTCCTGCAGAGAGAATCCCTGGATTCCTGCAGAGAGAATCCCTGGATTCCCGCAGGGAGAATCCCTGGATTCCTGCAGAGAGAATCCCTGGATTCCCGCAGGGAGAATCCCTGGATTCCCCCAGAGAGAATCCCTGGATTCCTCCAGAGAGAATCCCTGGATTCCCGCAGAGAGAATCCCTGGATTCCCGCAGAGAGAATCCCTGGATTCCCGCAGAGAGAATCCCTGGATTCCTGCAGGGAGAATCCCTGGATTCCCCCAGAGAGAATCCCTGGATTCCTGCAGGGAGAATCCCTGGATTCCTGCAGGGAGAATCCCTGGATTCCCGCAGGGAGAATCCCTGGATTCCTCCAGCCAGGAGATTCCCGCAGGGAGAATCCCTGGATTCCTCCAGCCAGGAGATTCCCGCAGGGAGAATCCCTGGATTCCTCCAGCCAGGAGATTCCCGCAGGGAGAATCCCTGGATTCCTCCAGCCAGGAGATTCCCGCAGGGAGGGAAGGGCTGGAGTAGGGATGGGGCTGTTCCTGGGCCTGGCAGAGGTGATGGGTGAGGATGTGGGATCGCGACCAAACGGCTTCTCTGCAGCCACTGTTCCCGTTTCCCTGCGGAAACCAGCCTGGATTCCATCGGAAACCATTCCCAATTCCCTCAGGAGCCGTTCCTGACTCCCTGCAGGAGCCAAGGCCCCATTCCCTGCCCGGCTCTTGCCCTCAAGTGGCAAAACCCTTCATCCTGAGCTGCTCCTCCTTCCCTTCCTGCCCCGGCTCCTCATCCCCATCCTGCTGTGCCTCCTCTTCCTCCTCTTCATCCCCATCCTGCTGTGCCTCCTCTTCATCCCCATCCTGCTGTGCCTCCTCTTCCTCCTCTTCATCCCCATCCTGCTGTGCCTCCTCTTCATCCCCATCCTGCTGTGCCTCCTCTTCCTCCTCTTCATCCCCATCCTGCTGTGCCTCCTCTTCCTCATCCCCATCCTGCTGTGCCTCCTCTTCCTCATCCCCATCCTGCTGTGCCTCCTCTTCCTCTTCATCCCCATCCTGCTGTGCCTCCTCTTCCTCTTCATCCCCATCCTGCTGTGCCTCCTCTTCCTCATCCCCATCCTGCTGTGCCTCCTCTTCATCCCCATCCTGCTGTGCCTCCTCTTCCTCTTCATCCCCATCCTGCTGTGCCTCCTCATCCTCATCCCCATCCTGCTGTGCCTCCTCTTCATCCCCATCCTGCTGTGCCTCCTCTTCCTCATCCCCATCCTGCTGTGCCTCCTCTTCCTCTTCATCCCCATCCTGCTGTGCCTCCTCATCCTCATCCCCATCCTGCTGTGCCTCCTCTTCATCCCCATCCTGCTGTGCCTCCTCTTCCTCATCCCCATCCTGCTGTGCCTCCTCTTCCTCTTCATCCCCATCCTGCTGTGCCTCCTCTTCCTCTTCATCCCCATCCTGCTGTGCCTCCTCTTCATCCCCATCCTGCTGTGCCTCCTCTTCATCCCCATCCTGCTGTGCCTCCTCATCCTCATCCCCATCCTGCTGTGCCTCCTCTTCCTCTTCATCCCCATCCTGCTGTGCCTCCTCATCCTCATCCCCATCCTGCTGTGCCTCCTCTTCCTCATCCCCATCCTGCTGTGCCTCCTCTTCCTCTTCATCCCCATCCTGCTGTGCCTCCTCTTCCTCTTCATCCCCATCCTGCTGTGCCTCCTCTTCCTCTTCATCCCCATCCTGCTGTGCCTCCTCCTCATCCCCATCCTGCTGTGCCTCCTCTTCCTCATCCCCATCCTGCTGTGCCTCCTCTTCCTCTTCATCCCCATCCTGCTGTGCCTCCTCTTCATCCCCATCCTGCTGTGCCTCCTCCTCATCCTGGGAGCTTCCTCCTCTTCATCCCTATCCCAGGTGCTTCCTCCTCCTCCTCCTCCTCCTCCTCCTCCTCCAATTCCACATTTCTGGGGCCAAAATCAGCGATCCCACCTTTCCTGGGACCAAAATCACCAATTCCACCTTTCCTGGGACCAAAATCACCAATCCCACTTTTCCAGGGCCAAAATCACCGATCCCACATTTCTGGAACCAAAATCACCAGTTCCACCATTCTAGAACCAAAATCACCAATTTTGCCTTTCCAGGACCAAAATCACTGATCCCACATTTCTGGGGCCAAAATCACCAATCCCACATTTCTGGAACCAGAATCACCGATCCCACCTTTCCGGGACAAAAATCACCAATCCCACATTTCCAGGACAAAAATCACCAATTTTGCCTTTCGGGGACCAAAATCACCGATCCCATCTTTCCTGGAACCAAACTCAGCAATTCCACATTTCCTGGAACCAAACTCACCGATCCCACATTTCTGGAACCAAAATCACTGATCCCACATTTTCCAGGACCAAAATCACCAATAATCCCACATTTCTGGAACCAAAATCATCAATTTCGCCTTTCCGGGACCAAAATCACCAACCCCATCTTTCCTGGAAGCAAACTCAGCAATTCCACATTTCCAGGACCAAAATCACCAATTTTGCCTTTCCTGGGACCAAAATCGCCGATTCCTCCTCCCCATCCCCGTTCCGCCGCCAGCGGCGATTCCTTTGCCCGACGGGAACAGCGGGAATTCCACAGCGCCTCACCCTAAAATCTCCCGCGAGCGCCGGGGACCGCCGGGGCCTCCCGCGTCCGGCAGAGAGAAATAAACCCAATTTCCTTTATATATATATATGAATTCATAGGTATGAATTTATATATATATATATATTTATATATATATAAATTAAAGCGAGGAGCAAGCGGGGAGCGCCGCGGGGGGCTATAGCGTGGTCTCACTGCCCATGTCCCGGGGAGCTTTTTCCGTGTCGGTGTCGTCGTAGTCCGATTCCATCTCGATCTTCACCTGGGGCACGGCACAGATGGGATTTCGGGAGTAGTTAAAGGCGGGAGACGACGGGCACGAGATCTTCAGGTGGAGGGTGATACTGGGGGGTGAGCAGGGGAGAGCGGGGTGAGCAGCCAGGGTGGTGGCCCCCACCCCAAACCCGCCCCCGGGGGGTGTTGGTGCCGTGAAGATTTTGTGCTTTTTTTCATCTTTTTCTGTATTTTTTTCCCATCTTTTTCGTATTTTTTATATGTATTTTTCTATATATTTTTATCTGTTTTTCATCTGTTTTTTAATGTATTTTTTATATGTATTTTTCATATATTTTCTATATATTTTCATCTATTTTCCATCTATTTTTTCATATATTTTTATATTTATTTTTTGTATATTTTCTATATATTTTCATCTGTTTTTCATATATATTTTTAATGTATTTTTATATGTATTTTTCATGTATTTTCTGTATATTTTACATATTTTCCATCTATTTTTAATGTATTTTTATATGTATTTTTCAGATATTTTCTATATATTTTCCATCTATTTTTCATATATTTTTAATATATTTTTATATGTATTTTTCATGTATTTTCTGTATATTTTACATATTTTCCATCTATTTTTTAATGTATTTTTTAATATGTATTTTTCATATATTTTCTATATATTTTCATCTATTTTCCATCTATTTTTTCATCTATTTTTATATGTATTTTTTAATATATTTTATATGTATTTTTAATAGATTTTTTGTATATTTTACATATATTTTCTATATATTTTCCATATATTTTTTCATATATTTTTAATATGTATTTTTCGTAGATTTTCCGTATATTTTCCGTATATTTTCTGTATATTTTTCATATATTTTCTGTATATTTTTCATCTATTTTCCATATATTTTTATTTATTTTCTATATTTTTCATATATTCTCTATATATTTTTATCTATTTTCCATATATTTTCTATATATTTTCCATATATTTTCCATATATTTTCTGTATATTTTCCATCTGTTTTCCTGCAGGATATTCCCAAAATCCCAGGATTCAGGTTCCTGAAAAGTGGCTGTCACTGAAAACAAATTCCACTATTTTCCCGAATATTTTTTTAAATTTATTTTTTCCTATAAATATTTTATATATTAAATATATATAAATATTTAATATAAAATATATACATATTAAATATTAAATAACTTAAATAAATAAAAATTAAATATTTAATATAAATGGATAAATATTTAATATAATATATATTTATTTATATATATATTTATATATATTTAATATAAAAATTTATAAATTACAAATTTATAAATTATAAAAATTTAATATATTTTTTCCTATAAAAAAGGAAACTGTCCCCTGCTGTCCCACAGCAGGGACAACAAAACCGCCCCAAATCCAGAGGGATGCTGGGAAAATCCGCCCGGATATTTGGGAATTGATGGTGGATCCCAAAGTTTTTCCCCTCCCGGTTACCTGCGATCCATGTCGGAACCGTTCGGGGAGGAGTCAGAACGCAAAGCTCCAGGTGGAGGCCCTCTTTCCTGGGGGGACACGGAGCTGAAAAACTCCCCAGGTGACCCCAAAAAAACCCCCCTGGTCCCCCAATCCCCGCTGCATCCTGGGGCAAAAATCACCGATCCCAAATTTCCTGGGGCAAAAATCACCGATCCCAAATTTCCTGGGCCAAAAATCACCGATCCCAAATTTCCTGGGCCAAAAATCACCGATCCCAAATTTCCTGGGCCAAAAATCACCGATCCCAAATTTCCTGGGCCAAAAATCACCGATTCCAAATTTCCTGGGGCAAAAATCACCGATCCCAAATTTCCTGAGCCAAAAATCACCGATCCCAAATTTCCTGGGGCAAAAATCACCGATCCCAAATTTCCTGGGCCAAAAATCACCGATCCCAAATTTCCTGGGCCAAAAATCACCGATCCCAAATTTCCTGGGGCAAAAATCACCGATTCCGAATTTCCTGGGCCAAAAATCACTGATCCCAAATTTCCTGGGGCAAAAATCACCGATCCCAAATTTCCTGGGCCAAAAATCACCGATCCCAAATTTCCTGGGGCAAAAATCACCGATTCCGAATTTCCTGGGCCAAAAATCACCGATCCCAAATTTCCTGGGGCAAAAATCACCGATTCCAAATTTCCTGGGCCAAAAATCACCAATTCCAATTTTCCTGGGGCAAAAATCACCGATCCCAAATTTCCTGGGGCAAAAATCACCGATCCCAAATTTCCTGGGCCAAAAATCACCGATCCCAAATTTCCTGGGGCAAAAATCACCGATTCCAAATTTCCTGGGCCAAAAATCACCGATCCCAAATTTCCTGGGGCAAAAATCACCGATTCCAAATTTCCTGGGCCAAAAATCACCGATTCCAAATTTCCTGGGCCAAAAATCACCAATTCCAATTTTCCTGGGGCAAAAATCACCGATCCCAAATTTCCTGGGCCAAAAATCACCGATCCCAAATTTCCTGGGGCAAAAATCACCGATCCCAAATTTCCTGGGCCAAAAATCACCGATCACAAATTTCCTGGGGCAAAAATCACCGATCACAAATTTCCTGGGGCAAAAATCACCGATCCCAAATTTCCTGGGCCAAAAATCACCGATTCCGAATTTCCTGGGCCAAAAATCACCGATCCCGAATTTCCTGGGGCAAAAATCACCGATCCCAATTTTCCTGGGGCAAAAATCACCGATTCCAAATTTCCTGGGGCAAAAATCACCGATCCCAATTTTCCTGGGGCAAAAATCACCGATCCCAAATTTCCTGGGCCAAAAATCACCGATCCCAAATTTCCTGGGCCAAAAATCACCGATCACAAATTTCCTGGGGCAAAAATCACCGATCACAAATTTCCTGGGGCAAAAATCACCGATCCCAAATTTCCTGGGCCAAAAATCACCGATCCCGAATTTCCTGGGGCAAAAATCACCGATTCCGAATTTCCTGGGGCAAAAATCACCGATCCCAAATTTCCTGGGGCAAAAATCACTGATCCTGAATTTCCTGGGCCAAAAATCACCGATTCCAAATTTCCTGGGGCAAAAATCACCGATCCCAAATTTCCTGGGGCAAAAATCACTGATTCCAAATTTCCTGGGGCAAAAATCACCGATTCCAAATTTCCTGGGCCAAAAATCACCGATTCCAAATTTCCTGGGGCAAAAATCACCAATCCCACCTTTCCTGTGACCAAAATCATCAATTCCATCTTTCCTGGAGCCAAAATCTCCGACCCTACATTTCCTGGAGCCAAAATCTCCGATCCTACATTTCCTGGAGCCAAAATCTCCGATCCCACCTTTCTGGGTGCCAGGAGAAGCTAAAACTCGCTGGGGCCGTGGAGCAGCCTGGAATGATCCTCCCCCCACCCCCCCAAATTTATTCCCAGGATTTTTGGTGAGGGCGGAGCCGAATCTGCTCTTCCCCAGCCGGAAAACTCCACCACGAGAAGCTTTTGAGGGCTCCAAACCATCCCAAACCCAGATATTTTTCACAAATCCCCATCACCACCAGCTCAGGAGGGAACGACAAAACCCCGGAGAGTCTCGGATTTGGTTTTTCTTTTTTTGAAGGAAATCTTGGCGATCCCCAAGCCTTGGGATGAGCGGAGTTCCCGCGTCTGTGCCCTCCTGGATTGTCCCGGGTGATCCAGGAGGGATCCGGGGGGATCCAGGAGGGATCCGGGGGGATCCAGCGGGGTTAGTGCCGAGCGGAGCCCACGGGAGGGGTTAGGAGGAGGCTCCTGGGCTCGTTACTTACGGCTGAGGCAATGGGGGCCCCCGTTTCGGGGCTGCGTGGGCAGGGGCTCCATGGGGATCTTAATGACTGAGGGAGGTGGGAACTGGGGAAGAAACGGGGAAATTCCTGGTGAAAGCAGCGCCTGGGGGGGCTCTGAGACCGCCTGGAGCTCCCAAAACCTCTGGAGGAGGAGGAGGAGGAGGAGGCTTTGCCTTCCTCTTCCCAAATCCCCGGGCAGGAGTTGCACGGAGGCTTTGAGGGATGGGTGCCTTGCCCCAAACTGGGGAACTCGGCCTCTTCTCCCCAAGGATTTCCTTCCTTTTGCCCTGATTTTCCGGCTTTTGGGACGTTCCCTGGAGCCTCCTGCCAGCCCTTGAGCCCCTCATTCAGTCCTGGAACATCTCCAGGAATCCAAGACCTTCACCCCAAACCCGGAGGTTCCGGTGGGAGTTTTCCCTTCCCAAATCTGGGGTGTCCCCACCGTCCTCAGGAGCCCCCCGGTGACCCCCTGCCCACCTCCTCATCGCTGCTGCTGTCGCCTTTGTTGCCTTTCTTCTTCTTCTTCTTGTCGTCCTCCTTCTTCTTCTCCTTCTCGGGGATGATGTTGTCGATCCAGGCCAGGTCGTGCTGGGAGAAGACGAAATCCAGGAGCCGCCTCACCAGGATCAGGGCCAGGATCTGACAGGGGAGAGGTCCAAGAGCATCGAACCCAAGATCTGGTGACCACCAAGCCAAAAATCCCTTAAATCCCAAGAAAACCCCTTTGGAGCGAGGATGGGATCACCATGATGGGGAAGATGATGGAACCATGCCAAAAACTCCATTAAATCCCAAAAAACCCGTTGGATCGAGGATGGGATTACCGTGACCATGAAGATGATGGAAGCCATGGTAGGACCATGCCAAAATTTCCTTAAATCCCCAAAAAAACTCCTTTGGGGCAAGGTTGGAATTTCCATGATGGGGAAGATGATGGTGGCCATGGTGGACCATGCCAGAAACTCCATTAAATCCCAAAAAAACCCTTTGGAGTGAGGATGGGATCACCATGATGGAGAAGATGATGGTGGCCATGGTGGGACCACACCAGAATATCTGTTAAATCCCAAAAAAACTCCTTTGGGGCAAGGTTGGAATTTCCATGATGGGGAAGATGATGGAAGCCATGGTGGAACCACACCAAAAACTCCATTAAATCCCAAAAAACCCCTCTGGATCGAGGATGGGATCACCATGACCATGAAGGTGATGGTGGGACCATGCCAAAAACTCCATTAAATCCCAAAAAACCCCTCTGGATCGAGGATGGGATTACCATGACGGGGAAGATGATGGCGGCCACGGTGGATTTGAGGATCCAGAGCACAGCCAGGCAGACGATCTGCACCAGGGTGAAGAGGTGGATGCGGCGCAGCGGGACGTGCCGCAGGAACACGTAGTCGGGCTGGTGCTTGGCCGGCATCAGGAAGAGCTTGCAGCGATCCCAAAACTGCCAGGGGAGGAATCCCTGGGGTTAATCCCCAGCCCAACCCCACAGAAAAACCCTTTTTTAGTCCCCAGAATGGAGGAAGAGTTTGAATTGATCCCAAAACTTTCAGGGGAGGAAGACCTGAATTAATCGTCAACCCAACCCCACAGAAAAACCCTTTTTAAGTCCCCAAAATAGAGGAGGAGATTGAACTGATCCCAAAACTGCCAGGGGAGGAATCCCTGGGGTTAATCCCCAGCCCAACCCCACGGGCTGCCCAGGAAAATCCTCTTTTATTCCCCCCAAATGGGGAATTTTCAGATTTTTGGTGTTTCTTGGAGGGTTTTGGGTATCTGCTGTCCCATGCGTGGAAATTTTGGAATAAAAGTCCTTTTTGAGCCAGTGTGGGACAATCTGTGGCCAGCGAGGAGGAGGAGGAGGAGGACGAGGAGGAAGGGCACTCACCTGGATGCCGTTCAGCGACGCCACGCCCATGTAGAGGAAGACTCCGTAGAGCACCGGCATGGGAATGTACTGGAAACAGGGAAAAACCACGGCCCTGACCATGGAGAAGGCAGCAGCTCCTCCCCAGGGCCAGGGCCCAGCGCTGGAGGTCACAAGGACACAGCTGGATCCAGCTGTTTTGTCCCCGTGTCCCCAGACCTCTGCAGGGACGGGGAACGGGAATGTTTTACCTTCAGAATAGGAGCCAGGAAAACCGAAATCCCCGTCAGCACGAAGACGATGATGCCGGTCACCCTCTGCTCCCTGGAGTGGGGCAGGAGCAGGATCAGCCCCATTGTCCACCCCGAGGAACCGCAGAGTCACGAGTGGGAATGGGATTGATCCACTGGGATCATGGATCCGACCCCAGACACCCCAAAACCCCAGCCTTGGGGCCGGGCCCGTTCCCTGGGCAGTGCTGGAACCCTCTGGGGGAAGAACCTTTCCCAAAATCCCCGCTGAGCCTGCCCTGGCCTGGCTCCAGCCGCTCCCTGGGTCCCGTCCCTGTCACGGAGCTCAGGGTCCGTCCCTCCTCTCCCCCTCCCAAGGAAGCTGGAACTGGGATCAGTCTCCCTCAGCTTCTCCAGCTGAACACCCCAAGTGCCCTCAGCCACTCCTCGAGTGTCCCCTCAGACCCTTCCCCACCCTCCTGTCCCTCCTTTGGACACTCCAATAATTTATTATCTTTTTTTTACACTACGTCACCCAAAACTGGCTGAGTTTTGAGCTGAGGCCGCCCCAGCCCAGAGCAGAGCAGAATCCCTCGCTGTCCCTGGTGTCCCCAGCATGGGGATGTCCCCCCAGCTCCAGGACACTGCTCAGCCCCCACCTGAGCCCCCCCAGGACTCACCTGACCCCCAGGAACTGGGGCTGCTCCCCCGGGGCGCTGGTCTCCGTCTCCATCTTGAGGCTGTCGATGTGGGCGATGGAGATGACGGTGGCGGCCACGTACCAGGGCAGCCCCATGAAGGAGCACACGGCCATCAGGATGCCCACCCAGAAGAGGTCCAGGTGGTACCCGGCTGCCTTCTGCAACACAGCACGGCCGGTTCGGGGGGGGTCCTGCGTTGTGGGGAGCCCCCCCAGGCACCCCCGAGGCCTCTGGCAGGGCCTCGGTGCACCCCGAACGCCCTTGGGGCAGCCGGTGTCGCTGTGATGTCCCCACATGGACATGGGGCACCTGGTGTCACCCCATATCTCCTCGCGTCACCCCTCTGCACAGAACGTCACCCCCCAGGCCATCCAGCACCCCAAACCCACAGCTGGCCGAGGCCAGAGCCAGCCCCCAACCCCACCCCAAACCTGGGTGCTGTGGGGGGATCCTGGGGTGCCCTGGGGGGATCCCGGGGTGCCCTGGGTGCTGTGGGGGGATCCTGGGGTGCCCTGGGGGGATCCCGGGGTGCCCTGGCTGCTGTGGGGGGATCCTGGGGTGCCCTGGCTGCTGTGGGGGGATCCTGGGGTGCCCTGGCTGCTGTGGGGGATCCCCAGGACTCTCACCCTGAGCTTGTGCTCCTTCCTGTTGACGATGACGGCCGTGATCTGCTGGTCCATGAAGATGAGGATGGTGACGAGCAGGGCGGGCAGGGCGCTGGCCAGGTACACCCACCACGGGTTCTTCCCAAAGGGAAACACGAACCAGCCCCGGTCCACGCGGGTGGGCTGGGGAGGACAACGGGGTCAGAACCTCGGGAACGGGGTCGGAACCTCGGGAACGGGGTCGGAACCTCGGGGACGCGGCACGGATTGGGAACACCCAAGGGTTGGTGTTTGGGGACAACCCCAACGCCCCATTCCGGATCCATCCTAAATCCTGCACCCCAAGCCATCCCCAAATCCTCATTGGGATCCTCATTGGGTTCCCCATTGGATTCCCTGTTGGGTTCTTCATTGGGATCCTCATTGGGATCTTCATTGGGATCTTCATTGGGATTCTAATTGGGTTCCTCATTGGGATCCCCATTGGGATCCTCATTGGATTCCCTATTGGGTTCTTCATTGGGTTCCCCATTGGGATCTTCATTGGGATCCCTGTTGGGTTCCTCAATGGGTTCCTCATTGGGTTCCTCTTTGGGTTCCCCATTGGGATCCTCATTGGGTTTCCCATTGGGATCTTCATTGGGTTCCCCTTTGAGATCCTCATTGGGTTCCCCATTGGGTTCTCCATTGGGTTCCTCATTGGGATCTTCATTGGGATCCCCATTGGGTTTCCCATTGGGTTCCTCATTGGAATCACTGGGTTCCTCGTTGGGTTCCCCACTGGGATCCCCATTGGGTTCCCCATTGGGTTCCTCATTGGGTTTCCCATTGGGATCTTCATTGGGTTCCCCTTTGAGATCCTCATTGGGTTCCCCATTGGGTTCTCCATTGGGTTCCTCATTGGGATCCCCATTGGGTTCCCCATTGGGTTCCTCATTGGGTTCCTCATTGGAATCATTGGGATCTTCCTTGGGTTCCCCATTGGGATCTTCCTTGGGATCTTCATTGGGTTCCCCATTGGGTTCCCCATTGGGATCTTCCTTGGGATCTTCATTGGGTTCCCCATTGGGTTCCTCGTTGGGATCCCCATTGGGTTCTCCATGTCACTCCCTGGATGGGGGAGGAGAAATCCTTCCTGAACGGGATTTTATGAATTTTTTGGTTTTTTACCTTGAAATCAGTAGGCACTTGGAGCTTTGGAGTGTTGAGTCCGAAAAGCACATCCAGCCCCACAAACATTAGTATGGACATAAAGATAGAGAAATCGCTAATGAGCTTACGGAGCTGCCGGGAGAGAGGGGGAGAGAGAGAAAAAAGGGAGGGGAAACGGCAAAATAGGGAGGAAAAGTGGCAAAAAAGGGAGGAAAATGATAAAAAAAGAAGGGGAAACAAAAATAGGGAGGAAAAACAACAAAATAGAGAGGGAAACAAAAAATAAATGGAAAAAAAAATAGGGAAAAAAGGAGGAAAAACAATAAAAAGGGGAGGGAAAACAAAATAAAAGGGAGGGGAAATCAGGAAAAGAAGGGGAAACCAGGAAAAGAAGGGGAAACAAAAAAAAGGGAGTAAAATTACAAAAAAGGGAGAAAAAACAAAAAAAGAGAAGAAAAACAACAAAAAAAGAAAGGAAAGAAAGTCAGAAAATTAGAATATTGTTAGAAAAGACCATGAAGCTTTTCAGAAGGTGCCTGGAGCTGTGATATTCCCAAAAAAGACCGGATGAGGAGCTGGAAAAAGAGCGTGGGAGAGGAGAGGAGGCCGAACCTTGATGATACTGGGGATGTGGAGTTTGGGGGTGTCCAGTCCGAAACAGGCGTCCACTCCACAGAAGAGCAGGATGGAGAAGACATTGGAAAAATCAGCAATGAAAGCCCTGACCTGGAGGCAAGACAGGGAAACGGGCTTGGAAAGGGCAATTAACGGGGTGGGAAGGGAATTAACGGGGTTGGAAAGGGCAATTAACGGGGTGGGAAGGGAATTAATGGGGTGGGGAAGGGGAATTAGGCCCTGGAATGTGCTGGAAGCTCTCCCTGGATCCTTCTCCTTCTCCAGGGGAACATTCCCAGCTCTCCCTGGATCCTTCCCCTTCTTCAGGGGAACATTCCCAGCTCTCCTGGAGCTCCTCCAGGTCCTGGAATGTGCTGGAAGCTCTCCCTGGATCCTTCCCTTCTCCAGGGGAACATTCCCAGCTCTCCCAGCCCGGCTCCAGAGGGTCTCCAGTTCCTCTGGGCTCTCCCCAGCAGCTCCACATCCTCCAGGTGCGGTCTCACCTGAGCGGGGCCGAGGGGGGCAGAATCCCCCCGGAGCTGGGGGTCAGCCCAGGGCACCTTTGGGGTCACGTCCAGCCCCTCAGCCACCCCAAAATCCCTCTCCCAGCGCTCCTCTCCATCCCTTCATCCCCAGCCTGGATCCATCCCAGGCATGGCCAAACCCCACGAGATCCCCTGGAGCTTGTCCAGGTCCCTCTGGATGTCCCCATCCTTTGGGATTGTCCCTTGGTGTCACCTGCAAACCTCCCGAGGGTGCCCTTGGCCGCTTCGTTTCCATCGTTAATGAGCACATTAATTAACCCTGCCCCAGACGGGGACCCCTGGACACCCCTGGTCACTGATGTCCATCGGGCTCTGGGCTGGTGACCACTTCCCTGTGGATGGGATCATCCCACCCATTCCTCATCCATTAATTATCCACCATTAATTATCCACCATTAATTATCCACCCTTCAATCATCCTCCCATTAACCCAACTCCAGTTCAGAGAGGAGGCTGCCATCCAGAGCCTCACAGAATCCCAAAAATCGGGAACTAAAACCTCGGGGAGGATCCCAATTTTGACCAAAACCACCTAAAACCAGGGATTTATTTTCCTGCAGCTCTGTGCCTCCAAAAAACTCCCGGCAGCTCCCGTTTTCCCTCATTTTCGGCAAAGGTCTTGGCAGAGCCTGGTTCTTTCCTTACCTTGGTGGGGAAATAGCGGCTGAATTTGAATTTTTTCAGGGTCAGGGTCATGGAGTAGGTGCCAAAGAAGAGGATGAAGGACATGAGGGCCAGGTCGGGCACGAATTTGCAGGATTTTCCCACTAAGCTGCCGCCGTATTTCAGACATTCCTTCTTACTCAGCTGGGTCCAGTCCAGAGCTGTGAGGTTGATAGCATTGGACTGGCGAGAAACCCCGAAAAAAAAGCAAAATTAGCAAAATCTGAAATCACTGTGGTGTGCAGGGAAAGGGGGAGTTGCAGCCCAAATCGAGCAAAATTGGTGTTTTTCAGGTGCAGCACGGAAAGAAAGGGAAATTTCCTTTCCAAACCCCCAAATTTTCTACTTTGAGGATTGCATTGTGCAAGAAAAGGGGGATTTTACAACTGAATTGAGCAAAATCAGCGTTTTGAGCTGAAATTTCCTGGCCAAACCCCCCAAAAAGAGCAATTTGAGCCATTTCAGCATGCAAAGAAAGGTGAATTTCCAGAGCTGCTGCCACTGGGATACCCAAAACCACAATGCTGATATAAATTTGAGGGGGAAAAGCGTGGATTTGGCGCTGCTGAGCCCCGCTGGGAACCCAAACCAGCCCAAATTTGAGTTCCCCTCACTCCCAGCTGGCCCATCCCACTGAAATCCCTCGGATTCGCCCTCCCCGATCCCGAATTTCCCGCTGGGACGAGCAGATCCCGTTTCTTACCAGAGAAACGTTAGTGGTGTTCGGTGCCACTGGAGCTGAAGCATCGAACAAGGTCGCGTTGGCTGCGGGAAAGGATTCGGTTATTGAGGTTCTGGGGCTAAACCCGACATTTTTGGGCATTCACACCAGCCGAGCCCGGCAGGGATCGGCATCCCGAGATTTTGGGGGGAAATCCCCCTTTTTTAACCCCACAGCGACTTCTCCCTGATTAATCCCGCGGTGCCGGGGAGGATGCGGAGGCTCCCGCGGCCATTTCTCCCTCCAGGGCTGGCCAGTGCCAGAGGGGATTTTTTAGGAGCTTCCCAGTTCCTAAAAATTCCAGGAGCTTCCCAGGGAAGCAGCCTGGGGTTTTTTTTGTGGTTTTTTTTTTTTTTATTAGTTTTTATCGCGCCCAATTTGCCTTTTTAAAATCACTATTAATTTTTTTTCTAAAAAAAAAAAAATCGTTTTGGGGGTGTTTTGGTGTCATCAGCGCAAAATTCCGTCTTTTTGAGCCCCCGGCGCCTTCTCCTCCTCGGCTCTTCGGGTGACGCGGCTCCGCAGCTCCGGGAGCACCCCCGGCTTCCCTCGGGGTGCCCCTAAAAGAGGGAATTCAGGAATTCCGGGACCGTTTTGCCGCCCCGCTCTTCCATCCTCTTCGCCAAGCGGGAATTTCGGCCGCCGCCTCCGTCCCCGGCGGATTAACGAAGGAGAAGCCGGGTTAGGGCAGAGACCCCGGGGCTGCCGGGAACAAACCCGGCCCTAAAAACATCAACTTTTATTCTCATTTTTCTCCTCCACAACCTTTTCTTTTTCCACAAACCCTATTTTGGGGATTTTTTTACGCCTTTAAAGGGCGGCACAGCACTGGTGGGATTAAAGAGAGGAGCCCTAAGGGCTCCACACAAACCTTTTTAGAGAGAGAGAAAAGTCAAATACATGGGGAAAAAAAAAAATAACAACAGAACCCCCCCGTTGGGGGGAGAGTATCAAATATTAAAATAGTTTTAATATTTAGAAGGCGATACTCACTTGAGATTGAAATCAGCCCCAATTGATGTGTGCAGCAGAGACAAATATGGGACAAATCAGTTATAATAATCAAAAATCAGCAGGGATGGAAAAAAAAAGGGAATTAAAAATAAAAAAAAATAAGGATGGAGGGGGGAATAAACATAATTTCTAGAGGAATTTTAAATCCGGCGTGGACACCGCTGCCTTGGGCAGCCAGGGCGAGGAGCGGGATGGGGAATTGGGGTGCGGATGCCGCTGGGCTGCTCGGGGTTTGCTCGGGATGGGGGCTTGGAGAAGGGGGAGACCTCCCTGGAGGCTGAAGGCTCCTCCTGCCGGAGCTGCCGGCTGGATCCCGGAGGGTGCTCACGGTTCCTTTTGGGAATTCCAGCTCTGGGGAATCCGTCTTGGCTCTGGGTGGGGTTTGGGGGCTCAGCTTGGGGAGAGTTGGGTTGGCTGCAGGTGGTGCTCTGGGTCCCGGTGGGATCGCGGTGCTTACGGCAGGAATTGAGGAAAAAGGCGAAATTAAACCAAATCGCTGCGATTCCCGCCGGGTGAGAGCGCTCCTTGGAATGGCTGATGTGTTGGGAATGCGATGGGTGGAGGGTCTTGGATGCTTTTCTTGAAGGAAGGAGATGGGCAGAACTTCACCATGACCTTCATCCACCTTCACCTTCATCCCGTCATCTTCATCCACCATGACCTTCATCCACCTTCACCTTCATCCATCATCTTCATCCACTGTGACCTTCATCCACCTTCACCTTCATCCATCATCATCTTCATCCACTGTGACCTTCATCCACCTTCACCTTCATCCATCATCTTCATCCACTGTGACCTTCATCCACCTTCACCTTCATCCTCCATCATCTTCATCCACCGTGACCTTCATCCACCTTCACCTTCATCCCGTCATCTTCATCCACTGTGACCTTCATCCACCATCACCTTCATCCCCCATCATCTTCATCCACCATGAACTTCATCCACCATCACCTTCATCCCCCATCATCTTCATCCACCATGAACTTCATCCACCTTCACCTTCATCCACCTTCACCTTCATCCATCACCTTCATCCTCCATCACCTTCATCCACTGTGACCTTCATCCACCTTCACATTCATCCATCATCATCTTCATCCACCTTCACCTTCATCCACCTTCACCTTCATCCACTGTCAGTCTCCTCTGGCTGCAGCTGGTGCTCCCCAAAATTTAGTTTTTTTGGCACGAATTCAGCTCCTGGGAGAGCAGGTGGTCACTGCTGTGAGCCCGAAGCCGTCTCCGCTCCCTCCCAGGAGCGTCCGAGCTCCACAATTCGGATCTGGGATCATCCAGGACGTCTCTCCAAGGGCAAAACCATGGAAGGACCATCTGCTCAGAGCCTGATGGCCTCTCCTTTTGGAAAAGGAGCGGAAAAAGAGGAGAAAAACCAGTCCATGGAGGTTTCCACCCCTGGCTGGGACATCCCAGGGTGACCCAGGCACTGGAGAGCACAGAACCACTCCAGGCGTTTCCTGGAGATTCAGTTTCCATCAGCAGCAGGCTGGAACCACCTGAAATGTCCTTTTTTTGTTTTTCTTCCATATTTCTTTCTTATCCATCCAAGTGGGGCCGCTCCAGGCTGAGATCCCGACTCTCCATCCGCCGTGTCCCGGGAAACTCCCAGTCCTTCATCCAAGGAGGGGGACAAGGCTCTTCCTCCATCTCCCAAACCCGCTCCGAGGAGGACGATGAGGACGAGGTCTCTCCACCCCAGGCAGCTGCCTCCTCCCGCATCCTGGGCCAGCGATCCCGTGGGATTCATCCGCGCCAGGACCCTCCCACCCCCGGCTCCTGGATGAACCCACCTGGCCCCGGGATGAACTCACCTGGATCGGGGGCGACGCACTCGCACTTGTACATGGTGACGTAGTCGGGCTTGAAGTCGGAGTTGATGGGGTAGTACTTGAAGGCCCCGATCATCTTCTTGATGGCGTCGTAGATGAAGATGAAGCTGATGAGGGTGGAGAAGCCCTCCTCGGTGAAGCGCGTGATGTACTTTATAATGAAGCTGGCGTCGGTGGCCACCAGGATAAGGCACTGCAGGGCCGAGTGCAGCCCGATCCACAGGCGGAATTCCATGTAGTCGATGCCGTTGCCTCTGGAGGAGGGGACACGCGGCCCTGTGAGAGCGGCCGGGGGCTGGGGGACACGTCCCAGCCCCGCAGGGACGGGCCCCGCTGTCCCCTGGCGTGGCCCAGCACTCACTTGCTGAAGTCGAAGAGCAGCTTCTCGAAGATGAGGATGGGGCCGGTGCTGCTGAGGATGATGAGGGGCTGGCCGGCGAAGAGGCAGAACATGGAGCCGGCCATGGCCGTGCCCAGGAAGCTCTCCATGACCCCCTGGGGACGGAGCAGAGGCAGAGTTAGGGGTGCCCCACGGATCCCCTGATGGAGATGGGGGTGAGGGACCTCGGGTTGGGACCGTGTCCCATTGCTCCATGGAGGGATCCCAGGGCTGCCAGTCCCACCTGGCCATGAATGCCCACCTCCAGAAGCTTGGCATGGGACAAGTAAAATCCATCCCATCCATCCCAGGTCCCACCCAGGTCCCATCCCGGGTCCCATCCCAGGTCCCATCCCGGATCCCATCCTGGGTCCCATCCCAGGTCCCATCCCAAGTCCCATCCCAGATCCCATCCTGGGTCCCATCCCAGATCCCATCCTGGGTCCCATCCCAGATCCCATCCCACCCCAGGTCCCATCCCAAGTCCCATCCCGGATCCCATCCCAGATCCCATCCCATCCATCCCAGGTCCCATCCCATCCCTGCTCGTCCCCAAGCCGGTGACACGCCAGGCCACACCTGGTAGTTGTCGGTGGCGTCCCCCAGCAGCCCCCCGAAGGTGATGGCGTTGGTGATGCAGCCCAGGTAGATGAAGAGGATGGCGGAGATGGACTGGATATGGAAACCTTCGTAGAAGTCGCTCGGGAACCAGGGCAGCTTCCTCTTGATATCCAGGTAGAGGCCACCACAAAACCTGCGGAGACACCGCCGAGGAGCTGGTGACTTCCACCAAAACAGAACCCTGGAATCCTGGAGTGGTTTGGATTGGGAAGGACCTTAAATCCCATCCCATTCCATCCCACACCTCCCGCTGTCCCAGGCCCTGGACACTCCCAGGGATCCAGCTCCTCTGGCCAGCTGGGAGATGTACAAATATTGATACATAAATATAATTTGATATATGGACTCATAAATAGATCCGGTGCTGACCAAAACCCGTTCCCACCAGGATTTCACCCCTCCCTGCCCCAGGATGAGCCCGTGGGAGACACTGATGGATCCCAGCACCCTCTGGAGGTTTTTTGGGGGTGGCTCCTTGCTCACCTGCCGGTCCAGGCCAGCTCCTCCCCAATCTCGTGGACTTCGGGCATCTCCCCATCGTCGCTGCCGCCGCCGCCGCCGCCCCCGGCGCCCGCCCCGCCGGCCGCGCCGTTCATCTGCCCCACCTCGTTCAGCGAGAACACCGACTTCCTGCGGGACACCGGCACCGCCTCGGATCCGCTCTGGCACCGCCGGGTCGGCACCGCCGGGTCGGCACCGCCCAGCCCCGGCGCGGGCACCGCGGCCGTGGTGCAGCTCTGAGCCTGAGCCGAGTTTGGGTTTTGGGCTGAATTTGGACAGATCCAGAGCTGACCCAACCCCAGGAGTCGTGGGATGGGTTGGGAGGGACTCAAGGATCATCCAGCTCAACTCCTGCCCTGGGCAGGGTCGCCTCCCACTAAAAGTTGTTCCAGGGGAGTGAAAGCGGCTCTGAGCCGACCTGGGAACAAAACCTGCTGCAAATCCAGCGTTCCTGGGACTTCTGGAGGGGTTATTTCCAGGCATGAAGCCCCCCAGAAATGGGTCCAGCCCCGTGGCCCTCACCCACCTCTTCTCAGCTGAGGGCACTTTCTTGGGGGGCTCAATCCGAATGTTGGGGTCCCACTCGCCGGGCGGGAGGACGATGACCTCGTCCAGGAACTCATCGATGCCGGCGATCAGGTCCTCCCTGTCCCGAGCTTTGTAGGCAACATCGCTGAAGAGCTGGGGGTGGACACAGGGCAGGGTCAGCCTCCGCTCCCAAGTCCTCCCAAGGGGTTCAAATCTCAATTTTTGGGGTGAGAAGGTGGAAATTGATTTTTTTTTTTTTTTTTGCTCGGTTCTGAGCCAGGATGTCCCAAACGAGGGCTGGCGGTGGGGTGGCCGCTACTCACGTCGTCCACCATCAGAGTGGCGATGGCCCTGCCGATCTCGTTGTAGGATTTGGCTTTTCCCGCCGGACCCAGGAGGATGAAGAGGAACCTGGGGAGGGAAAGTTGCCGCGTTTGGCCACCTCGGAGCTCTGGTGCCACCAGACCGCTCGGCCCCCGGGGCACGGCGCCCACCTGGTGGGGACGGGGACCTCCGTCACCCCTCCCAGCATCGTGGCCTGGAGCAGCCTCACGAAGGCCACGAAGGGTTTCTCCAGGAACTCCACCTCTCCCACCAGCACGTTGGAGGCCTCGGCGTCCTTGGGGATCTTCTTGATGAACTTGTTCTTCAGCTGTTGGGGAAGACAAGAGGGAGGGAGGGAGCGGTCGCTGAAATTTGGCTTTTCCCCCCTTTTTTCCCCACCAAAGTTGAAGCCTCTGGGTGGGAAAATCTCAAAGATTTCACCTCTGGTCGTCCCAGGACTCGCAGAGGTGGGGACTGAGGAGCCACACCCGGGAATCAGCCAGGAAAAAATTCACAAAGCCAAATTTCTTCAGCAATGAGGCTAAAACCGAGACTGGCTCTAAACTGCACCCCCAGGGCTCCGCATCCCAACCAGCAACCTTTGGTTTTGCTCTCCTGGGTTCTCCACAAAAGCAAAACTCCCCGTGGAAAACCTGATTCAAAGCCCAGGGATGCCGGACCCAGCACCCAGGAACATTTCTGGAGTTCCTTTGCAGCCCCTGCGTGGCACAGAACCCCCTCCAAGCCCTGCAGGGCGCAGATTTTCACACCTCGTTCCTCCCCAGCCCCACAGAAAAAACGGGAGCAGCAAAACCTCATCCATGGATTTATTCCCCAGGTCTCTTCTCCCCCGCAGCTCTTTTCATTACCAGCCTAAAAGGGTTCAATACCCAGCCGGGCAGGGAGTTATGATAATCTATACGGCAGCGTGAGGGGAGGCATGTGAGCCGGGCAGCCGCCTCTCCCCGTCCTAATCTTTTAAACCCAAATGGAAAAACTCTAAAAAAAAAAAAAAATAAAGAATAAATCGTAATAATAAAACAACTCCTCCAGCGCGGCTGGAATAAGAGCAGGAGTTACCAGTGGCCACTAAGCTTCGTGTAACACTTAAAAAGTCTCTTTGTAGTGGGTCTAATAGGGCGATTAAACCTAAATGCTTTGCATATTTTGGGATTAACCCTCCGAACCCCATTGCTGGAGGGGATATTTGGGGTTCCTGAGCGGGCACCGGGGTGGATTCGCTTCGGGAGGTGGCCTGGAAAGCTCTGTGGTGTCCCTGTCCCCTGGCTCCCAGCAGGACGTGGATTTCCGTCCGTGAAATCCAGGGAAGTAAAACATTATTTATTGTGTATTGCCCTAAAGTGCTTCACCCCAGGTAAACCCAGCGAGGACATCCTGGGGGAAAAGCGGGTTATCCCATCCCGTTCCCTAAAATCCCAAAGAAAGTTGTTATCCCATCCCATTCCCTAAAATCCCAAAGAAAGTTGTTATCCCATTCCCTAAAATCCCAAAGAAAGTTGTTATCCCATTCCCTAAAATCCCAAAGGATGTTGTTATCCCATTCCCTAAAATCCCAAAGAAAGTTGTTATCCCATCCCATTCCCTAAAATCCCAAAGGAACTTGTTATCCCATCCCATTCCCTAAAATCCCAAAGAAAGTTGTTATCCCATTCCCTAAAATCCCAAAGGAACTTGTTATCCCATCCCATTCCCTAAAAACCCTAAGTTGTTATCCCATCCCATTCCCTAAAAACCCAAAGCAAGTTATTACCCCATTCCCTAAAATCCCAAAGAAAGTCGTTATCCCATCCCATTCCCTAAAATCCCAAATGAAGTCGTTATCCCATTCCCTAAAATCCCACAGGGACAGTGATTCTGCCTTTTGTTCAGGGTGAAATCAGGAACAGAAACAAAGCAAAGCTCGTACAACGAACCAACAATTCCCAGAAAAAGGGTCTGGGATGGGAAAGGGACAGAACCCCGCTGGATCCATCCCATCCCTCAATCCCGGCTCCCTCCTGAAAGCATTCCCAGAAGGAAAAGCCCCCCGTGGCCTCTCAGCTGGGTTTTGCATCGAGAAACCCCCAGGAGAAACAGATCCCACCCCGAATCCCAGCCCCTCGTGTCCCTCTGTGCCAACCCAGGAGCTCCGGCGGGATTTACCGCCCTCTCCCAGCCGGTCCTTCGGGATTCCTGCTCTTCCAAACACCTTTCCCGTCCTCCCTGAAGATCCGGAGGGAGTTTCTGCCCCACCCCGGTGGATTTGAGCTGCCCCGGCCTCCTGGCTCGTCCCTAATTCCGTGTCACCTCTGGGGCAGCGTCCCCGCGGCTCCACGGGGATCCATACCGCCGTTAATTCCCCTAATTAGGAATTTGTACGGATATCGACCGCGCCGAGGAGCCAAACAACCCCGGAGCCCAGCAGGAATCGCGTCGGGACGCTCCTCCCAGCGGGATTTCGGGATTTCGGGATTTCGGGTACCTGGTCAGTGCTCGGCGTGTCCGAGATGTCGTTCATGCTCCGGCTCTGGGCGTGACCTGGAGGAGGGAACGCAGGGAAGGTGAGGAGAAGCCACCGCTGGAGCCAGGAGCAATCCCGCTGGGGAGAATAAAATATTGTCTGTGGCATTTGGGCCTGAAACGCCGGGAATTAGGGAAAACTCCTTCTCCGAAAGGCTGGAGAGGCTGGCATGGAGCCCCCATCCCTGGAAGGGTCCGGAAACCGTCCGGACGTGGCGCTTGGGTGGTGCTGGTGTTCCCTAACGATCCCAGAACTCCACCGACGGGAGCGTTTCCAGTCTCAGCCACACGGACCAAGCTCCCAGGTTCGGATGGGATTTCCCGCCTGCCCTCTCCCAGCCAAGCGACCTTTTGGGATTCCCTCCCTCTTCCAAGCGCCGCTCCTTCCCTCCCTAAAGATTTCAAGGAATTTTCTTCCTCCACCCTAAGGATCCTGAGCTCCACCAAATTCCGTGGTGGGACCTCGTTTCAACCTCCCGCTCTGGCACCGGGAGTTTGGTTTCCCAGGGAATTTGGTTTCCCAGGGAGTTTGGTTTCCCAGGGAGTTTGGTTTCCCAGGGAATTTGGTTTTCCAAGGAATTTGGTTTCCCAGGGAATTTGGTTTTCCAGGGAATTTGGTTTTCCAAGGAGTTTGGTTTTCCAAGGAATTTGGTTTCCCAGGGAATTTGGTTTTCCAAGGAGTTTGGTTTCCCAGGGAATTTGGTTTCCAGGGAATTTGGTTTCCAGGGAATTTGGTTTCCCAGGGATGTTCCGGGGCGGTTGGCGTCCCCCACTCACGCAGGCGGCCGTAGCTGGCGCTCTGCCGCATCCGCAGGTCCTCGGTGGAGCGGTGGAAGGCGGCGCCGGCGGCCGGGCCCCGCACGGGGCTGCGGGCTGGGGGAGAGAGAGGGGCCGTGAGACCTGGAGCGGGATCCCATTGGGAATGTCGGGGCAGGATCCCATTGGGAATGTCGGGGCAGGATCCCACTGGGAATGTCTGGGCAGGATCCATTGGGAATGTCGGGGCAGGATCCCATTGGGAATGTCGGGGCAGGATCCATTGGGAATGTCGGGGCAGGATCCATTGGGAATGTCGGGGCAGGATCCATTGGGAATGTCGGGGCAGGATCCCAGTGGGAATGTCAGGGCAGGATCCCATTGGGAATGTCGGGGCAGGATCCCATTGGGAATGTCGGGGCAGGATCCCATTCATTGGGAATGTCAGGGCAGGATCCATTGGGAATGTCTGGGCAGGATCCCATTGGGAATGTCTGGGCAGGATCCCATTCATTGGGAATGTCGGGGCAGGATCCATTGGGAATGTCGGGGCAGGATCCATTGGGAATGTCGGTGCAGGATCCATTGGGAATGTCGGTGCAGGATCCCATTGGGAATGTCGGGGCAGGATCCATTGGGAATGTCGGGGCAGGATCCCATTGGGAATGTCAGGGCAGGATCCCATTGGGAATGTCGGGGCAGGATCCATTGGGAATGTTGGGGCAGGATCCATTGGGAATGTCGGTGCAGGATCCATTGGGAATGTCGGGGCAGGATCCCACTGGGAATGTCAGGGCAGGATCCAGTGGGAATGTCGGGGCAGGATCCCATTCATTGGGAATGTCAGGGCAGGATCCCACTGGGAATGTCGGGGCAGGATCCATTGGGAATGTCGGGGCAGGATCCATTGGGAATGTCGGGGCAGGATCCATTGGGAATGTCGGGGCAGGATCCATTGGGAATGTCGGGGCAGGATCCATTGGGAATGTCGGGGCAGGATCCATTGGGAATGTCGGTGCAGGATCCATTGGGAATGTCGGTGCAGGATCCCATTGGGAATGTCGGGGCAGGATCCATTGGGAATGTCGGGGCAGGATCCCATTGGGAATGTCGGGGCAGGATCCATTGGGAATGTCGGGGCAGGATCCATTGGGAATGTCGGGGCAGGATCCATTGGGAATGTCGGGGCAGGATCCATTGGGAATGTCGGTGCAGGATCCATTGGGAATGTCGGGGCAGGATCCCATTGGGAATGTCGGGGCAGGATCCCATTGGGAATGTCGGGGCAGGATCCATTGGGAATGTCGGGGCAGGATCCCATTGGGAATGTCGGGGCAGGATCCATTGAAAATGTCGGGGCAGGATCCATTGGGAATGTCAGGGCAGGATCCCATTCATTGGGAATGTCAGGGCAGGATCCATTGGGAATGTCTGGGCAGGATCCCATTGGGAATGTCTGGGCAGGATCCCATTCATTGGGAATGTCGGGGCAGGATCCATTGGGAATGTCGGGGCAGGATCCATTGGGAATGTCGGGGCAGGATCCATTGGGAATGTCGGGGCAGGATCCCACTGGGAATGTCGGGGCAGGATCCCATTGGGAATGTCGGTGCAGGATCCTGTGCAGAACATCAGGGAAAGAAAATTCAGGAGCCGCTGTGGCCGGGAGCAGCGGGAGCGCGGCAAATCCGGGGCTCCACCGAGTGACCTCCCGCTAAACCCGGGCGAATAATCGGGAAAAGAACCAAATCCCCTTTTGTAAGGGCTGGGAAAAGGCGGGATCAGCCGGGAGCAGACCGGATTTGTCTGTGCTGGCCGCGCCAGGAAACCCCCGCGCCAAGCCGCGGCCACCACACTGCGCCATTGTGCTGGCGTGATGTCAGCGCGCAGTGACGTCATCGCCTGGCGATGTTGTCATCGCACGGTGCCATTGACTGCGCGGTGATGTCATCGCACACATTGTCCCCACTGTGATGTCATCACACAGTGACATCCTCACACAATGACATTGTCTCCACAGTGACATCATAAGACAGTGACGCTGTCATCACACGGTGCCATTGTCCCCACTGTGATGTCATCACACGGTGTCATTGTCCTCACTGTGATGTCATCACATGGTGCCATTGTCCCCACTGTGATGTCATCACACGGTGCCATTGTCCCCACTGTGATGTTATCACACAGTGTCATTGTCCTCAATGTGACGTCATCACACAGTGCCACTGTCCCCACTGTGATGTCATCACACGGTGCCATTGTCCCCACTGTGATGTCATCACACGGTGTCATTGTCCTCACTGTGACGTCATCACACAGTGCCACTGTCCCCACTGTGATGTCATCACATGGTGCCATTGTCCCCACTGTGATGTCATCACACGGTGCCATTGTCCTCACTGTGATGTCATCACATGGTGCCATTGTCCCCACTGTGATGTCATCACACAGTGCCATTGTCCCCACAGTGACATCATCACACAGCGCCAATGTCATTGCACAGCGCCACAGTCCCAACAGTGATGTCACCACAGCGATGTCATCACATGGTGTCGTTGTCCCTACTGTGACATCATCACAATGATGTCATCACACAATGATGTCATCACAGTGATGTCATCACAGAAAGACATTCTTCCTCACCCATCACACGATGATCTCGTCCCTCACAGTGACGTCATCACCCAGTGATGTCGCCACACGTGGACATTGACGTCACACCACGATCCGATCCCTCACACAACGATGTCACCACCCAACGATGTCACCACACAATGATGTCACCACACAATGATGTCACCACACAACGCTGTCACCACACAACGATGTCACCACACAATGATGTCACCACACAATGATGTCACCACACAATGATGTCACCACATGTGGACATTGCCATCACACCGCGATGTGATCCCTCACAGTGACGTCATCACCCAACGATGTCACCACACAACAATGTCACCACACGTGGACATTGCCGTCACACCACGATGTGATCCCTCACACAACGATGCCATCACCCAACGATGTCACCACACAACGATGTCACCACCCAACGATGTCATCACACGATGTCACCACACAATGATGTCACCACACAACGCTGTCACCACACAATGATGTCACCACACAACGATGTCACCACACAATGATGTCACCACACAATGATGTCACCACACAATGATGTCACCACACGCGGACATTGCCGTCACACCGCCATCCGATCCCTCACACGACGACGTCATCACCCAGCAATGTCACCCGACGGTGACGTTGTCCCTCCCGTAACCCATCCCCTCACACGGCGCTCTCCGTGTCCCAAACACCTCCTTGGCCCCCGGTCACCCCTCACCCCTAAACCCCCCAGGCCACAGTTTTGGGGTCCTTCCCCACAACAAACTCGGGGGTGCCCCAAACCCCGCGTTCCTCCTTCCCCTCTCCCGAGGTTTCCCCCCCGGACCCCCGGCACTGACCCGTGTTGGAGGACACGGATTTGCCGATGTCGGCCAGGGAGCGGTGGATCGGTTTCTTGGTCTGGTGGCGGTGCTTGCGCAGGAGGACGTAGCTGAGCTTCTCCCGCAGCTCCGGCTTCAGCAGCCCGTCCTCGATCTGCTTCTCGATGACATCATCTGCAACACGCGGCCGTGGGGACCTTGGGGTGACCTCCCAAAATCCCCAAAACCCCAAAAACCCCCCCAAAAACCCCAAAATCCCCCAAAATCTGCTCCTTGAGCATCTGCTTCTCGATGACATCGTCTGCAACACGCGGCCATGGGGACCTTGGGGTGACCTCCCAAAATCCCCAAAACCCCAAAAACCCCCCCAAAAACCCCAAAATCCCCCAAAATCTGCTCCTTGAGCATCTGCTTCTCGATGACATCGTCTGCAACACACAGCTGTGGGGACCCTGGGGTGACCTCCCAAAAACCCCAAAACCCCCAAAAACAACCCCCAAAACCTCCAAAACCCCCAAAAACCCCCCAAAACCCCCAAAATCTGCTCCTTGAGCAGCCCATACTCAATCTGCTTCTTGATGACATCGTCTGCAACACGCAGCCGTGGGGACCCTGGGGTGACCTCCAAAACCCCCAAAAACCACAAAACCCCCCAAAAACCCCAAAAACAACCCCCAAAATCTGCTCCTTGAGCAGCCCGTCCTCGATCTGCTTCTCGATGACATCGTCTGCAACACGCGGCCGTGGGGACCCTGGGGTGACCTCCCAAAAACCCCAAAACCCCCAAAAACAACCCCCAAAACCCCCAAAAAACCCCCAAAAACCCCCAAAATCTGCTCCTTGAGCAGCCCATCCTCGATCTGCTCCTCGATGAATCATCTGCAAGCCCCCAGCCACGGTGACCCAGGGGTGACCCCCAACACCTCCCCAAAATCTGCTCCTTCAGCAGTGACCCCCCCCAAAAACCTCAACCCAACCATTTCTGGAAGCAGCTGATGGCTCCCAACTCCTCCCTTTGCTCATTCCCGGAGAAATCCGGGATACGGAGCAAAACAAAATGAGTTTAAATCCATTTCCCAGCGTTTTGGGACACCGGGGAGGGGAAAATCCTCCGGGGGTTCCTACCGATGATTTGGGGCAAGGAGTATCCGTCCAGGTCCAGGAGCACCGTTCCCGTCTGGAGACACGTCCGCAGCTCGAAGAGGCTGTGCAGGGACAAGGTGGACACGTGGGGTTTGCTCCACCTCTCGCCGCCTTCCTCCACCTTCTCCTCGAACTTGATCCACCTGGAAGGAGAGCGGGATGGACCCGGAATGTGTGGGGGAATGGATTTTCCTGGGGATTGATCCAAAAGCTTGGATGAATCCGTCTCACGAAGTTCTCGCTCGTTGGGCAGGGTGGGGAGGGGGAATCTGGGGGTTTCAGGATTGTGGAGGGGAGGAAATCCGTGGATTTCCCCGTCCTCAGATTGGTCCTGTGGGATTTGGGAATTGTGGAGGGGAGGAAATCCGTGGATTTCCCCGTCCTCAGATTGGTCCTGTGGGATTTGGGAATTGTGGAGGGGAGGAAATCCGTGGATTTCCCCGTCCTCAGATTGGTCCTGTGGGATTTGGGAATTGTGGAGTGGAGGAAAACCTCCCAGTCCCAGCAGGAAACCCAACCCCGAGGGTTTCTCCCTCCTCGAATCGCTCCGGAGAGGTTTGGGGGGTTTGAGCATTCCCAGTGTCCCAATTCCTCAGGAATTCTCAGACTCCACCTCGGAATTCATGCCCTTCCTTGATTTTACAACTTCCAGAGAAACTTCCGGAATGGGGTGGGTGATTCCTCCCAAATCCCTGGGAACGGGGCTGGGACTCCAGCTCTTGGGTTTTTTTTTGGGGGGGAAAAAAATCTGCTTTCCTTCCACGGATTTTCTTTCCTGGAGTTTAACCTGACCCATCTGAGCGGGATCTGGGCTCCTGCTGCCCCAGCCGGGAACGCAGAGGAGGAGAAGGGATTTTGGGAACGGCTGATGGCCCCGGAATTCCGAGGGGGAAACATGGGGAAAGGCCAGGATGGGATCAGCCGCTGCAAAGACAAAACCTCAGCTGTCCCCACTAAAAAAAAAAAAAACTCCCAAAAATTTATCCGGGAGCGCCAGGAATGCTCCGACAAAACCCCAACGCACAACGCTTGGCCCTGGCGCCCATCCCACATTCCCGGATTCCTCCGGAGAATCCTTCCCTCCAACCCTCCAGTTTTCCCTGGGATGGAATTCAAGCTTCCCGCGGCGGCTCCCGCCAAGCGCCGCGCTCCCAGATCCGATTACGCCGCTTTCCCTCTCCTTTCTGCCCCGTTTTTCCCCAGGAATTTGGGTTATTCGGGAGCAAGGCACGATTCCAGGGCATCCCAGGGTTCTTTCGCTGAGGTTACGGTGGATTCCCACCTCCCTGCTGCTCCCAGCATCCCGAATTCCCATTTTTTATCCCCCCTGAGGATGAAGAGTCCCAGCCTGGCTGGAGAACGGAAACTGGGACTCGGAAAACCTCCGTCATCCTAGAAAAAAATTCCCATTTTTCCCCATTTAATGGATCCAGCCTGAGGATGAGGAGGCTCAACCCGGCCGGAGAGCGGGAATTGGGACTTGAAAAATCAGGAGAAATTTGGGAATCTCCACCTCCGGCCCTCCCTGATGAAAAGTGATTGAAAATCCCAATGCAAACGTGGATTTTTTTTGCCTTCCAAGCTTTTCCCAAAGAGTGGGAGAGCGGGAATAAACAGGGATTTATGGAAAATTAAACATTTTCCCAACAGAATCCAGACACCGCGGAGTCGGAGCGGGGATTGGAAGCGGGAGGATCCTGAGGAGCTTCCCAAATTTCGGCTGATGCAAAAAAACACAGCCCAAAATTTGGGATGGGAGAAGTTTCACTCTTGGCCGGGCCAGGAAAAGTGTGGAGGGGGGAAAAAATCCTGGGAAAATGTTCTTTATTCCCATTTTCTGGCTGGAATTCTCCAGTTTCCCGTTTTTTTTCACCCTCCCAGCCTTTCCTGCAGGGCTCTGGGGACTGGGAGGGGGAAAAGCTCTGGCTTTGGGATTGAGGAAATTCGGGATAAGCAGGGAAATCTTCCGGCTCATCCTCAGGATGCCCTAAAATCCCATTTTTCCCACATTTCCCTGATTCGGGAACGTCCTTTTTTAACCCCATTACAAACAATGCTCATTCCCTGATCCCGTTTCCCTTGGGGATATTTTGGGATGGGATTTTTGGGATGGGATTTTTGGGATGGGATTTTTTTCTTCCCCCTGGCACATTCCCAGATCCCAATGCTCATTCCCTGATCCCGTTTCCCTTGGGGATATTTTGGGATGGGATTTTTGGGATGGGATTTTTTTCTTCCCCCTGGCACATTCCCAGATCCCAATGCTCATTCCCTGATCCCTTTCCTCTTGGGGATATTTTGGGATGGGGATTTCTTTTCCCCTGACCCCATTCCCAGATCCCAATGTTCATTCCCTGATCCCATTTCTGCACGGGGATATTTTGGGATGGGATTTTTGGGATGGGATTTTTTCCCCCCTGGCTCATTCCCAGATCCCAATGCTCATTCCCTGATCCCTTTCCTCTTGGGGATATTTTGGGATGGGGATTTCTTTTCCCCTGACCCCATTCCCAGATCCCAATGCTCATTCCCTGATCCCATTTCTGCACAGGGATATTTTGGGATGGGATTTTTTCCCCCCTGGCGCATTCCCAGATCCCAATGTTCATTCCCAGATCTCAATGTTCATTCCCAGATCCCAATGCTCATTCCCTGATCCCGTTTCCCTTGGGGATATTTTGGGATGGGATTTTTGGGATGGGATTTTTGGGATGGGATTTTTTTTCCCCCCTGGCTCATTCCCGGATCCCAATGCTCACCTGGCAGATTCCTTCCACTCCATCTCATCGCCGTCGTGCTGCAGGGTGTCCATCTCCGTGAAAAGCGTGGGATTGGGGGGCTCATCGTCCTCCCCCAGGATGTACCGGAGCCGTTCGGCGGCCGGGGACACTGCCAGGGGGAAAAGGAGCTTTAATTCCATGGAAAACGGGGTGATCCCGCTCCATTCCCGCGGGGAAAGGCCCCGGGGGCGGTTCGGGGTCACAAAAAAAAAAGGGATAAAAATGGAGGAAAACGTTTAATGGGTTAACTCCAAACGATCCCATCCGGAATTCCCTGTGGGAAGAGATGAGGGATGCTGGGGAAAGGAGTGGGATGAAAGCCCAGGAACCGATTCCCATCAAACTTTGGGGTTGGATTCTTCCTTCCTCACCCTCATTTTGGGTTCCTGGGGCTGTGCCACCCCTGAAACCCCAAAATCCGAAGGAAATCCTGTGCAGGAAAAGCTTCTTTTATCTTCTTTTCATTATCCTCCCAGATTTTAGGGAATAAATCCCACTTCCAGCTCCCAACTTGTGCTTCCCTCCCTCCTCGGGGTGTTCAACCAACCCTGGCCAGGCAGCCAAAATTCCTGGGATTTGTTCACCTGGAGAACCCTTTCACGCCCGGGAGAGCACCCAGCTCTCCCTGCTCCGGGGTTTTTTTAATTCCTGGGAATTCGATCCAGCACGGAAAATCCCGGGAAGCAGCAAGTGTTTGTTGGGGAGGGGGAAAGCGACGGGGAAGAGGTGAAAAAAAACCCCAAAATCAGCCCAAAATCAGCCCCTGCTCCTTGGAGGGGGATCCAGATCTCCCCGAGCCGGAATTCAGGATGGGAAAACTCTGGGATTTCAGCCATTCCCGGGGAATATCGGGGGTCACTTCCATGGGGAACGGGACAGGGATGATCAGAAATTATTTCGGAAATGAAATCCCCTCTATCCGAGGTGCCCCTTCCCATCCCAAACCCGACCCAGCAACAAAACCCGGGATCCTTTTCCAAACCCAAATTCCCGCTCTGGCTTTGGGGAGAGCGAAACAAAACGGGATAAAATTGGGGAATGGGGGAACGGGGGACTGAGCCTGGTTTAAGGTCCGGCATCATCCAGGGGCTCCCGTGGATTTTCCAGTTTTTCCCTGGATTTTCCTGCCTCAGACGAGTCCCCACCTCCCCAAAAACCGGGAGAGCGGGATGCAGATCCCGCGGGATTCAACGCTCCTTGCCCTGCTCAAGAAACCCCCGGGTTTGGGATAGAAACCCCCGGGTTTGGGATAGAAACCCCCGGGTCTGGGATAGAAACCCCCGGGTTTGGGATAGAAACCCCCGGGTTTGGGATAGAAACCCCCAGGTTTGGGATAGAAACCCCCGGGTTTGGGATAGAAACCCCCAGGTTTGGGATAGAAACCCCCGGGTTTGGGATAGAAACCCCCAGGTTTGGGATAGAAACCCCCGGGTTTGGGATAGAAACCCCCGGGTTTGGGATAGAAACCCCCGGGTTTGGGATAGAAACCCCCGGGTTTGGGATAGAAACCCCCGGGTTTGGGATAGAAACCCCCAGGTTTGGGATAGAAACCCCCGGGTTTGGGATAGAAACCCCCAGGTTTGGGATAGAAACCCCCGGGTTTGGGATAGAAACCCCCAGGTTTGGGATAGAAACCCCCGGGTTTGGGATATTTCTGAGCCTTTCAAAAATCGACTTTTCCCGCCCGGGAGCAGCGGGAGCCGGGAGCTGCCCCCGTTTATTTTTGGGATCGGCTTTGGATCTCGGTGCCTGGAGTTTATCTGGAATTCCCCAAATTGCTTTTCCCAGGGAAAAATAAGAAAAAAACCCCCAAACCCGTGGAGCTTTTCCTCCCCTCCCACCACGGGGGGAAAATAAAACCAAACCCAACCCCAACCCTACCTGGAGTTGTTTCCATTTCTTCCCCCATTTCTCCCCGGCTTAACCCCAAACCTTCTCCGCGCGATCCCAAAAAAACTCCAAAGCCCCGGAGTTCCTTTATCCTTTATCCACTGCGGCTCGCTAAACTCCGGCGGCTTTAGGGAAGCAGATTACCGGGAATAAAAAAAAAAAACCTTTCCTCTCCTCGGGCTCCCATGACGGGAAGTTACCAAATCGCTTGGGATGCACTTGGAAAAGCAGCGGGAAAAGCGGGAGAGGAGCGGGGGAAAAAAATTCCCAAGATTTGGGGTGGTTTCCCCTGCGGGGAATTTTTTTTCCCCGTACGCGGAGAAGCCGCTCCGAAATTAAAGTTTTGGTTTTTTAAAGTGGGGGGGGGGGGGGTGGGAAAAAAAAAAGGGCTGGAATGAGGGAGATTTCCTGGGATTTTGGGGTGGGGTTTTGTCCTTTGGAAAGTGAATTTTTCTGTCCAAGCCCCTCAGAGCAGCTCGGGGTTATCTCCGAGTGGAATTTGGGAAGGAGGGAAAAGGAAGGAAAAGGAAGGAAAAGAGGGGAAAAGGAGGGGAAATAGGGGAAAAAGAGGGAAAATTTGGGAAAATTTGGGAAAATTTGGGAAAATGAGGGGAAAGGAGGGAAAATTTGGGAAAAAGAAGGAAAATAGGGGAAAAGAAGGGGAAATAGGGGAAAAAAGGAAAAATGGGGAAAAGAAGGGGAAAGGAGGGGAAAAAGAGGGAAAATTTGGGAAAAGAAGGGAAAATATGGGAAAAGAAGGGAAAATAGGGGAAAAGGAGGGGAAATAAGGGAAAAGGAGGGGAAATAGGGGAAAAAGAGGGAAAATAGGGTGAAAAGAGGGAAAATTTGGGAAAAGGAGGGGAAAGAAGGGGAAAGGAGGGGAAAAGGAGGGGAAAAGAGGAAAAAGGAGGGAAAATTTGGGAAAAGGAGGGGAAAGGAGGAGCCACCAGCGAATAAAAATCCTCTTCCCATGAAAAAAAACCTGGAAAACTTCAGGGTCCCGCTGGGCCTGAACCCGAATGCAAATTTCCAGTGGGAGGGGGCTGGAAAAAATCCCAGCCCATGGAAGGGCTCGGCAGCCGCTTTCCTGTGCGAAATGTTAATCTTCCCTAAGGAGATTTCCCTGGAGCGGCAAAACCCGTCGGGAACAAGGTGTGATTCCCGAAAGTTGTCTGGAACCCCAGTCCTGGCAGGAAAACCCTGTCCCAATCCCATTCCAATGGGATAAACCTGCTGGGAACACGGCGTGATGCCCGATGTTTGTCTGGAGTCGCAATTCCAGCCAGGAAAACTCATCCAAACCCGCCCCAATCCCATTCCAACGGGATAAACCTGATGGGAGCAAGGTGTGATGTCTGAAAGTTTTCTGGAATCGCAATTCCAGCCAGGAAAACTCATCCAAACCCGCCCCAATCCCATTCCAACGGGATAAACCTGCTGGGAACACAGGAATCGCAATTCCAGCCAGGAAAGCTCCTCCAAACCCTCCCCAATCCCATTCCAATGGGATAAACCCATCGGGAGCAAGGTGTGATGTCCAAAAGTTTTCTGGAATCGCAATTCCAGCCAGGAAAAATGGTTTTCCAAACCATTTCAATGGTTTCCAACCCATTTCAGTGGGAAAAATAAACCCGGGAATGAGCGGCAGAAGCGGCTCCCAACCGAGCTGCTCCAATCCCGCATCCGAGCTGATCCAACCGCCCGTCCCAGGGTGCTCGGAATCTCTCCCCGTTTTTTTTTGGGAACTCACTGGTCCTGCTGGCGTTGTCGTTGCCGCTCTCGGGCCAGCCCTGGCCGCCGTCGTCGGTGTCCGAGGGCTCGCGGTGGCCGAAGTGCCGCTCGCTCTCGCTCCGGTCCCGGCTGGAGCCCGGCGACCTCCGGCGGCGCCGCTTCCGGCGGTACCCGCGCGGCACCGGCACGCCGATGTAGATGGAGTGGTAATCTGGGGAAGGGGCACGGGGTCAGCTCCATAAAAAAATTCCCTTTCCAGGGAGAAAACGATGCGGATGGGGCAGTCGTTGGAATAAAAAGGTCGTTTTCCTGGGGGGAAAATTCCTGGTGGGAACAATCTGGATGAAGCGACAACTGGAATAAAAAATTCAATTTTCCAGGCGGAAAACTTCCAGGTAAATAAGGCAGGGAGGAGTTTTCCACCCGGATTTCACCTGGGAATTTTCAGCTTCCTCATCCTCAGATCTCCTCCAGGACATTCCTGGGATTTCACTCACCTTCCTCATCCCTCAAATCTCCTCCAGGACATTCCTGGGATTTCACTCACTTTCCTCATCCCTCGAATCTCCTCCAGGACATTCCTGGGATTTCACTCACTTTCCTCATCCCTCGAATCTCCTCCGGGACATTCCCGGGATTTCACTCACCTTCCTCATCCTCAAATCTCCTCCAGGACATTCCTGGGAATTTTCACCTTCCTCATCCTCGAATCTCCTCCAGGACATTCCCGGGATTTCACTCACCTTCCTCATCCTCGAATCTCCTCCAGGACATTCCTGGGATTTCACTCACCTTCCTCATCCTCGAATCTCCTCCGGGACATTCCCAGGAATTTTCACCTTCCTCATCCTCGAATCTCCTCCAGGACATTCCTGGGATTTCACTCACTTTCCTCATCCCTTGAATCTCCTCCGGGACATTCCCGGGATTTCACTCACCTTCCTCATCCTCAAATCTCCTCCAGGACATTCCCGGGATTTCACTCACCTTCCTCATCCTCGAATCTCCTCCGGGAGCCGCCGAGGCCGCGCTCGCTCATCCCATCCTCGTCCTCCAGCATGGTCCCGCTGCTCGGGGGGAGCTGGGGAAGGATCGGGAACGGGGCTTCAGTGGGATTTGGGATTTTATGGGGTTTGGGATTTTTATGGGATTTGGAAGGGGAAGAACCTCTCTGCTCTGACGGGAGCTGCCTGAGATGGAATCCTTCTCCCGGGAATATCCCAGCGGGATTCCCGGTGGGAGCTTCCCTGGGATCATCCTGGCTCAGCCCTTTGCCACCCCTGCTCTCCCATCCCCACATTCCCAAAATTCCAGCCGGATTTCCCCAGGATTCCATCCCCCGGCCTCCAATTCCCGATGCTCAGAGGATCCCTGAAGCATAGAACATTCCAGAGATTTCCCAGCACAATTCCCGACACGAATTTCCCGGAATTCCAGAGCCCCCCGTTACTCCGGGATAACCCCACTCATCCCAAAGGGATTTTCCAAATTTTCCTTTCCCAGTCTCTGATCCCGCATTTCCCTGGAACTTCCCGGAATTCCAGAGCCCTCTGGGATAACCCCACTCATCCCAAAATTTTCCAAATTTTCCTTTCCCCATCTCCGATCCCACGTTTCCTTTCCGCTTCCAGCCGTTTCCCTCTTTGATTCCCGTGGGATTTCTCCGGCCTTTTGCCAGGGGCGTTGATTATTAATTAATTAACGCCTCCCTAATTAGCCGACCTCCAGTGATTGCCTTTCACACTCGGCTGCCCGGGCGCGGCTGTTTCTATTCCCGGCCGCCGCTCGATGCCTCCCAAAGTCACTTGGAGGGCGATCCCGAGCGGCATTCCCGCATTTTCCATCTGTTTCGGGGGGGAAAAAATCCCAACTCCGGCCAAAATCCTGGGGAAGCTGCTGGGCCTGGCAGGGTGGGCTCTGCTGGCTGTGAATTCCCGACCCGTTTTCCTCGGGAAAATCCAGTTTATCCCAGCCCAGCTCCAGCCCCATCCTGCGCTTGAGATTTAAATTCCATTTCCAAGATTTGGGAATTTTTTTTCCCCCTCTCGATCCCAAGCTTTTGGCAGGAATTGATTCCATTCAGGGAAAATTTAGGGATTTCATTTCGGGGTTCTGCGGGGAAACTTGGGGAGTTTTAGGGATAACGCCATCCGCGAGCCTCGGCTTCCCAAAAAACATTCCGGGGTGAATCCCGAGCATTTCAGGGAAGCTGGAAAAGCAGAAAAAAAAAGCAGGAAAACATTCCCAGCCTCAGGCAGGAATATTTTGCCTCTAAAAATGACCTTTTAAAAGATGAGGGATCAGAACCCCCAGGAAATTCCAGCAGGTGGGGGCTCCCGGGTGACGGACTGGGATAGAAACCCTTCCAGCTGGGATAAAATCTGGGAAAAAAACGGGATTTTTTGGGAATCTGGATGAGCTGGGAAGCACAAAGAACCCCCCAGGGGTAAAGCCAGGCTTTGTTGGACGCGGATAAATGAAAGGTCCCGATCAATTCCGGGCTGGGAGAACCCGGGATATTTTTTTTCCCCCTTGGATATTTCCTAAATCCCTGAAAACCAACCCGGAGCAGAACCGCTGGAAAACCCAACTCCAACCCCATGGAAACCCGGGCAGGGAAAGCAGAGCGGCGCTCCCACAAAACTCCCGGAACGCTTTTTCCCCTTTCCCAAACTCACCTCGAACTCCCCCAAAAATATTGGGGAACGGGCGGCGGAGCCGGGATCAGGGAAAGCCGGGATCGCCGGGAGTCAGAGCTGCTCTTCCCAACATTCCGGCGGCTCCAGTGCCGGCGGCTCCGGCTCCCGATGGATTTTGGCGGCGCCGATCGACGTCCGGGAGCGCGGAGGATGACGGGGAGCGCCGGGAGGGAGGGAGGGATGGAAGGCAGCCCTGGACAGGGATGGTTTTTCCATCTGGGACCAGCGGGATGTGGGAAATCCTGCGGGATTTGGGGTTTTCCTGGGGTTGGGGGTGGGGGAGGGTTTTTTTTTCCACATGGATTTTGGGTTTTGAGGGGTTTGGGAGGGGAACTGCTCTGATTTCCAAGCTCTGTGTCTGGATCTTAGGGAATGACAGGAATTTCCAGCACTGGGATGATCCCAAATCCTCCTCAGTGGGATGATCCCAAATTCCCAATCCATGGGATGATCCCAAATTCCCAATCCATGGGATGATCCCAAATCCTCCTCAGTGGGATGATCCCAAATCCTCAATCCATGGAATGATCCCAAATTCCCAACCCACGGAATGATCCCAAATCCCTCATCCATGGGATGATCCCAAATTCCCAATCCATGGGATGATCCCAAATTCCCAGCACTGCGATGATCCCAAATTCCCAATCCATGGGATGATCCCAAATCCTCCTCAGGGGGATGATCCCAAATCCTCAATCCATGGGATGATCCCAAATTCCCAACCCATGGGATGATCCCAAATTCCCAATCCATGGAATGATCCCAAATTCCCAATCCATGGGATGATCCCAAATCCCCAATCTGTGGGATGATCCCAAATCCTCAATCCATGGAATGATCCCAAATTCCCAACCCATGGGATGATCCCAAATTCCCAGCCCTGGGATGATCCCAAATCCCCAATCCATGGGATGATCCCAAATCCCCAATCTGTGGGATGATCCCAAATCCCCAATCCATGGGATGATCCCAAATTCCCAGCCCTGGGATGATCCCAAATTCCCAGCACTGCGATGATCCCAAATTCCCAATCCATGGGATGATCCCAAATTCCCAACCCATGGGATGATCCCAAATTCCCAATCCATGGGATGATCCCAAATTCCCAACCCATGGAATGATCCCAAATTCCCAGCCCTGGGATGATCCCAAATCCTCAATCCATGGGATGATCCCAAATTCCCAGCACTGGGATGATCCCAAATTCCCAGCACTGGGATGATCCCAAATTCCCAGTCCATGGGATGATCCCAAATTCCCAATCCATGGGATGATCCCAAATCCCTCATCCATGGGATGATCCCAAATTCCCAGCACTGGGATGATCCCAAATTCCCAATCCATGGGATGATCCCAAATTCCCAATCCATGGGATGATCCCAAATTCCCAATCCATGGGATGATCCCAAATTCCCAATCCATGGGATGATCCCAAATTCCCAGCCCTGGGATGATCCCAAACCCTCTGGAGAGCCGGGATCAGCCCCCAGGAGATCCCCCCCCCAAGCCTGGGCGGGTTTAGAGTCAGGATTGCCCCTGGAATTATTCCCAATTCCACATTTTCCTTTCCACATCCATGGATTCGGGGTCAGGAATCTCAACCGTGGCTCCGCTCCCGTTTCCGCCCGGATTCCTCCGCTCCCTCCAGCCTTTTATCGGGAATATCAATAAATCCCCATCCAGCTGTGCCCGGCCCTTCATTCCAGAAAAAAACCCGGGATTTGGGAATGGGATTTGGAGCTTTGGACTCGTCCCAGGCCGGGGCCTTTCCCTCGGGAATGATCCCGATCCCAGTCCAGGTGGGATCCAAGATTTTTCCCGGTTCCCGTTTTCCTCCCGGCTCCTGCTGGATCCGATTTTCCCTTCCCTGTGGAGCTCCGTTTAGCGGGAATTTGGGAATACCCTCGGATATTTTGAGGAAAGGTTTTGGGGGTTTCCCGCTCCTCCTTCAATCCGCTTTTCCCATTTTCCAGGCATTTCATTCTCCGTGGGAATCGTTGGGCTGGAAGGAAAATCCATTTTTCCCAACAATCCCGGGATGAGAACCCGCTCCCAATCCCAGGAAATCCGAATCCAGGTTTTGTCCTGGAAACCAAGAGGAAAAAAAAAAATGGAATTTCGCTTTTTCCCTCCCAATCCAGGGGAATTTATTGGAATTTATCGCCTTGCACCCCTCGAGGTTTTACCAAATTCCCGGTTTTTGTTAAATTTCCCGGGGAGAGAGGGAATCCTGGGAATTGTTTGGGTTAAAGGGAAAGCTGGGAATGGTCGGGAGAGGGAGACAGAGCCCGGGAGTCGATTCCGGAGTCTGGGAATCCGCGGGATCCAGGCCCAGCTCAAGCTTCCCAAATACCCCAATCAATGAGGAATGCCAGAAAAAAACGGGATTTCTCGGGAAAAGCAAACTCCAGGTCCTTTTCCCTTCACTTTCCCCCCTTTTCCTTTTTCCTTCTACTTTTTTCCCCTTTTTTTCCCACATTTTTTCCTTTTTTTCCCCCTTTTTTCCCCACATTTTTTCCTTTTTCCTTCTACTTTTTTTCCCATTTTTTTCCCCATTTTTTCCTTTTTCCTTCTACTTTTCCTCCCTCCTTTTTCCCCATTTTTTCCTTTCCCTTTTTTCCTTTTCCTTTCCCATTTTTTCCTTTTCTATTTCCCATTTTTTTCCCTTTTCCTTTCACTTTTTCCTTTTAATCTCATTTTTTTCCTTTCCCTTTTTTCCCCCCTTTTCATTCCCATTTTTTCATTTCCGCCTCCCAGGAAACCTTTGCCATTCCCAGATCATGGATGAGTCCCTGAGGTCCGGCACCACCGGGATTTTCTGGGATAAAACCCCACATTTTTTGGGATAAATCCCAAGAAATCCCGGAGGGAATTCCCACCCGGATCGAGAAATTTGGGATAAGAAACAAAACCTTGGGAAAGGCAATTCCTTACCTGCTCCTTCCAGGCCGGGATCCATCCGAGGGGATTTCCTCCATCCCGGGATTATCCCGAACAAACCCGTCCTGGCATTAAAAATTCCTGGGATCTCCTTTCACAATTTCCCAGGAAATCGGCGGGAAAACAACGCCCCCAACCTTGGAACACCCGGCGGAAATTCCATTTATTGGGAAAAAAAACCCCAAATTCCCCCTTCTTCAGGAGATTCCCGGAGATTTTTACAGTTTTCCCAAAGAAATTTCGGGAGCTGAGAGGAAAAATCCCATTTTTTACAGTTTTCCCGAGGAAGGAAAAACCCCATTTTTTCCCAGTTTTCCCAAAGAAACTTTGGGAGCCGAGAGGGAAAAATCCCATTTTTTCCAAAGAAACTTCTGGAACTGAGAGGAAAAATCCCATTTTTTCCCAAAGAAACTTTGGGAGCTGAGAGGAAAAATCCCATTTTTTTCCCATTTTTTCCCAAAGAAATTTTGGGAGCCAAGAGGGAAAAATCCCATTTTTTCACATTGAAACTTTGGGAGCCAAGAGCAAAAAATCCCATTTTTTTCCCAAATAAACTTTGGGAGCCAAGAGGGAAAAATCCCATTTTTTCCAAAGAAACTTCTGGAACTGAGAGGAAAAAATCCCATTTTTTCCCCAAAGAAACTTTGGGAGCTGAGAGGGAAAAATCCCATTTTTTCCAAAGAAACTTCTGGAACTGAGAGGAAAAATCCCATTTTTTCCCAAAGAAACTTTGGGAGCTGAGAGGGAAAAATCCCATTTTTTCACATTGAAACTTTGGGAGCCAAGAGCAAAAAATCCCATTTTTTTCCCAAATAAACTTTGGGAGCCGAGAGGGAAAAATCCCATTTTTTCATATTGAAACTTTGGGAGCCAAGAGGGAAAAATCCCATTTTTTTCCCATTTTTTCCCAAAGAAACTTCGGGAGCCAAGAGGGAAAAAATCCCATTTTTTCCCCAAAGAAACTTTGGGAGCCAAGAGGGAAAAATCCCATTTTTTCCCAAAGAAACTTTGGGAGCCAAGAGGGAAAAATCCCATTTTTTCATATTGAAACTTTGGGAGCCAAGAGGGAAAAATCCCATTTTTTTCCCATTTTTTCCCAAATAAACGTTGGGAGCCAAGAGGGAAAAATCCCATTTTTTTCTCATTTTTTCCCAAAGAAATGTTGGGAGCCAAGAGGGAAAAATCCCATTTCTTTTCCACGTTCCGCTCCGAGCTCCGAGTCCGTGTCCTCCTCACACTTTGCTGGCCCAGGCGGCTCCTTCCTCCTCCTCCTCCTCCTCCTCCTCCTCGGCATTCCCGGGATTTACCGGGATGTATCCGCCCTCCCTGGGCAGGCACCAGCACCAGCCGGCGCCGCGGAGATCCAGGGAGGCCAAGCGGAGATCCCGCGATTCCGGCAGCGGGAAATCCAGGGAATCCAAGCGGGAGCGGATCTCGTTGAGCTGCTGCCAGTGGAGCCAGGCCATGGCCAGGCCCAGCACCTGCGGGATTGGGATGGAGGGGTCGGGGAAAATGGGATCGGGGAAAATGGGATCGGGGAAAATGGGATCAGGAAGATGGGATCAGGAAAATGGGATCAGGAAAATGGGATCAGGGAAAATGGGATCAGGGAAAATGGGAACAGGGAAAATGGGAACAGGGAAAATGGGATCAGGGAAAATGGGAACAGGAAAATGGGAACAGGGAAAATGGGATCAGGGAAATGGGATCGGGGAAAATGGGATCGGGGAAATGGGAACAGGAAGATGGGATCAGGGAAAATGGGATCAGGGAAAATGGGAATAGGGAAAATGGGAACAGGGAAAATGGGATCAGGGAAAATGGGATCAGGGAAATGGGATCAGGGAAATGGGAACAGGGAAAATGGGAACAGGGAAAATGGGAAAAGGGAAAATGGGATCGGGGAAAATGGGATCAGGGAAAATGGGAACAGGAAAATAGGATCGGGGAAAATGGGATCAGGGAAATGGGATCGGGGAAAATGGGATCACGGAAAATGGGAACAGGGAAAATGGGAATAGGGAAAATGGGATCAGGGAAAATGGGATCAGGGAAATGGGAACAGGGAAAATGGGATCAGGGAAAATGGGATCAGGGAAAATGGGATCGGGGAAAATGGGATCGGGGAAAATGGGATCGGGGAAAATGGGATCGGGGAAAATGGGATCAGGGAAATGGGATCAGGGAAATGGGAAAAGGGAAAATGGGAAAAGGGAAAATGGGATCAGGGAAAATGGGAAAAGGGAAAATGGGAACAGGGAAATGGGAATAGGGAAAATGGGATCAGGGAAATGGGATCAGGGAAAATGGGATCAGGGAAAATGGGATCAGGGAAAATGGGATCAGGGAAAATGGGATCAGGGAAATGGGATCAGGGAAAATGGGAACAGGGAAAATGGGATCAGGGAAAATGGGAACAGGGAAATGGGATCAGGGAAAATGGGATCAGGAAAATGGGAACAGGGAAAATGGGAAAAGGGAAAATGGGATCGGGGAAAATGGGATCAGGGAAATGGGATCAGGGAAAATGGGAACAGGGAAATGGGATCAGGGAAAATGGGATCAGGGAAAATGGGAACAGGGAAAATGGGAACAGGAAAATGGGATCAGGGAAATGGGATCAGGGAAAATGGGATCAGGAAAATGGGATCAGGGAAAATGGGATCAGGGAAATGGGATCAGGAAAATGGGATCAGGGAAAATGGGAACAGGGAAAATGGGAACAGGAAAATGGGATCAGGGAAAATGGGAACAGGGAAAATGGGAACAGGGAAAATGGGATCAGGGACAATTCCCAGCCCAGCCTGGGATTGGATATTCCAGGGGAATCCAAAATTCCTGCCCAAAATCCCAGCTAAGCCAGCTCATGGAATCCTGGATCCAAAACCCGCCCGGTCCCGCCGGGGCTCCCGCAATTCCCGGAGATCCAGGGGGATCCAGCCCGGCCTGGGACATTCCCGGGGATCCAGGAGCAGCCACGGATCCTCTGGGAATTCCTTCCCACCCTCGTTCCATCCCAAATCCCATCCAGTTTCCCCATTCCCTGTGTCCTGTCCCTCCATCCCTTATCCCAACCCCTCTGGAGCCCCTGGAATGTGCCGGAAGCTCTCCCTGGATCCTTCCCCTTCTCCAGGGGAACATTCCCAGCTCTCCCAGCCCGGCTCCATGTCAATTTCTCCTCCCTAAATCCCCCTGGAAGTGGATCCCAAGGGAATTTCCGTGGATCAGCAGCTCCACCAAGCCTGAAAAAAGCGGAGAATCCCATCCCTGGAATTCCGTCCCAGCCCAGCCTGGAGCCCTCGGCTGCCTCCTGCCCCATTCCCACTTTTCCAGTCCCTCCCACGGATCCTCAGGGATTCCCGGCTCTTCCATATCCCTGGGAATGGGATCAATCCCCACGGCTGGCGCCTGGTCCCAGGGTTTTCCCAACTCCGGGAATTCGGGATTCCCGCCCTTGGGGCTGGAAAAAAAAAACCCCTGCAGGCGCTGAAGGGAAAAGTTGGGAAAATCTTTGGGAATCTGCCGTTATCCCAAGGGCCCGGAACTGGATCCCATCCAGTGTGGGATCTTTGGGAATGGCTCCGTCATTCCAGGGAGAGCCCGCCCGGATAATGGGATTGGGCTGATCCCTATCCAGCGGAATTTCCCTTTTCCAATCCCATTTCCACGGATGTCGCCGCGGCCTCGTTCCCGTCATCGCTCCCGACTGAAATCCCGACCCCGAGCAGCCGGAAAAATCCTTTGGAATGAGGGATTTGGGGGAAAATTTGTCATTTTTCCCCTCCCGGAAAGATTTGTGTTTGCATTCCATGGAAACAGAGCCATGATCCCTCCTGCTCCTCCCGCTGAGGAATCCCAGAGAAAACAGGGAATTCCGGAAGGGAATGAAATCATCCAAAGATCCCAGTCAGGATCCCGAATCCCAGAGAAAACAGGGAATTCCGGAAGGGAATGAAATCATCCAAAGGCCCCGATCCAGATCCCGAATCCCAGAGAAAACAGGGAATTCTGGAAGGGAATGAAATCATCCAAAGATCCCCGGTCAGGATCCCGAATCCCAGAGAAAACAGGGAATTCCGGAAGGGAATGAAATCATCCAAAGATCCCCGGTCAGGATCCCGAATCCCAGAGAAAACAGGGAATTCCGGAAGGGAATGAAATCATCCAAAGGCCTCGGTCAGGATCCTGAATCCCAGAGAAAACAGGGAATTCCGGAAGGGAATGAAATCCTCCAAAGATCCCAGTCAGGATCCCGAATCCCAGAGAAAACAGGGAATTCTGGAAGGGAATGAAATCATCCAAAGGCCTCGGTCAGGATCCTGAATCCCAGAGAAAACAGGGAATTCCGGAAGGGAATGAAATCATCCAAAGGCCTCAATCCAGATCCCAAATCCCAAAGAAAACAGGGAATTTGGGAAAGAAATGAAATCATCCAAAGGCCCCGATCCAGATCCCGAATCCCAGAGAAAACAGGGAATTCTGGAAGGGAATGAAATCATCCAAAGGCCTCGGTCAGGATCCCGAATCCCAGAGAAAACAGGGAATTCTGGAAGGGAATGAAATCATCCAAAGGCCCCGATCCAGATCCCGAATCCCAGAGCCGTCGCTGCCGCTGATTTATGACCCCGTTCCCATTCCCAGCCCGGCCCTAAATTCCCTCTCCCCCTTAATGAGAACGGCGGAAGCTGTCAGGAATTATGGATGCATCCAATATCCGAGGACGGCGTTTTCCCGGAGCGCCGGCGGATCCGTGGAATTTACGGAAAACGGGAACAGGACGGAGCAAAGCTGAGGCTGGGAAAATGAAAAGAAGCGGAATTTTTCCTGGATCCGGGAGAACCGCTCGGGAATTGTTGCCGTTGGAATTTAAGGAGCGGCCGGTTCTTCCCGGATGGAATTTGACCCTTCCCAGGCTTTTTTTGAGTGCCCAGGAAGAGCAAATCCATGGAAAAGCTGCTCCTCCTCCAGGGGGCAAATAAATCCCGGGAGCTTCGCACGAGGGAATCCATAAAAATTCCATTGGGAATCACGGGAATGATGGAATCGTGGAAGCCATGGAACGAGACGGTCCCGAAGGTCCCTCCCGACCCAAATCATTCCATGATTCCCCCTAATCCCCTTTGGATCAGTTTTCCACTGGGAATTTGGGCTGGAATCACCCCAATTCCTCCCTGGAAGCGATGGACAGATCCTCTCCTCCTCCTCTGGAAAAAAAGGGCTTGGGAAGTTCGGGAAAAGGCTCAAATTTCCATTTCCACCTCATTTTCCAAAGGAAAAAGGGCCTGGAAGTCCATGGATTTTTTCCCTTAGCCGTGCCTGACTCCAGCAAGGAAAATTCCCTGCAGAAACCCTTTTCCGTGGAAATCCGGGAATGTTCCCCAGTTCTGGCTGGATCCTGAATGCTGAACCATTCCAGGTTTTCCCAGATTTAACAAAGCCCCAAAATCGGGATTTTCCCACCTTTTTTGCACTTTTCATTCCCTAAATTGGGATTTACGGAGAGATCAGATGGAAAAATCCCGTTTATTCCCTTTCCCCGCTCCGGAAAGCCGGAGCCGTGGGGAGATGGGGGGAGCAAACAAATCCCAAATTAATCTTCCAAGGAAATATTCCCGCTGCAGGGGGAACGTTTTCCATCCCTGTCAGCGGGAGATGGAGAGGCCGGCCTGGAAAACGAGGATAATTCCGAGGTTTTGTTTGTTTTTTTTTTACGGAATGGAGTCGTCGATCTCCGGGATTGACGCTCCGGGGAGGGAACGGCCGCCCCCAAAACCGAGGATCTGCAGAGGCTGAGGATGGATGGGACACAGGGAAAAATAAATCACCGGGATGGATGGGAACGCTCGCCTTCGGATCCTTCGGGATGGAAAAATTCCATGTTTTTAAGGGAAAAAAAAAAAACCAAAAAAAAAACGGGATTGAAGAGGTTTTCCTGCTCCTGTTTCATTGCTGAGAGGGGCAGGGAATGATCCAGGGGACTGGGAGAGCTGGGAATGTTCCCCTGGAGAAGGGAAGGATCCAGGGAGAGCTTCCGGCACATTCCAGGGCTGGAAGGAGCTCCTTGGAAATGCCAAAGGTTTCCAGTTCTGGGATAGAAAAGGTTTGGAATTGGATTATTTGGGGAAAAAAAAAAAAAAAAAAAATGGCAACAGCTTGGAAAGACTTGGAGAAGGGAAATTCCAGGGAAATTTTGGAGCCATTTCCAGGGTCTGGAGGGGCTCCAGGAGAGCTGGGGAGGGATTGGGATAAGGGATGGAGGGACAGGAAACAGGGAATGGCTCCCACTGGGAAAAGGGAGATTGGATGGGATTTTGGGAAGGAATTCCTGGCTGGGGATGGAATTCCCGGAGGATCCGTGGCTGCCCCTGGATCCCTGGGAGTGCCCAAGGCCGGGCTGGATCCACCTGGGATAACGGGAATTATCCCACATCCCACAGGGGTGGGATGAGACCGTGAAGATCCTTCCCAACCCCAAGAATTCCCGGATTCTCCGGAATAACAACAGGGGGGGAAAAAAAAAATAAAAAAAATCCCTGGAAAGGGCCGGGAAGGAACGAGCTGCATTCCCTAAAAACCTCTGGAAGTGTTTTTGTGCCTCATTTCCACCCCGAGCACGTCCCCAGCCCCGCGGAGAATCCGTCTGGGGGCGGGGAAGGACACGGAGGCGGGAGAAGGATGGATGAGCTCGGCCGCTCCGGGGCCGCTCCGCGATTAACGCGGGAGCGCGGCGGGAATCTGGGAATGGAAAAGTCCTTGGGAATGTGTGGGATGAGGAGCCAGGGTTGGAGCTCGGGAATTTTGGGAATGGGAAAAGAGAGAATTCCAGGGATGGATGGATGGAGGTGGAGTTTGTGCCCGGCTCCGAACGGAGGGAAAACGAACACAACCTCTCCGGGGGGGATTGGATGGTCCTGGATTTGGGGGGATCCCGGATTCCCAGGCTCCCCGAGCCTCCGGAGCAGCTCCCGCTCGTGGCTGGATCCAGGTGGGACCTTTAACCCCTTCCCGCCCGGATCCGCGATTCCAGGCCGATCCAATCCGTTTCTGGATAACGGCAGCCCCATTTCCCGCTGAATTCCCTCCAAATCCTGGCAGGATCCAGCCCAATCCATCTTCCCAGCGCTGAAATTCGGGAGCAGATGGGGAGGACGAGCTGCTCCGGCTCCGCAGGAACAGCTCGTGCTGAGATCCATCAGCATTCCCGCCGATTTCCCAATTAACGGCGCCACTCCAGATCCATCAGGGCTCGGCATTCCCGCGGATTTCTCCCCGGCATTCCCAATTAACAGAACCACTCCAGACCCATCAGCATTCCAGGGATTTGTCCCTGGCATTCCCAATTAACGGCGCCACTCCAGATCCATCAGGGCTCGGCATTCCCGCGGATTTCTCCCCGGCATTCCCAATTAACGGCGCCACTCCAGACCCATCAGCATTCCAGGGATTTGTCCCCGGCATTCCCAATTAACAGAACCACTCCAGATCCATCAGGGCTCGGCATTCCCGCGGATTTCTCCCCGGCGTTCCCAATTAACGGCGCCACTCCAGACCCATCAGCATTCCAGGGATTTGTTCCTGGCATTCCCAATTAACAGAACCACTCCAGACCCATCAGCATTCCAGGGATTTGTCCCCGGCATTCCCAATTAACAGAACCACTCCAGATCCATCAGGGCTCGGCATTCCCGCGGATTTCTCCCCGGCGTTCCCAATTAGCGGCCGGCCGTTAATGGATGAGGCCGCGGGAGGCGGCGCCGATGGACCGGGATGAGATAAATCGGGATTGGCTCTCCAAGCCCCATTCCAGACCTTTTTTCCCCCCATTCCTGCCTTTCCTGCTGCTCATTTGGAAGGAAACGCTCCCAAAAATTTCGGGAACGGCTCCCCCGCCTCGGGATCGCGCCTGAACCATCTGCGAGCCCAAAGTCCAGCCCTGGGAAGTGATCCCAAATTTCCCCCCCCCAGCTGCTGCTTTATCCAAGCCCTTCCAGCCTCTCGGTGCCAGCAGAAAACCGGGAAGAGTTTCAGGAATAAAAGCAGGAACGGTTCCATTCCCGTTGGGATCAAACCCCGGCCCCGGGAAGCGCCGCCCCAGCAATCCCAAAAAACGTTTTCTGGAAAAGGGACGTTTTCTGCTCAAAATGAATCCAAAAAAGTCAAATCCTCACGGTTTGGTCAGGAATAACTCAGGGGAGATCCAAGGCCTGGCAAATCCAGTGGATTTGGGGATTGGGATTTATTGGGAGAGGAATTTGGGATCGGGGTTTATCCTGGCTCCCATTCCCGCTCCGTTTGCCGAGGGCCGGATTTGCTGGGCCAGGATTTGCTCCCAGGGGCTTTTAGTGGATCCCAAATCGGATTCCAGGAGGAAAAATCCGAGCTCGTTCTGCCAGGACGACTCTCCCTGCCCCAACCACCAATCCCAGACGGAATTTGGATCCCAGAGGATTTCCTTCCCACCCTCCAGCCCAGCCAAAGGAGCCCTCAGATCGGGGACGGAGCTGAAAACCCCAAAACTTCACCCCTGACCCTTGCGGGTCTCCCCAGCTGGGAATTCCGGGAATTCTGGGAGTTCTGGGAATTCTGGGAGTTCTGGGAATTCCGGGAATTCCGGGAGTTCTGGGAATTCTGGGAATTCTGGGAGTTCTGGGAATTCTGGGAGTTCTGGGAATTCTGGGAGTTCTGGGAGTTCTGGGAGTTCTGGGAATTCCGGGAATTCTGGGAGTTCCGGGAATTCTGGGAGTTCTGGGAATTCTGGGAGTTCTGGGAATTCTGGGAATTCTGGGAATTCTGGGAATTCTGGGAATTAGGCTGTACCTGAGGCAGCAGCAGGGAGCAGACGATGGCCAAGGTGGCCTGGAAGTTGTCCTTGAGCCAGAGCCCCACGGCGTGGATGCAGCCCCGGACGTGGATGGTGCCGAGCAGCTCCAGGCGCTGGAGAGCGGAGACAGGATCCCAAATTCCCGCCGGATTCCCAGGAAACGCGGCCCCCACCCCGGGAGTTTTGGCGAGAAAAACCTCGGATTGGGGTTTTTTTGGCCCAAATCACCGCCCCAGGCGAGAGATTTTTGTTCTCACACTTCCAGGGGAAGTTTCGGAGCCGAGGTCCGAACGCTGTTGGGATTAAATCCCAAATTTTGGGGCTCTGAGTGGGATCCTGGACCATCAGATTCCCTCAGGCCTCTCCAAGCTGGGAATTCCCACATTTCCGCTGGGAATTCTGCCAGGAATTCCCACATTTCTGCACTTGGAGGATCCCTGAATGGATCCTGGGCTGGTCCCTCCGCCCTCGAGCTCCAACCTTTTTCCACAGGGAAGGTTTAAGGGAATTCCCAGGTGGGAATCCCCGGGCACCAAAATTCCAGGGAAAAGCCCCAAAACTGAGTTTGGAGCAGCTGCATCCCAGCCTTGCTCGGGAACGGGAATTCCTGCAGGGAGCGCTTGATTTTTGGGATTTGGGGGAAGAAGGAGCAGGCAATTCCCAAAAATTCCCAAAAAATTCCCACGTCACCTCCTTGTCCAGGGCGCGGTACCCGCACAGGGTGTTCACCACTCCTCCGGGAGCCTGCGGAGAAAGGGAACGGATTTATCCCGGGAAAGGCGCCGGAAAACACCAGAAATCCAAACAAAACCGGGAATTCCAGCGGTGCCCGGGACGATCGGGGCCCCCCCTGACTTTGGGGTCTTGAGGGCAAATCCCAACCCAAACCATTCCAGGATTCCGGAGCCCCTCTGGAGCCGGGCTGGGAGAGCTGGGAATGTTCCCCTGGAGAAGGGGAAGGATCCAGGGGGAGCTTCCGGCACATTCCAGGGGCTCCAGAGGGGTTGGGATAAGGGATGGAGGGACAGGACACAGGGAATGGGGAAACTGGATGGGATTTGGGATGGAACGAGGGTGGGAAGGAATTCCCAGAGGATCCATGGCTGCTCCTGGATTCCCGGGAATGTCCCAAGCCGGGCTGGATCCCCCTGGAATTGTCCCTGTGGGTGGCCCTGGATGGGATTTACGGTCAGGAAATTCCCAGGATTTGGCTTTCCCAATTCTTTTCCCGGAATTCTGGGGCTGTGCAGGGATGATTCCTTCACGAACGAGGCCAAATCCATCTCAAGGAAATTCCGGAGGTGAGGTCTCACTTCCCAAAAAAACTCTGGCATCAGCTGGGGGCTTTCCCTCTTGGAAAAAACACGGAGATTCCATGGATTCAATGGATTTTCCCCCTCCAGACCCAGCTCGGGGAATCCTGGAATGGTTTGGGTGGGAAGGGGCCTCCAATCCCATCCCACATCGGGGACGCTCCCCAAAATCCCAGGCTTTGAGCATTCCCAAAAAAACGTTTCCCGGATTCTCCCCCTCTGGATTAAGGGGATTTTTCCCTCTCCCTGCTGAGGTTTTTTTGCCAAATTGTCCCCCCAAAAAAAAAATCAAACACGGGAATGTAAAAATTCCCAAGAAACGCCCTGGGCTCCGCATCCTCACGGCAGGAATTCCTCCTTCCATCCCCAGGAGCCTCGGGATTAATCAAGGCCCTGATTAGAGAGGATCTCAAATCTGCATCTCATTTGCATACCGGGCTAATTAAACCCCTTCACATTTCCCTCTTTTTCCATTAAAATCCCCCGGAACAATGCGGGATTGATGAGGAATTTTCCTTGCAAGGGCCAGGGCTCGGATCCGGCACCGATATTCCGGGAGATCCGGCAGAGCCGGTTCTGGAGTTTTCCAGCCTTGTTGGGATATTTGGAGTTTTCCCCGGATCCTGAGGTTTTATCCTCGGATGGAGGAATTCCGTCGGATTAAACGATCCGGGCTCGGAGAAAATCCCGGCTTGGTTTGGATTCCCAAACGCGGGAAGCTCCTGGCTCTGGAATTCTGCTCCCTCCGGAGCCCGGCTGGAACTCCAGCTTTTCCTGATCCCAGGGATCCAGAACCCTCCTGGCAGAAAATTCCTCAAAAATCACCTCATTCCCCAAAAAATCTCCTCGGTGGGAGGCGGGAGCAGGAACGGGATCCCAAAAACTCCCAAATCCCTCCAGGAATGGGACTGGGGAGGATCCAGGCTGGGATGGAGCCGAGCCAGATCCCAAAATCCCGGAATGGAATTTTTTTTTTTCCCCCCCCAAATAATCCAATTCCAAACATTTTCTATCCCACAATTGGAAACCTTTGGCATTTCCAGCAATTCCTTCATTATCCCAGGATTCGGCGTCCCAGAAAATTCCAGACTAATCCATAAATATTCCTATTCCTTCGCCTTCATCCTTTCCTGCCAAAATTCCCATCAAACCTTTCTCCAGGGGGGAATGATTAAGTGGAAAACCTTTGGAGTAGAAAAAACAGTGGGAAGGGGGAAATTCCTGGGAATCTTGGTGTTTTCCATAAATAAATATTCCTATTTCTCCTCTCCCACCAAAATTCCCTCAAACCCGAATCCCTCTGGCATGGAAAAACCGGCGGGAAGAGGGAAATTCCCGGGAATTTTGGTGTTTTCCATAAATAAATATTCCTATTTCTCCTCTCCCACCAAAATTCCCTCAAACCCGAATCCCTCTGGCATGGGAAAAATGGTGGGAAGGGGCAAATTCCTGGGAATTTTGGCGTTTTCCATAAATAAATATTCCTATTTCTCCTCTCTTGCCAAAATTCCCTCAAACCTTTTTCCAGGTGGGAATGCTGCAAACCCGAATCCCTCTGGCATGGAAAAACCAGCGGGAAGAGGGAAATTCCCGGGAATTTTGGCGTTTTCCATAAATAAATATTCCTATTCCAGCTCCTTTCTTCTCTCCCACCAAAATTCCCTCAAACCTTTTTCCAGGTGGGAATGCTGCAAACCTGAATCCCTTTGGCATGGGAAAAATGGCGGGAAGAGGGAAATTCCTGGGAATTTTGGTGTTTTCCATAAATAAATATTCCTATTTCTCCTCTTCCACCAAAATTCCCTCAAACCCGAATCCCTCTGGCATGGAAAAATCGGCAGGAACGGGCAAATTCCTGGGAATTTTGGTGTTTTCCATAAATAAATATTCCTATTTCTCCTCTTCCACCAAAATTCCCTCAAACCCGAATCCCTCTGGCATGGAAAAATCGGCAGGAAGGGGCAAATTCCTGGGAATTTTGGTGTTTTCCATAAATGAATATTCCTATTTCAGCTTTCCCACCAAAATTCCCATCAAACCTTTTTCCAGGTGGGAATGTTTCAAACCCGAATCCCTTTGGCATGGGAAAAATGGCGGGAAGAGGGAAATTCCTGGGAATTTTGGTGTTTTCCATAAATAAAAATTCCTATTTCAGCTTTCCCACCAAAATTCCCATCAAACCTTTTTCCAGGTGGGAATGCTGCAAACCCGAATCCCTCTGGCATGGGAAAAACCGGCGGGAAGAGGGAAATTCCCGGGAATTTTGGTGTTTTCCATAAATAAATATTCCTATTTCTCCTCTCTTGCCAAAATTCCCTCAAACCTTTTTCCAGGTGGGAATGCTGCAAACCCGAATCCCTCTGGCATGGAAAAACCAGCGGGAAGAGGGAAATTCCTGGGAATTTTGGTGTTTTCCATAAATAAATATTCCTATTTCAGGTCTCCCGCCAAAATTCCCTCAAACCCAAATTCCTCTGGCATGGGAAAAATGGTGGGAAGAGGGAAATTCCTGGGAATTTTGGTGTTTTCCATAAATAAATATTCCTATTTCTCCTCTCCCACCAAAATTCCCTCAAACCCGAATCCCTCTGGCATGGAAAAACCGGCGGGAAGAGGGAAATTCCTGGGAATTTTGGCGTTTTCCATAAATAAATATTCCTGTTTCTCCTCTCCCACCAAAATTCCCTCAAACCCGAATCCCTCTGGCATGGAAAAATCGGCAGGAAGGGGCAAATTCCTGGGAATTTTGGTGTTTTCCATAAATAAATATTCCTGTTTCTCCTCTTCCACCAAAATTCCCTCAAACCCGAATCCCTCTGGCATGGGAAAATCGGCAGGAACGGGCAAATTCCTGGGAATTTTGGTGTTTTCCATAAATAAATATTCCTATTCCAGCTCCTTTCTTCTCTCCCACCAAAATTCCCTCAAACCTTTCTCCAGGTGGGAATGCTGCAAACCCGAATCCCTCTGGCATGGGAAAACCGGCGGGAAGAGGGAAATTCCCGGGAATTTTGGTGTTTTCCATAAATAAATATTCCTATTTCTCCTTTCCCACCAAAATTCCCATCAAACCTTTTTCCAGGTGGGAATGCTGCAAACCCGAATCCCTCTGGCATGGGAAAAATGGTGGGAAGAGGGAAATTCCTGGGAATTTTGGTGTTTTCCATAAATAAATATTCCTGTTTCTCCTCTCCCACCAAAATTCCCTCAAACCCGAATCCCTCTGGCATGGAAAAATCGGCAGGAAGGGGCAAATTCCTGGGAATTTTGGTGTTTTCCATAAATAAATATTCCTGTTTCTCCTCTTCCACCAAAATTCCCTCAAACCCGAATCCCTCTGGCATGGGAAAACCGGCGGGAAGGGGGGAAATTCCCGGGAATGCGGCTCACCGCGCGGACGCAGCAGGAATGCGGCACCCCGCAGGCCAGGGCGCCGCTGCCGTTGCACCAGTGGTAGCGGTTCACTTCCCAATCCCGGAATTCGTCCCCTCCGCAGCAGGAAAACTGCGGGAAAAACACCGGGAGAGGCTGAGGGGGGGGAGCTGGATAATCCCTGGAATTGCAGGGGAAAAAAAAAACGGGAAGGGATTCCCGCTCCAAAGGGATTTGGGGAGAAATTCCTCCCTGGGAGGGCGGGGAAGGGAAGGGATGGAATTCCCAGGGAATTCTCCAGCCCTGGAGCACCTGGAAAAAGCCTTAAAAATCCTGGGAAAGGGGTTTGGAATCGGCTCGCTGGCCATGGATTCCCATGGATACAGGGATAACGGGAGAGAATTCACTGGGATAAGGGGAAGGAATTCCTCCCTGTGAAGTGGGGAAGGGCTGGGACGGAATTCCCAGAAAAACCGGAGCCTTTGGAAGTGTCCAAGGCCAGGCTGGAACAAGCTGGGATAGGGGAAGGGGTCCCGGCCCTGGAATTTTTCCTGGAATTATTCCTGGAAATTCCTGGAAAACCAGGAATTTTCCCATCCCAAACCACTCCAAAATTCCAACCCAATCCCCATTCCCACTTCCCAGTTTTTCCCCTCGCCCAGGGAAGCTGAAGGGTAAAAAAAAAGTGGGAATTTTTTCCCATTTATCCCCATTTGGGAGGGATTCGGATCCATCCGTGGGATCAGCCTCATCCACACTCCCACGGTTTAATTCCAGGTGACAAATCCAGCTTTTCCCGAGGGACGGATTTGGGGGCTCTCAGCCATTCCCACAAAATCCTGATGGGGATTTCTCTTCCCGTCAGGAGAAATTGGGATCAAATCCTGCAGCTACAAAGGGAGAAAAAATTCAAACAAAAATCTCTTTTTTTTTTTTTTTTCCCCTTCTTTTCCCGCAGCGAGGATCAAAAAAATTCCAATCAAAGTCACTCCGTGTCCTCCACGGAATAAAAAATGAGCCTCCGGAAGCAGCTCGTCCCTCCTCACGGAAAACAATCGGGATTTGGAAAATCCTGGAATGGAAATGTTGGAGTGCTTGGAAAAGCAGGGGAAAAAATGGATTTTCCCCATTTTTTAAGCATTATTTTGGGATTTTGGGATTTTGGGAGGGGTTTTTTTTTTCTCTCTGCTCCCCTTTTCCGAGGAAACGCGGGAAAAAATTCTCGGGATCTTCCTGTTCTGCTCCATCCCAGGCCCGGATTTACATTCCCTGGATTCCCACTTGGAATTCCGGGATTTCTTTTGGTCCCTCCCGGGCCGGAGGAGGGCGAGAAGATCCCAAAAATCCTCACGGAAAAAGGGGAGGAAAATTCCCAAGGGGAAGCAGCAGGTGGGGAAAATGGCAGGAAAAAAACATGGAATGGCGGGAAAACGCCGTGGAATGGCGGGAAAACGCCGTGGAATGGCGGGAAAACGCCGTGGAATGGCGGGAAAAAGAACATGGAATGGCGGGAAAAAGCCATGGAATGATGGGAAAAACACCATGGAATGGCGGGAAAATGCCGTGGAATGGCGGGAAAAAGAACATGGAATGATGGGAAAACACCATGGAATGGCGGGAAAACGCCGTGGAATGGCGGGAAAACGCAGTGGAATGGCGGGAAAATGCCGTGGAATGATGGGAAAAAGAACATGGAATGATGGGAAAAACAACATGGAATGATGGGAAAAACAACATGGAATGATGGGAAAAAGCCATGGAATGATGGGAAAAAGAACATGGAATGATGGGAAAAACAACATGGAATGATGGGAAAAAGCCATGGAATGATGGGAAAAAGAACATGGAATGATGGGAAAAACACCATGGAATGGCGGGAAAACGCCGTGGAATGGTGGGAAAAAGAACATGGAATGATGGGAAAAAGCCATGGAATGATTGGAAAATGCCATGGAATGGCAGGAAAAACACCATGGAATGGCGGGAAAATGCAGTGGAATGGCGGGAAAAAGCCGTGGGATGATGGGAAAAACAACATGGAATGGCGGGAAAACACCATGGAATGGCGGGAAAACGCAGTGGAATGGCGGGAAAATGCCATGGAATGGCAGGAAAACACCATGGAATGGCGGGAAAACGCAGTGGAATGGCGGGAAAATGCCATGGAATGGCGGGAAAACACCATGGAATGATGGGAAAAAGAACATGGAATGATGGGAAAAAGCCGTGGAATGATGGGAAAAAGCCGTGGGATGGCGGGAAAACACCATGGAATGGAAATATCCCGGCGCAACCCAAGTCTGGGAACAGCCAAGACTCCTCCCAAATTCCAGGATAATTCCCAAAAAAATCCCCCTGGGCTGAGCTCGGCGAGGCAAAACCCGGCAAAAAAATTCCCACCGGGTGAAAATATCCAAGGAAAACACCCCAGGGATGGGAATAACTGAAAATCCAGGGAAAATGGGCCGTGGGATTGACCATTCCCTGGAAAACTTCCCCCTTTTCCGCATCCAAACCTTTTCCTGCACAAAATCCAGGATATTTTTGAAGTCCAGGTCGTCGTAGTAGTGCCGGATTCCCTCCTGGATGTTGGAGTGGAAAACTTCGTTCATCTGGGATGGAGAAACCAAAAAAATTGGGAAAACTCGGGGAAAGCGGCACAAAATTCCACGTTTTTCACCGCTGGAGCCGAAGGAGGAATTTTTCCCCATCCCAAGGTGATTTCCCGGGATAAAATCCATCCTTTTGGAGCTGCCTGGATTCGTTCCCGGCACATCCAAGCACACCAAGGAATTTTTATCATCCTGATTTTTCCTGCTTCGTTTAATCTGATCCCAAACTCCTCAATCCCACGGAAAATTGGGAATTTTGACCCCTGGCTGAGGGTTCTGCTGCCTCAGGAGGGGGAAATGAGCTCTGAGAGGGGAATTATCCACGGAAAAATATTCCAGAGGTGGAAGCAGAGCCCTCACAGGAGCCCGGATCCTTCCTGATCCCGAGAAATCCCTCAGAATTCCAGCAGGGAATGGCGTGGATGAGCTGGGGCTGGGGCACTTCAAGGAATTCATGGAATTAGGGATGGAATTTCGGGATGCCTGGGAACGTTCCCGGGCAGGCTCCGAGTGTCCAGGGCGGAGCCAGGGCGGATTCTCCGCTCGATTCCCAAAAAAAAATGGGCGGGAACGCCAATGGAGGGAAAAGAGGAATTTTCCCGGAGTTTGAAGCAGCTGGAAAAAGAGAGGGAAGAGGAAAATCCAATTTTCCAAGACACCGGGATGGGAAAATGAAAGGTTGGGAAGAGCGGGAGCAGGGAGGGAATTTGGGATTCCCGGGAATTCGGGATATTTCCATTCCTGGTTTTCACCGTTTCCCGCTGGTTTCTCCCCAGAAAGGCTCATCCCGATTCCATTCCCGGGAATGACGACTCCGCTTTTGGGAATAAACATTCCCAATTTTTTTTGGGTGGGGGGAATTTGAGGTTTTTTTGGGTTCCCAAAAAAGGGTTTTTGGGAATCCCTCTGGAATTCAATCCCGGTTTTCCAGGAGGGAGTTGAACCTCCCCAGGATCCCAACCCCATTAATCCCCCCGGCCTCATTTGCATATCAACGAAGCTGATTTGCATATCGAGCCACAGAATTAATTCCTGGTCACGGCTGATTTAATCTGAAATCCAATTAATTCCGGGATTTGGGATTCGATGAACATCCGTCGCTCCAGGTCGGATTTTCCCCTCCCCCCTTTCTCCCTCTCTCATTGTTTGGGGTTTAATGAACTTTTGATATCGCCCCCAATTAAATTCCAATTAATCCTCAATCAATTGACGTTTGGAGCTGCCGCCGTATCCCGGAATTCCAGCCCGGGGAATTGCAACTCCAATTCTGGGAATAACAATTCCATGTTCGGGAATAACAATTTGATTTTTGGGAATGACAATTCCATGTTTGGGAATGACAATCTGATTTTTGGGAATGACAATTCCATGTTTGGGAATGACAATTCGATTTTTGGGAATAACCATTCAATTTTCGGGAATTCCATGGTCAGGAATACCCATTCGATTTTTGGGAATAACCATTCGATTTTTGGGAATGACAATCTGATTTTTGGGAATAACCATTCGATTTTTGGGAATAACCATTCAATTTTTGGGAATGACAATTCGATTTTTGGGAATAACCATTCGATTTTTGGGAATGACCATTCGATTTTTGGGAATGACCATTCGATTTTCGGGAATTCCATGGTCAGGAATACCCATTCGATTTTTGGGAATAACCATTCGATTTTGGGGAATAACCATTCAATTTTTGGGAATAACCATTCAATTTTTGGGAATGACAATTCAATTTTTGGGAATGACAATTCAATTTTCGGGAATTCCATGGTCAGGAATACCCATTCAATTTTTGGGAATGACAATTCGATTTTTGGGAATAAACATTCGATTTTTGGGAATGACCATTCGATTTTTGGGAATAACCATTCAATTTTTGGGAATAACCATTCAATTTTCGGGAATTCCATGGTCAGGAATACCCATTCGATTTTTGGGAATGACAATTTGATTTTCAGGAATACCCATTCAATTTTTGGGAATGACAATTCGATTTTTGGGAATGACAATTCGATTTTTGGGAATAACCATTCGATTTTTGGGAATGACCATTCAATTTTTGGGAATGACAATTCGATTTTTGGGAATAACCATTCAATTTTTGGGAATGACAATTCGATTTTTGGGAATGACCATTCAATTTTCGGGAATTCCATGGTCAGGAATACCCATTCAATTTTTGGGAATGACAATTCGATTTTTGGGAATAAACATTCGATTTTTGGGAATAACCATTCGATTTTTGGGAATAAACATTCGATTTTTGGGAATAACCATTCAATTTTTGGGAATGACAATTCGATTTTTGGGAATAACCATTCAATTTTTGGGAATGACCATTCAATTTTCGGGAATTCCATGGTCAGGAATACCCATTCGATTTTTGGGAATGACAATTCGATTTTTGGGAATAACCATTCGATTTTTGGGAATAACCATTCCATGTTTGGCAATAACCATTTGATTTTTGGGAATAACCATTCGATTTTTTGGGAATGACAATTCAATTTTTTTGGGAATGCCAACTGAATTCCCAGGATTTCCAGGTCCCCGGAGGTGACGCCGCTCCCACCTTGTTCTCGAAGATGATTTCCATGAGGATCAGCAGCAGCTCCGTCAGGAAGATCAGCAGGAGCACCCAGAAGAACTGGAATGAGGAAATTATGGATTATCCCAGATCCAACGGGGACACCAGGGAAACAAGGAATTCTTCATTGGAATTCCAGTTTTTCCGGGAATTTTGGCTGGAATTCCGCCTCGGTGTCGCCATCCCGGAGAGGATGGAGAGGGGCCCGAGGGTCTTCCCTGGCACAAAGCTCCAAACAAATTCCGGATTTCACGGAGAAACTTCCCAAGGAAATCTCTCTCCGGCTCTGGATGCTGAGTCAGGAAGAGCCGCTCGATTCCAATTCAATTAACGCGGCCGCTAACGAGCCCATCCATCCTAATTCCCAAGAAACGACAACAAATGCCCACGGAAACCTCGGGAATGAGAAACCCCTCCCTTAACGAGCTCCCTGGTTTTGCTCATTAATTATTCCCAAATCTGGATATCCCAACCCCAAATTTGGGCGGTTTCGTTCCCTCCGGAGCACGAATCCCACGGGATGGGAGTTTCCAGAACATCGATCCGGAGGATTCTGGGGACATCGGGAAGCGCCTGTTCCCTGTGGATAAACGGGAGCGGAGGCGGGAGATGGATGGAGCTTTCAGCCGCTCCGAGCGGGCACAAATCATCCGGAATTCCAGAGGGAATTCCACGGCTCCGGGGGGAAATGAGCCCGGAACCTTTGAAACACGAATCCCTGATCATTTGAAACAGAAATCCAGGATTAAACATGATCCTGGATCCTTTAAAATACAAATCCCAATTAAAACATGATCCTGGATCCTTTTTAAAGAAGATTCCCAAATCCTTTAAAACACAAATCCCAAATCCTTTAAAACACAATCCTGGATCCTTTTGGACAGAAATCCTGGATCCTTTAAAACACAATTCCAGATCCTTTAAAACACAATTCCAGGTCCTTTAAAACACAATTCCAGATCCTTTAAAACACAATTCCAGGTCCAAACACAATCCCAAACCTTTGTAGGCAAAAATTCCCGATCCTTTAAACACAGACCTGGATCCTTTTAAATCCCAAATCCTTTAAAACTCAGATCCCAAATCCTTTAAAACTCAATCCCGGATCCTTTAAAACTCAAACCCCAAATCCTTTATAACTCAAATCCCAAATCCTTTAAAACTCAAATCCCAAATCCTTTATAACTCAAATCCCAAATCCTTTAAAACTCAAATCCCAAATCCTTTAAAACTCAGATCCCAAATCCTTTAAAACTCAATCCCGGATCCTTTAAAACTCAAATCCCAAATCCTTTAAAACTCAAATCCCAAATCCTTTAAAACTCAAACCCCAAATCCTTTAAAACTCAGATCCCAAATCCTTTAAAACTCAATCCCGGATCCTTTAAAACTCAATCCCGGATCCTTTAAAACTCAAATCCCAAATCCTTTAAAACTCAATCCCGGATCCTTTAAAACTCAAATCCCAAATCCTTTAAAACTCAATCCCGGATCCTTTAAAACACAAATCCAGATCCAAACACAATTCCAGGTCCAAACACAATCCCAAACCTTTGTAGGCAAAAATTCCCGATCCTTTAAACACAGACCTGGATCCTTTTAAATCCCAAATCCTTTAAAACTCAGATCCCAAATCCTTTAAAACTCAAATCCCAAATCCTTTAAAACTCAGATCCCAAATCCTTTAAAACTCAGATCCCAAATCCTTTAAAACTCAGATCCCAAATCCTTTAAAACTCAGATCCCAAATCCTTTAAAACACAATTCCAGGTCCAAACACAATCCCAAACCTTTGTAGGCAAAAATTCCCATCCTTTAAACACAGACCCGGATCCTTTTAAATCCCAAATCCTTTAAAACTCAAATCCCAAATCCTTTAAAACTCAAACCCCAAATCCTTTAAAACTCAAACCCCGGATCCTTTAAAACTCAAACCCCAAATCCTTTAAAACTCAAACCCCAAATCCTTTAAAACTCAATCCCGGATCCTTTAAAACTCAGATCCCAAATCCTTTAAAACTCAAATCCCAAATCCTTTAAAACTCAGATCCCAAATCCTTTAAAACTCAGATCCCAAATCCTTTAAAACTCAAACCCCAAATCCTTTAAAACTCAAACCCCAAATCCTTTAAAACTCAATCCCGGATCCTTTAAAACTCAAATCCCAAATCCTTTAAAACTCAAATCCCAAATCCTTTAAAACTCAATCCCGGATCCTTTAAAACTCAGATCCCAAATCCTTTAAAACTCAAATCCCAAATCCTTTAAAACTCAAATCCCAAATCCTTTAAAACTCAGATCCCAAATCCTTTAAAACTCAAATCCCAAATCCTTTAAAACTCAGATCCCAAATCCTTTAAAACTCAGATCCCAAATCCTTTAAAACACAATTCCAGGTCCAAACACAATCCCAAACCTTTGTAGACACAAATTCCCATCCTTTAAACACAGACCCGGATCCTTTTAAATCCCAAATCCTTTAAAACTCAAATCCCAAATCCTTTAAAACTCAAATCCCAAATCCTTTAAAACTCAATCCCGGATCCTTTAAAACTCAAATCCCAAATCCTTTAAAACTCAAACCCCAAATCCTTTAAAACTCAAACCCCGGATCCTTTAAAACACAATTTCCTCGTTTTTCCATAAAAAGCCCCAAAAGCCGCAGCTGCCGGGCCCAGCTCGGCTCCAAGAGCTCCTCCAGCTCCTCTTTCCCTGATTGCTTTTGTTCCCGGGATTTATCCTGGAAAAGCCAATTCCCGATCCGCACAAAGGCTCTGATTGCTCATTCCCGGATTTTCACCTCCCCATTCCCACAAAACCCCGGCCTGGCCAGGGAGGCGGAGCCGCTTTTCCTTGGGAATTCGCTTTTCCTTGGGAATTCGCTTTTCCTTGGGAATTCGCTTTTCCTTGGGAATTCGCATCCCAGGATGGACCCCGGGAGGGAAAAAAACTGGTGGGAATTCCGGGTCCTCCTGGAATTCCCTCCTGGAAATGACACGGAGGTGACTCTGGATCCATGGAATTCCCTCCTGGAAATTTCCAAACCATGGAGATGACTCCAAATCCATGGAATTCCCTCCTGGAAATTCCCAAACCATGGAGATGACTCCAAATCCATGGAATTCCCTCCTGGAAATTCCCAAACCATGGAGATGACTCCAAATCCATGGAATTCCCTCCTAAAGACCTCCCAGCCCATGGAGATGACTCCAAATCCATGGAATTCCCTCCTGGAAATTCCCAAAGCATGGTTTTGACTCCGAATCCATGGAATTCCCTCCCCAGGCTCCCCAAACCGTGGAGATGACTCCAAATCCATGAAATTCCCTCCTGGAAATTCCCAGCCCACGGTTTTGACTCCGGATCCATGGAATTCCCTCCTGGAAATTCCCAGCCCATGGTTTTCACTCTAAATCCATGGAATTCCCTCCTGGAAATTCCCAGCCCATGGTTTTCACTCTAAATCCATGGAATTCCCTCCTGGAAATTCCCAGCCCACGGTTCTGACTCTGGATCCATGGAATTCCCTCCCCAGGCTCCCCAGCCCACGGTTCTGACTCCGGATCCATGAAATTCCCTCCTGGAAATTCCCAGCCCATGGTTTTCACTCTAAATCCATGGAATTCGCTCCTGGAAGTTCCCAGCCCACGGTTCTGACTCCGGATCCATGGAATTCCCTCCTGGAAGTTCCCAGCCCACGGTTCTGACTCCGGATCCATGAAATTCCCTCATGGAAATTCCCAGCCCACGGTTCTGACTCCGGATCCATGGAATTCCCTCCTGGAAGTTCCCAGCCCACGGTTCTGACTCCGGATCCATGGAATTCCCGGGCTCCCAGCCCACGCCGATCCTCACCATCCTCAGCAGGGTCCGGTTGTCGCGGAGGCTCCCGACCATTCCCACGAAGGACACCAGGAACACGGCGATTCCCAGCAGGAGCAGCAGCACGGCCGGAGCCAGGAAAATCCCTTCCAGGGTTTTGTGCCGCTGCCGCTCCACCTCGGCGTAGATCCCCACGCTCAGGATCAGCAGCCCAAGGATCTGCAGGGATTGCCGGGATTTTCTGGGATTTTTTGGGGATTTTCTGGGATTTTCTGGGATTTTTTTGGGATTTTTTGGGATTTTCTGCGATTTTTTTTTTGATTTTCAGGGATTTTTTTGGGATTTTCTGGGATTTTCAGGGATTTTTTGGGGATTTTCTGGGATTTTCAGGGATTTTCTGGAATTTTCAGGGATTTTCTGGAATTTTCAGGGATTTTTTTGGGATTCTCAGGGATTTTCAGGGATTTTTTGGGGATTTTCTGGGATTTTCAGGGATTTTCTGGAATTTTCAGGGATTTTTTTGGGATTCTCAGGGATTTTCTGGGATTTTCAGGGATTTGCAGGGATTTTTTGGGGATTTTCTGGGATTTTCAGGGATTTTTTTTTTTTTGATTTTCTGGGATTTTTTGGGATTTTTTTTTGATTTTCTGGGATTTTCAGGGATTTTTTGGGGATTCTCAGGGATTTTTTTGGGATTTTCAGGGATTTTTTTGGGATTCTCAGGGATTTTCTGGGATTTTTTTGGGATTTGCAGGGATTTTTTGGGGATTTTCAGGGATTTTTTTTTATTTTCTGGGATTTTTTGGGATTTTCTGGGATTTTCGGGGATTTTCTGGATTTTTTTTGGGATTTTCTGGGTTTTTCAGGGATTTTTTGGGTATTCTCAGGGATTTTTTTGGGATTTTCAGGGATTTTTTGGGGATTTTCTGGGATTTTTTGGGGATTTTCTGAGATTTCCTGGGATTTTCAGGGATTTTTTTGGGATTCTCAGGGATTTTCTGAGATTTTCTGGGATTTTCAGGGATTTTTTGGGATTTTCTGGGATTTTCAGGGATTTTTTGGGGATTCTCAGGGATTTTCAGGGATTTTTTTGGGGATTTTTGGGATTTTCAGGAGATTTTTTGGGATTTTCAGGGATTTTTTGGGGATTTTTGGGATTTTCAGGGATTTTTTTGGGGATTTTTGGGATTTTCAGGAGATTTTTTGGGATTTTCAGGGATTTTTTGGGGATTCTCAGGGATTTTCAGGGATTTTTTGGGGAACCCTAACCCGCCCCCTCTCAGTTTTGTGGGAATTTTCCGTATTTTAAAATATTTTTGGATTTTCCAAGGAAAGAGGGGAAGTTTTTTTTGGGGGGGGGGGGAGAAAAAAAAATCCCAAATCTTTGGGAAACCCCAAATTCCCAGATTTAAAACCTCTCTCTGCCTCATCCCAGGCTCCTTCCCGGATTTTTCCAGCTGTAACAAAATCCCTGGAAAGGATCCACCACCTCCAAATCCGATTTTCCACAGGCTGGGAAAACCGGGAATCATCGACCCCCAAAAACCCCTCGGGATTTGATTCCAAGGAGCCAAAATTCCCAAGGGAATTCCACCAAAATCCTGCTTTGATTGGGAAAACAACCCCATGGGGTTAATGAGGCTGGGAGGAATTAATTATGCAAATGAGGCGGGAATTAGGTCAGGCTGAAAGGCCTCAGGATTCCAGCGAATTCCTTGGAGCGGAATTCCCGCCTGGGAAGATCCCAGGGATCCAAAATTGGGTTTTTTTCCCGTTTTTTTTGGATAAATCCGAGCTGGATTTTGGAGCTTTCCCAAAATTCCCCCCACCAAAAAAAAAAATCTGGGAATTATCCCAGGGTTCATCCAGGATTCCCAAAGTGGAATGGGGAGGAAAATCCCGATTTTCCCGGTTCCTTCAACACCCCAAAATCCTCTTGGGAGCCCCAAATCTTGGGATTTTTCCCGGATTTGTTGGGAATGTCGCACGAATCGCAGCCAAATCGCCAACCTGAGCCAGAAACACGGGAAAAAATCGGGAATTTTGGGGATTTCTGGGAATGTCAGAGAGGTCTGGACACCTCGGAGCTTTCCCAGGGGAGAGAGACTGGAAAATCCGGGAGATTTTCCCAAAAAAAAATCCAATTTTTTGGGGTGATTTTTAGCGAGAGCGGGGCCGAGCTCGTTCAGGTCTCCGAAATAAATCGAAATAAATGAAAATTTAATGAAAAAATGAATGAAAATTTTATGAAAATTTAATGAAAATTAATGAAAATTTAATTAAAATGAAATGAAAATGAAATTAAAATCATTTCCTGCAGAGGAATCACCGCTCGCACCTGGGAAATCGGCCCCGCCCCTCGCTTGTTCCACCCCCAGCAGGAAATATTTGGAAATAAATCCGGAATTCCCTAAAATCAACCCAAAAATAAAAGATCCCAAAGCGGGCGGAATTCCCGGATTTTCCCCTCCTCATTCCCGCAGGTGATTTCGCCTCCCAGGTGAGGAAAATCGCTTTATTTGGGGTTTTTTTCCCAATAAAAACACCCTCGGTGGGGGAAAAAAATGGAATTTCGCCTTTTTTTTTGGGAAGGGGTGAGCTTGGAAAAGCTCCCAAAAATCGGATTTTTTGCCCCAAAATCGCCCCGGTGGGAACCGCGAGTTTTCCTCAAGGATTTGGGATTTGGGGAAGGGGAAATTTGGACATGGAAAAGCCAAAAAGGAGCTGGGAGAGACGAATCCAATCCCAGGGAAGGGGGGAAACAGCGGGAAAAAGTGGGAAAAACATGGAGAAAAGCGGGAAAACCTGGAGAAACGCGGGAAAAAATGGGGGAAAATGGGGAAAAATGGGGAAAAATCAGGGAAAATTGGGTGAAAATGGGGAAAAAATGGGAGAAAATTGGGGGAAAATTGGGGGAGAATTGGGGAAAAATTGGGGAAAAAATTGAAATAAAATGGGGGAAAAAATGGGGAAAAATGGGGAAAAAATGGGGGAAAAATGGGGAAAAATTGGGGAAAAAATGGGGGAAAAAATGGGGGAAAAATGGGGAAAAATGGGGAAAATTGGGGGAAAAAATGGGGGAAAATTGGGGGAAAAATTGAAATAAAATGAGGGAAAAATTGAAATAAAATGGGGGAAAAAAATGGGGAAAAATGGGGGGAAAATGGGGGGAAATGGGGGGAAAAAGGGGAAAAAGGGGGGGGAAATGGGGAAAAATGGGGAAAAAGGGGGGAAAAATGGGGGGAAATGGGGGGAAATCGGGGGAAAATCGGGGAAAAATGGGGAAAAATGGGGGGAAATGGGGAAAAATGGGGGGAAATCAGGGAAAAATCAGGGAAAAATGGGTGAAAATGGGGAAAAATTGGGGGAAAATTGGGATAAAATGGGGAAAATCGGGGAAAAAAGGGGAAAATGGGGGGGAAAAATTGGGGGGAAAATGGGGAAAAAACCGGGGAAAAATGGGGGGGAAATCGGGGAAAATGGGGAAAAAATGGGGGAAAATGGGGAAAAATGGGGAAAAATGGGGAAAATCTGGGAAAAGAACGTACCGAGAAGAGCGTGGAGTAGGCGGAGAGCGCGAATTTGATGCCGTAATAATAAAAATGGGAATCGCGGCAGGTCCGGGCCATCCCGGCCGCTCTTCCCGGCTCATTCCCGGTTGGAATTCACGCCGGGAATTTGAACTTGGCCGATTTCCGCCAGGCGGGAGCAGCAGATTTAACCCTTCCAATGCTCCCGGGGATGGAAATTCCTGCCGGGATGGAGGGAAAAGGGAATTTTTATCCCGGGATTTCACGGGATGGAGGTGAGGCATCGCCCCGCGCTTCCTCTGCCTCTGGAATTCTTTTGGATTCCCTCGGGTTTTGGGATATTTTGATTTTTCCTGGGATTATTTTTATTTTTATTTTTTTTCCTGGTTTTTTTTTTATGTTTCCATCCAGGCGGATCCGGATGGGAAAGGCTGGAGAGGTTTGTGCTGAGCTGGGGTGGGACAGAGCAGGGGTGGGTTGGGATTTTGGGGGGATTTGGGGATTTTGGGAGATTTTGGGGATTTTTTGGGATTTTTTGGGTTTTTTTGGGGTTTTTTTTGGGGTTTTTTGGGTCAGGCCACTTTCCCTTTCTAACCTCCCTTCCCATCCATCCAGCTGTAAAATTCCCTTTACCGAGAGCTCCTTAAATTCCCTTTTATTTCTATTTTTATTTGTATTTCTATTTCTATTTTATTTGTATTTGTATTTCTATTTTATTTTTATTTCTATTTCTATTTTATTTTTATTTCTATTTCTATTTTATTTTTATTTCTATTTCTATTTTAATTTTTAGTTCCATTTTTATTTTATTTTAATTTCTATTCTTATTTTTATTTTTATTTCTATTTTTATTTCTATTTTTATTGCTATTTCTATTTTTATTTCAATTTTTATTTCTATTTCTATTCTTATTTTTATTTCTATTTTTATTCTTATTTCTATTTCTATTTCTATTTCTATTTCTATTTCTATTTCTATTCTTATTTTTATTTCTATTTCTATTCTTATTTTTATTTCTATTTCTATTCTTATTTCAATTTTTATTTTTATTTCTATTTCTATTTCTATTCTTATTTTTATTTCTATTTCTATTTTTATTCTTATTTTTATTTTATTTTCCCCCTCTTTTCCCCCAAGGAATTAAAATCCAATTCCCTTTCCCTGCCAGAGAAGGAGAAATTCCGGCAGCGGAAATTCTCCCGTTCCACCCTCGGGGATGAACGAGCAGAAACCGACCCGGAATGATCCATTTATCCCATTGATTATCCCATTGATTATCCCATTGACTATCCCATTGATTATCCCATTGATTATCCCATTGATTATCCCATTGATTATCCCATTGATTATCCCATTGATTATCCCATTGATTATCCCATTGACTATCCCATTGATTATCCCATTGATTATCCCATTGATTATCCCATTGACTATCCCATTGACTATCCCATTGATTATCCCATTGATTATCCCATTGATTATCCCATTGATTATCCCATTGATTATCCCATTGATTATCCCATTATCCCATTGATTATCCCATTGACTATCCCATTGACTATCCCATTGATTATCCCATTGATTATCCCATTGATTATCCCATTGATTATCCCATTGATTATCCCATTGACTATCCCATTGATTATCCCATTGATTATCCCATTGATTATCCCATTGATTATCCCATTATCCCATTGATTATCCCATTGATTATCCCATTGATTATCCCATTGATTATCCCATTGATTATCCCATTGATTATCCCATTATCCCATTGATTATCCCATTGATTATCCCATTGATTATCCCATTGATTATCCCATTGATTATCCCATTGATTATCCCATTGATTATCCCATTATCCCATTGATTATCCCATTGATTATCCCATTGATTATCCCATTATCCCATTGATTATCCCATTGACTATCCCATTGATTATCCCATTGACTATCCCATTGATTATCCCATTGATTATCCCATTGATTATCCCATTGATTATCCCATTGACTATCCCATTGATTATCCCATTGATTATCCCATTGATTATCCCATTGATTATCCCATTATCCCATTGATTATCCCATTGATTATCCCATTGATTATCCCATTGATTATCCCATTGATTATCCCATTGATTATCCCATTGATTATCCCATTGATTATCCCATTGATTATCCCATTGATTATCCCATTGATTATCCCATTGATTATCCCATTGACTATCCCATTGACTATCCCATTGATTATCCCATTGATTATCCCATTGATTATCCCATTGATTATCCCATTGATTATCCCATTGATTATCCCATTGATTATCCCATTGATTATCCCATTGATTATCCCATTATCCCATTGACTATCCCATTGACTATCCCATTGATTATCCCATTGATTATCCCATTATCCCATTGATTATCCCATTGATTATCCCATTATCCCATTGATTATCCCATTGACTATCCCATTGATTATCCCATTGATTATCCCATTGATTATCCCATTATCCCATTGATTATCCCATTGATTATCCCATTGATTATCCCATTGATTATCCCATTGACTATCCCATTGATTATCCCATTGACTATCCCATTGATTATCCCATTGATTATCCCATTGATTATCCCATTGATTATCCCATTGATTATCCCATTGATTATCCCATTGATTATCCCATTGATTATCCCATTGATCCCAAAAAATCCCGACTGGAAAAGGATTTGAGGCTTCGGCGCCGCGGGAGGGAGGTGGGAGCAGCCCGGGGTTCGTTCCTGGGTTGTTTTGGGGTTTTTTCCCGGTTGGAATTGGTTGGGATTTCTGGGATTTAATCATTAACGGGGAATCGATGCCGGGAATGAATCATTGGGGAAAAGGGAATGGGAAAAGGGGAAAAAAGGGAGGGAAGGGGAAAAGGAAAGGGGGAAAAGGGGAGGAAAGGAAAAGGGAAAAGGAAAAAAAAAAAAGCTGCAAAACCTCCAAATCCCGGTTTGGGGGCGGTTCCCAATCCCAAATCCAGGCCTAGGGACAGTTCCCAATCCCAAATCCCAGTTTGGGGGCGGTTCCCAATCCCAAATCTGAGTTTGGGGTCGGTTCCCAATCCCAAATCCCAGTTCGGGGTCGGTTCCCAATCCCAAATCCTGGCCTAGGGACAGTTCCCAATCCCAAATCCCAGTTTGGGGTCGGTTCCCAATCCCAAATCCCAGTTTGGGGACAGTTCCCAATCCCAAATCCCAGTTTGGGGTCGGTTCCCAATCCCAAATCCCAGTTTGGGGTCGGTTCCCAATCCCAAATCCCGGTTTGGGGGCGGTTCCCAATCCCAAATCCCGGTTTGGGGGCGGTTCCCAATCCCAAATCCCAGTTTGGGGTTGGTTCCCAATCCCGAATCTGAGTTTGGGGGCGGTTCCCAATCCCAAATCCCAGTTTGGGGCGGTTCCCAATCCCAAATCCAGGTTTGGGGTCGGTTCCCAATCCCAAATCCAGTTTTGGGGGTGGTTCCCAATCCCAAATCCCAGTTTGGGGGCGGTTCCCAATCCCAAATCCCAGTTTGGGGTTGGTTCCCAATCCCAAATCCCGGTTTGGGGTTGGTTCCCAATCCCGAATCTGAGTTTGGGGGCGGTTCCCAATCCCAAATCCCAGTTTGGGGACAGTTCCCAATCCCAAATCCCGGTTTGGAGGTGGCTCCCAATCCCAAATCCCAGTTTGGGGGTGGTTCCCAATCCCAAATCCCAGTTTGGGGGCGGTTCCCAATCCCAAATCCCAGTTTGGGGGCGGCTCCCAATCCCAAATCCCAGTTTGGGGTCGGTTCCCAATCCCAAATCCCAGTTTGGGGTCGGTTCCCAATCCCAAATCCCAGTTTGGGTGCGGTTCCCAATCCCAAATCCCAGTTTGGGGGCGGTTCCCAATCCCAAATCCCGGTTTGGAGGTGGCTCCCAATCCCAAATCCCAGTTTGGGGTCGGTTCCCAATCCCAAATCCCGGTTTGGGGGCGGTTCCCAATCCCAAATCCAGGTTTGGGGTCGGTTCCCAATCCCAAATCCCAGTTTGGGGGAGGCTCCCAATCCCAAATCCAGGCCTAGGGACAGTTCCCAATCCCAAATCCAGGTTTGGGGTCGGTTCCATTCCCACAGCCCACATTCCCACATTCCCAGCTCCCATTCCCACATTTCCCATTCCCACATTTCCCATTCCCACATTCCCCATTCCCACATTCCCGGCTCCCATCCCCGCATTCCCAGTTTTTTTGGGAATGCTGCCATGGGGCGGCTCGCGAGCCTCGGGACCCGGCCCGGACCCCTCTGGATCCCCCTGGAAACGCCGCGATCCCGCCTGGAATAAACCTCGGGATCGGCCTGGCCTCAACAACCCACCCGGCAGCGAAGAATTCCAGAAGTTTCCATCCCCAATTCCTCCGGGATTTACCTGGAGCGGCTCCTCTTCCCGGCAAAACCGGGATTTGGGATCTTCCCAGGGCGATCCCTGCAGGAAAAGCGGCGCTCCCGGCAGAATTCCCGGCAGAATTCCCGGCTGGAGCAGCAGGGCCGGGATGGTTCCGGCAGCTTAAAAATCCCTGGATACGAACCGGGAAAATTCCCTGCTCCCACTTCAATTAAATTCCAGCCGCCGGGAGAGGAGGGGTTTTCATGGAGAGGGAATTTTTGTGGAAGGAATTTAATTTCCAGACCTTTTTTTTTTTTTCCGGGATGGGTGAAGGAAGGAAGCCGGGAAGGGGGAGGGGTGGGAAGAGCTTTTCCATGGGGAAATGAATCCAAGGTTTGCTTTGTTCTCCGGGGATGGGAAGCGCTGGGAGCGATCCCGGGGCTGGGAATGTTCGGGAGGAATAAAGATAAAAATCAGGGATAAATGAATCGGGGATAAATGAATCGGGGATGAATTAACCGGGGATAAAATCATCATGGATAAAATCATCATGGATAAAATGATGGATAAATTAATCATGGGTAAAATGATGGATAAAATCATCATGGATAAAATGATGGATAAATTAATCATGGGTAAAATCAAGGATAAAATGATGGATAAATTAATCATGGGTAAAATCATGGATAAAATCATGGATAAATTAATCATGGATAAATTAATCATGGATAAAATGATGGATAAAATGATGGATAAATTAACCATGGATAAAATAATCATGGATAAAATGATGGAAAAAATAATAATGGATAAAATGATGAATAAAATGATGGATAAAATGATGGATAAAATAATCATGGATAAATTAATCATGGATAAAATCATGGATAAATTAATCATGGATAAAATCATGGATAAAATCATGGGTAAAATCATGGGTAAAATCATGGGTAAATTAATGATGGATAAATTAATCATGGATAAAATGATGGATAAAATGATGGATAAATTAATGATGGATAAATTCATCATGGATACAATCCCGGAGCTTTGCCGTTCCCGGGATCTCTCAATTCCTGCTGCTTTTCGGCCCCCCAAAAGCGCACGGGGAGATTTGGGGAGCTGGGGGAGGGAAAATCGGGAATGCCTGGAAAGGCGGAGGAGCCGCTTCCAGCGGGAGCTCGGAACCGGCAGCGGCGGCGGCGGGGCCTGCGGAGCCCCCGGGAGCGGGGAGGGGAGCGGGGGTCGGGGGAAGGGACCGGGGAGGGGACAGGGGGACCGGGAGGGGACCGGGGAGGGGATGGGGGGTCGGGGAGGGGAGCGGGGGTCGGGGGAAGGGACCGGGGAGGGGACAGGGGGGACCGGGGAGGGGACCGAGGGTCGGGGAGGGGATCGGGGGGACCGGGAGGGGACCGGGGAGGGGACCGGGGGAGGGGACAGGGGGACCGGGAGGGGACCGGGAGGGGACCGGGGAGGGGACCGAGGGTCGGGGAGGGGATCGGGGGGACCGGGAGGGGACCGGGGAGGGGACCGGGGGAGGGGACAGGGGGACCGGGAAGGGGACCGAGGGCCGGGGGAAGGGACCGGGAGGGGACCGGGGGTCGGGGAGGGGACCGGGAAGGGGACCGGGGGAGGGGACAGGGGGTCGGGGAGGGGACCGGGGGACCGAGGGAGGGCTGTCCCCGGGCCGGCTCTGCCCACCCGGTTCTGGCACCGCCCGCGCCGCCCATAAAAGCTCCGCTCGCGCCTCGCCCGCCGCAGTCGGGTCCGCGGCACCGGCTGCGCCCGAGCCCGAACCGAGCGGGATCCGCATCCTGAACCGGGAATTCGCATCCCGAACCGGGAATCTGCATCCCGAACCGGGAATCTGCATCCTGAACCGGGAATCTGCATCCCGAACCGGGAATCTGCATCCCGAACCGGGAATCTGCATCCCGAACCGGGAATTCGCATCCCGAACCGGGAATTCGCATCCCGAACCGGGAATCCGCACAGCGAACCGAGCGGGATCCGCATCCCGAACCGGGGAATTAGCATCCTGAACCGGGAATTCGCATCCTGAACCGAGCGGCATCCGCATCCCGAACCGGGAATTCGTATCCTGAACCTCATCCTGAACCGGGAATTCGCATCCCGAACCGGGGAATTCGCATCCCGAACCGGGAATCCGCATCCCGAACCGGGAATCCGCATCCCGAACCGGCTGCATCAGGTACCGAGAGGAGCCGCATCCCGAGCCTGCTGCTCCCCGGAGCGCCTGAATCCCGAACCGGGAGGGATCCGCACCTGCTGCGCTGCACCGGCACCGGGAGGGACCCGCACCCCGAACCGGGAGGGATCCGAACCCTGAACCAGGAGGAATCCAAACCCCGAACCGGGAGGAATCCAAACCCCGAACCGGGAGGAATCCAAACCCCGAACCGGGAGGGACCCGAACCCCGAACCGGGAGGAATCCAAACCCCGAACCGGGAGGAATCCGCACCCCGAACCGGGAGGAATCCGCACCCCGAACCGGGAGGAATCCGCACCCCGAACCGGGAGGAATCCGCACCCCGAACCGGGAGGAATCCGCACCCCGAACCGGGAGGGACCCGAACCCCGAACCGGGAAATCCAAACCCCGAACCGGGAGGGACCCGAACCCCGAACCGGGAGGGACCCGAACCCCGAACCGGGAGGGACCCGAACCCCGAACCGGGTCCTGCACCCCAAACCCGCTGTCCCCAGACTGGGAGGTGCCCATGCCCTGAAGCAGCCACGCAGCCCAAAGTGGCTGAGCCAGGAGGTCTCTGCACCCAAAACTGGCTCTGCACCCCAAAACTGCCTCTGCACCCCAAAACTGCCTCTGCACCCCAAAACTGCCTCTGCACCCCAAAACTGCCTCTGCACTGATCCTCCTGCACCCTAAACCAGGCAGGTCCTGCACCCTAAAACAGCTGGGCCAGGAGGACCCCACACCCCAAAACAGCTGGGCTGGGAGGATCTCAGACCCTGAAGCAGCTGGAGTGGGAAGACCCCGCACCCCAAAACAGCTGGGCCAGAAGAACCCCAGACCCCAAAACAGCTGGTCCAGGAGGACCCCAGACCCCAAAACAGCTGGGCCAGGAGGACCCCAGACCCCAAAACAGCTGGGCCAGGAGGACCCCAGACCCCAAAACAGCTGGGCCAGGAGGACCCCAGACCCCAAAACAGCTGGGCCAGGAGGATCTCAGACCTTGAAGCAGCTGGTCCAGGAAGACCCCGCACCCCAAAACAGCTGGGCCAGAAGAACCCCAGACCCCAAAACAGCTGGGCCAGAAGAACCCCAGACCCCAAAACAGCTGGGCCAGGAGGACCCCAGACCCCAAAGCGGCTGGTCCAGGAAGACCCCGCACCCCAATCCCCGGGGCCATGGACGAATCTCCGGCGCTGTCGGCAGAGCTGGAGCACCTCAACGCCTCCCAGAACGAGTCGTGGGCCAACCCGTTCGTGCAGGCGCCGTGGCAGGTGGCCCTGTGGGCCGCGGCCTACGCCCTCATCGTGGTGGTGGCCGTGGTGGGCAACGCCGTGGTGATGTGGATCGTGCTGGCCCACAAGAGGATGCGCACGGTCACCAATTACCTGCTGGTGAACCTGGCCTTCGCCGAGGCCTCCATGGCCGCGCTCAACACCGTGGTGAACTTCAGCTACGCCGTGCACAACGAGTGGTACTTCGGCCACGCCTACTGCCGCTTCCACAACTTCTTCCCCATCGCCGCCGTCTTCGCCAGCATCTACTCCATGACGGCCATCGCGCTGGACAGGTCAGGGGGCAGGGGGCAGCTCTGGCCAGAGCCTGGGGACAGGTCAGTGGTCAGGGGTGAGCAGTGGCCGGAGCCCAGGGACAGGTCAGGGGTCAGTGGTCAGGGGTCAGCAGTGGTTGGAGCTCAAGGACAGGTCATGGGTCAGGGGTCAGCGGTCAGTGGTCAGTGGTCAGGGGTCAGCAGTGGTTGGAGCCCAAGGACAGGTCAGGGGGCAGGGGTCAGTGGTCAGTGGTCAGTGGTCAGGGGTCAGCAGTGGTTGGAGCCCAAGGACAGGTCAGGGGTCAGTGGTCAGGGGTCAGCAGTGGTTGGAGCCCAAGGACAGGTCAGGGGGCAGGGGGCAGGGGTCAGCAGTGGTTGGAGCTCAAGGACAGGTCAGTGGTCAGGGGTCAGCAGTGGTTGGAGCCCAAGGACAGGTCAGGGGGCAGTGGTCAGCAGTGGCCGGAGCCCAAGGACAGGTCAGGGGGCAGGGGTCAGCAGTGGTTGGAGCTCAAGGACAGGTCATGGGTCAGGGGTCAGCAGTGGTTGGAGCTCAAGGACAGGTCATGGGTCAGGGGTCAGCGGTCAGTGGTCAGGGGTCAGCAGTGGTTGGAGCTCAAGGACAGGTCAGGGGTCACTGGTCAGGGGTCAGCAGTGGCCGGAGCCCAGGGACAGGTCAGGGGTCAGTGGTCAGCTCTGGCCAGAGCCCAGGGACAGGGCAATGACCGGGTCACTCCTGCCCAGCTCCCAGACCCCCAAATCCCAGTGTCCCCAATCCCAGATCTCCAATCCCAGATCCCCCAAATCCCAGATCCCCCAAATCCCAGATCTCCAATCCCCAAATCCCAGATCCCCAAATCCCAGAGTCCCCAATCCCAGATCTCCAAATCCCAGATCCTCAATCCCAGATCCTCAATCCCAGATCCTCAATCCCAGATCCTCAATCCCAGATCCCTCAAATCCCAGATCCCTCAAATCCCCAATCCCAGATCCCCAATCCCAGATCCCCAAATCCCAGAGTCCCCAATCCCAGATCTCCAAATCCCAGATCCTCAATCCCAGATCCTCAATCCCAGATCCCCCAAATCCCATATCCCCCAAATCCCAGATCCCTCAAATCCCCAATCCCAGATCCCCAATCCCAGACCCCCAAATCCCAGATCCCCAAATCCCAGATTCCCCCAATCCCAGATCCCCAATCCCAGATCCCCAATCCCAGACCCCCAAATCCCAGATCCCCCCAATCCCCGATCCCAAATCCCAGATCCCTCAAATCCCCAATCCCAGATCTCCAATCCCAGACCCCCCAATCCCAGATTCCCCCAATCCCAGATCCCATCCCCCCAATCCCCGATCCCCAATCCCAGATCTCCAATCCCAGATCCCCAAATCCCAGATTCCCCCAATCCCAATCCCCCAATCCCACATCCCCAATCTTTTTTTTTGCTCTGTCTGTTCCACCGCAATTAACACAAAGCTCGTTTGGGTGCTAAAAATAGCCCAGCCCCGGCTGCAGGTGGCTTTGGGAATTCTTTGGGAGCGCTGGGAGCTCGGGAAAGGCTCCGGGATTGGTGCTGGAGGTGCCTTTGGATCCTTCCCTTCCCTTTTCCCTTTTCCCTTCCCTCGTTCGGGAATTCAGGCACAAAACGGCCTCACCTCACAACGCCGAGCCGGAGCCGCCGTGCCCGGAGCCATTCCATGGATTTGGGCTGGGTTGGGAATGGCTGAGGAACGGCTCAGGCTGGGAGCAGCATCCCGGCTTGGGGGTGTCCCCGGGAAATCCCACCCGGATTCCAGGGGTGGATCCAGTGGGAGAGGCCGGAGCCTGGGATTCTGGGATTTGTTCCGGGAGCCTGGAAGGGAGGAATCGCTCCCGGCCGGCAGCAGAAGGATCCCTGGGATTGGGGAGAGCTGGGATCGGGATTGGGAATGGGCAGAGCTGGGATCGGGGAGAGCTGGGATCAGGATTGGGCAGACCCAGGATTGGGATTGGGGAGAGTCGGGATCGGGATTGGGATTAGGGAGAGCTGGGATTGGGATTGGGAATGGGCAGAGCTGGGATCGGGATTGGGGAGAGCCGGGATCGGGATCGGGATTGGGAATGAGCAGAGCCAGGATTGGGATTGGGAACGGGCAGAGCTGGGATCGGGATTGGGAATGAGCAGAGCCAGGATTGGGATTGGGGAGAGCCGGGATTGGGATCGGGATTGGGATCGGGATTGGAGAGAGCCAGGATTGGGATTGGGGAGAGTCGGGATCGGGATTGGGAATGGGCAGAGCCGGGATTGGGATTGGGAATGGGCAGAGCCGGGATTGGGATTGGGCAGAGCTGGGATCGGGATTGGGAATGGGCAGAGCTGGGATTCGGATTGGGGAGAGCCAGGATTGGGATTGGGGAGAGCCGGGATTGGGATCAGGATTGGGATCGGGATTGGAGAGAGCCGGGATTGGGATTGGGATTGGGATTGGGGAGAGTCGGGATTGAGATTGGGAATGAGCAGAGCCAGGATTGGGATCAGGATTGGGGAGAGCCGGGATCGGGATCGGGATTGGGATCGGGATTGGAGAGAGCCGGGATTGGGATTGGGATTGGGATTGGGGAGAGTCGGGATCGAGATTGGGAATGGGCAGAGCTGGGATCGGGATTGGGAATGAGCAGAGCCAGGATTGGGATCAGGATTGGGGAGAGCCGGGATCGGGATCAGGATTGGGAAGGAGCAGCACCGGGATTGGGAGCAGCAGGGCCAGGCTGGAATTCCCAATTTCCAAAACCAAACCCAGGGAATCCCCTGGAAGGAGCCTGGCGTTCCCCAAACTCCGGCAGCGATGGGATCCGGGGGAGGTTTGGGAGCAGCGGGTTCCTCCCCAACTCCTCTCCCGCAATTCCCGGGATACGGAAAAACTTGGAAAAGCCAGCAGGGAGCAAGCGGGGATTGATCCATGGAACCTGGGAATCCTGGGATGGGTGGGGTTGGGAAGGACCTCACATCCCATCCAGTTCCTTCCCAGCCTTGGGACATTCCCGGGAATCCGCGGCTCCTCCGGGAATCCCCCGGCGGAATTTTTTTGCGGGATCCACCGCGGATTCGTGCGGGATTTTTGCTGGGATTTCCCCCCATCCCCTCCTTTCCCTGGAGCCGCTCCGGCTCTGGGCACGAAGGAAAAACAGCCGGAAGTTGTTCCGAATACTCCGGACAATGGCAGGAAATTTGGGATCGGGGCCGGCACGCTGGGGCCGCAGGAAAATCCCAAAGGATTCAGGGCCCGGCAGCTCCCTGGGCTCCCAAATCCCGGCCCTGTCCTTTGGGATGTGCTGGTGCCAGGGCGCTTCCAACGGCTCTTCCCGGCTTTTCTTGGGAATGGGTTCACACGGGAAAAAGGCGGGAAATCCATTTCCCCCCGCGATTTTCCAGGAAAAGCAGCGGTGCCCAGGCTGATTTCCAAAACCAAATCCCAGCCCTGGCCTTCCCTAAACTGGGATTTCACGGAGCAGCCCCTGGATAAATCCGGGATTTCCTCCGGAGCATCCCCTGGAAATCGATGGAGCAGGAATTCCCGTGGGGATAAATACCCAGGGGGGCAGAATCAGGGAAAAATCCCCTCTCCGATCCCAAAACTCGGAGTTAACGGAGCCAAAATCCAAATCCGGGGGCCCGGGCGGAGTTTGGGATGCGGGACACAAAAGAAATTCCCGATTTTCCGTGGAGCTCCTGTTGAAAGCAGCTGGAAAATGCTTTGGAGTGGGAATAACCTCCTGCAATTCCCAGAAAAGCTGCTCATTAAAAATTCCAGCGGGAATCCCACTGGGATCTCCTCCGTTTATTATGGAAATTTCTTAAATATAAACATTCCCTTTTTAACGTTCCAATTGGATTATCCAATTATCCCGGGCGCTCCGAGATCCATCAATTTACCAGGGAATTTCCAGAGGGGAAAATCGGGATCTCCAAACCTCCCTCCCTCAGCACAGCTCCCGAAATTATTCCCGAGGGAAAAATCCCAATCCTGCACTCGTCCCTGTGGAAATTCCCCCCAAATCCCAGGATTTCAGCAGGAAAATCGGGAAGCTGAAGTCCCAGGCTGGCCAGAGCAGCGGGATATCGGGAATATTTTTCCAGCTCACTCCGTGTTTTCCCTGGAGAGGGAATTAGAGGATGCTGTTCTTACATTCTGGAATTTTCCAGCCCCATTCCCGCTGTTCCCAGAGCTGAAATCCTGGGATTTTCCAGCCCCATTCCTACTATTCCCACATTTCTGGCCCCGTTCCTGCTGTTCCCCAATGAAACCCTGGGATTTTCCAGCCTCGATTCCCGCTGTTCCCAGAGCTGGAACACCGGGATTTTCCGGCCTGATTCACGCCGTTCCCAAAGGAAATCCCGGGATTTTCCGGCCCCATTCCCACCATTCCCAACATGCTGGGAATCCCAGCCATTCCCGCTGTTCCCAGAGCTGGAATCCCAGGAATTCCAGCCCATTCCTGCTGTTCCCAGAACCAGAATCCCAGGAATTCCAGCCCATTCCCGCTGTTCCCAGAACCGGAATCCCAGGAATTCTGGCCCATTCCCGCCATTCCCACATCCTGGGAGTTCCAGCCCATTCCCGCTGTTCCCAGAGCCAGAATCCTGGGAATTCTGGCCCATTCCCGCTGTTCCCAGAACCGGAATCCAGGGAATTCCGGTCCATTCCCGCCATTCCCACATCCCGGGAATTCCAGCCCATTCCCGCTGTTCCCAGAACCGGAATCCAGGGAATTCCGGCCCATTCCCGCTGTTCCCAGAGCCAGAATCCTGGGAATTCTGCCCCATTCCCGCTGTTCCCAGAACCGGAATCCAGGGAATCTCAGCCCATTCCCGCTGTTCCCAGAACCGGAATCCAGGGAATTCCGGCCCATTCCCGCTGTTCCCAGAGCCAGAATCCCAGGAATTCTGGCCCATTCCCGCCATTCCCACATCCTGGGAATTCCAGCCCATTCCCGCTGTTCCCAGAGCCAGAATCCTGGGAATTCCGGCCCATTCCCGCTGTTCCCAGAACCGGAATCCTGGGAATTCTGCCCCATTCCCGCTGTTCCCAGAGCCAGAATCCCAGGAATTCCGGCCCATTCCCGCTGTTCCCAGAGCCAGAATCCCGGGAATTCCGGCCCATTCCCGCTGTTCCCAGAACCGGAATCCAGGGAATCTCAGCCCATTCCCGCTGTTCCCAGAACTGGAATTCCGGCCCATTCCCGCTGTTCCCAGAGCCAGAATCCCAGGAATTCCAGCCCATTCCCGCTGTTCCCAGAACCGGAATCCCAGGAATTCTGGCCCATTCCCGCCATTCCCACATCCTGGGAATTCCAGCCCATTCCCGCTGTTCCCAGAACCGGAATCCCGGGAATCCCAGCCCATTCCCGCTGTTGCCAGAACCAGAATCCCGGGAATTCTGGCCCATTCCCGCTGTTCCCAGAGCCGGAATCCCAGGAATTCTGGCCCATTCCCGCCATTCCCACATCCTGGGAATTCCAGCCCATTCCCACTGTTCCCAGAACCGGAATCCCGGGAATTCTGCCCCATTCCCGCTGTTCCCGCACAGGTACGTGGCCATCATCCACCCGCTCCGGCCTCGCCTCTCGGCCGCGGCCACCAAGGCTCTGGTGGGGCTGATCTGGCTCCTGGCGCTGCTGCTCGCCGCTCCGCAGGGATATTTCTCCGTCACCGCCGAGCTCCCGGGAAGATCCGTCTGCCTCGTGGAGTGGCCGGAGCCCGGAGGAGCCGTGTCCGGAAAAACGTGAGTGGGAACGCGGAAATCTGGGGGAAATTCGAGGGAAATCTGGGGGAAATCCGAGGGAAAATCCGAGGGAAATCCAGGGAAAATCCAGGGAAAATCTGGGGGAAAATCTGAGGGAAAATCCAAGGGAAATCTGGGGGAAATCTGGGGGAAATCGGGGGGAAATCGGGGGGAAATCCGAGGGAAATCCGAGGGAAATCCAAGGGAAATCTGGGGGAAATCTGGGGGAAATCCGAGGGAAATCCGAGGGAAATCTGGGGGAAATCTGGGGGAAATCCGAGGGAAAATCCGAGGGAAATCTGAGGGAATCTGAGGGAAATCCAGGGAAAATCCAGGGAAAATCTGGGGGAAATCTGAGGGAAAATCTGAGGGAAAATCTGAGGGAAATCCGGGGGAAAATCTGGAAGAAAATCTGAGGGAAATCCAGGGAAAATCCAGGGAAAATCTGAGGGAAATCTGAAGGAAAATCCAAGGGAAATCCAGGAGAAATCTGAGGGAAATCCAGGGAAAATCCGAGGGAAAATCTGAGGGAAATCTGAGGGAAATCTGAGGGAAATCTGAGGGAAATCCGAGGGAAATCCGAGGGAAATCCGAGGGAAATCCAGGAGAAATCCAGGGAAAATCCAGGGGAAATGCGGGGGAAACATGGGGGAAATCCGGGGGAAATCTGAGGGAAATCTGGGAGAAATCCAGGGAAAATCCAGGGAAAATCCAGGGAAAATCCAGGGAAAATCCAGGGAAAATCCAGGGAAAATCCAGGGAAAATCTGAGGGAAATCTGAAGGAAAATCCAAGGGAAATCCGGGGGAAATCCGGGGGAAATCTGGGGGAAAATCCAAGGGAAAATTCAAGGGAAATCCGGGGGAAATCTCGGGGAAATCTGGGGGAAATCCAGAAGAAAATCCAAGGGAAATCCAGGAAATGGAAGGAAAATGGTGGGAAATTGTGGGAAATGGAAGGAAAATGGAAGGAAAACGGAAGGAAAACGGTGGGAAATGATTCCCAGCCCGAAACGAGGCAGCCGCTGATCGGGACGGAGCTTTTCCAACGGCCGATCCCAAAGGGAAACGCCGCCGTTGAATCCATCAGGATCCGCACCCCGCGTTTTTCTGGGAAAACTGGGAAAGGAGATCCATGGCAGCTTCGGGGATGGGCGAATCCCAAAGAATTTGGGGATTGGGAGGAACTCGGAATCCGGGATGGGATTTTCCTGCCCTAAATAACTCGGGACAGGTGTTTGGGTCATTCCAGAGGCGTCATTCCGGCTTTTTCCCCGCTCCGTGGCCTCGGAGCGGTTATTCTGGGAACGCTCCGGTGGCAGCTGCTCCGTTTGTGGCGCTGGGTGGAAAAAATTCCGTCATTTTTCCAGTTCCCGGGGAAAACAGGTGGAAAAAAACCAGGGAAAACAGGAGAATTCCAACACTTCTGGGAGGGAATTCCTTTGGAAAACCTCTGGGGAGAACAATCCCGGCGTGCCGAGGGTACCAGGGCTGGTTTTTCCCTGGAAAATATCCCTGATTTCGGTCGGAGCCGAGAATTCCGCAGGATTCAATCCGGATTCGATCAGGATTCCCAAAGGGATCATGAATTCCATCAGCTTGGGATTTTGAGGGGAGGGAGGATCCACCCCCGGATCCTCCGGGAATTCAGAGCCCCTTCCATGCCGGAATTCCCGGGATTTGCCAGGGAAACGGAGGCGGCGGCTCCGTCCTCCCGCGATTCCCACGGGATCCTCCATCCCACGCCCGATCCTAAAAACCTTCCAGCCGCAATTCCCGAATTTCCCCGAGCGCTCCGATCCCGGGAATCCTGTGGGCGGAAAAATCCCGCTGCTCTTCCAGCCCCGGCATCCCAAAAGAATTCCCGGATCCTTCTGGAACGGCTCCCGGAGCCCAGACCCCTCTGGAATTGAGGCTCTGCGCTGCTGACGTTATCCCGCGGCTCCTCCAGACGTTCCTGCGGCGCTCCGAGGATCTGGAATTCCATGGGAACCACAACAAAATCCTCCTCTGGAGCCGCCGAGACGCCTCCGGAATGAGCCAAACGCAATCCAGCCCCGCAAAGCTCATCCCAAATGGAATTAGGGCCGGGAAAATCAGATTCCGGTGGCGAGCAGCAGCGGGGCCTGGGCCGGCCCCGTTCCCTGTGGGAGAATTCCCGGAGAATTCCTCACCCTCTGGAGCTGGGATTCAATCCAAGGTGGATTCGAGTCCAAATCCTTGGGAAGATGCAGGAGCTGGGATTGGAGCCCAGAAAATTCACCCGGAGGCCCCAAAGCCTTGGGAATAAAATTCCAGGATTTGGGAAGTTTTCCAAGCTGGCACCGGCCACGTTTGTGGGATCAGTTTTTAGGGAAGAGAGGATTTTTCCAGGATTTCCTGCAAGGTCGGAGCCTCCATCGGCTCCTGTGGTTAAACCCGGAATTCTTGGATTTCCTTTTAAAGCAACTCCTCTTTAACAGAAGTTCTCGCTGATCCACGGCATTCCCGGAATTCCCAGAGCATTCCCGGTGTTCCCACAGCATTCCCACTGCTTCCAACAGCATTCCCAATGCTTCCATGGCATTCCTGGCACTCCCACGGCATTCCCAGTGTTCCCACAGCATTCCCGGTGTTCCCACAGCATTCCTGGTGTTCCCAGAGCATTCCCAGTGTTCCCACAGCATTCCCGGTGTTCCCACAGCATTCCTGGTGTTCCCACGGCATTCCCAGTGTTCCCACGGCATTCCCAGTGCTCCCAGAGCATTCCCAGTGCTCCCACGGCATTCCCAGTGTTCCCACAGCATTCCCAGTGTTCCCACAGCATTCCCGGTGTTCCCACAGCATTCCCGGTGTTCCCACAGCATTCCTGGTGTTCCCAGAGCATTCCCAGTGTTCCCAGAGCATTCCCAGTGCTCCCAGAGCATTCCCAGTGCCCCCATGACATTCCCAGTGCTCCCATGACATTCCCAGTGCTCCCACGGCATTCCCAGTGCTCCCATGACATTCCCAGTGTTCCCATGGCATTCCCAGTGCTCCCATGACATTCCCAGTGTTCCCAGAGCATTCCCAGTGTTCCCATGACATTCCCAGTGTTCCCAGAGCATTCCCAGTGTTCCCATGACATTCCCAGTGTTCCCAGAGCATTCCCAGTGTTCCCATGGCATTCCCAGTGCTCCCATGGCATTCCCAGTGTTCCCATGGCATTCCCAGTGTTCCCATGGCATTCCCAGTGCTCCCATGACATTCCCAGTGCTCCCATGGCATTCCCAGCGCTCCCATGACATTCCCAGCGCTCCCAGAGCATTCCCAGTGTTCCCAGAGCATTCCCAGTGCTCCCATGGCATTCCCAACGCTCCCACGGCATTCCCAGTGTTCCCATGGCATTCCCAGTGCTCCCATGGCATTCCCAGTGCTCCCATGGCATTCCCAGTGTTCCCATGACATTCCCAGTGCTCCCATGGCATTCCCCAGTGCTCCCACGACATTCCCAGTGCTCCCACGGCATTCCCAGTGCTCCCACGGCATTCCCAGTGTTCCCACAGCATTCCCAGTGCTCCCATGGCATTCCCAGTGTTCCCACAGCATTCCCAGTGCTCCCATGGCATTCCCAGTGCTCCCAGAGCATTCCCAGTGCTCCCATGACATTCCCAGTGCTCCCATGACATTCCCAGTGCTCCCATGACATTCCCAGTGCTCCCATGACATTCCCAGTGCTCCCATGGCATTCCCAGTGCTCCCATGACATTCCCAGTGCTCCCATGACATTCCCAGTGCTCCCATGGCATTCCCAGTGCTCCCATGACATTCCCAGTGCTCCCACGGCATTCCCAGTGCTCCCATGACATTCCCAGTGCTCCCATGGCATTCCCAGTGTTCCCACGGCATTCCCGGTGTTCCCACGGCATTCCCAGCGCTCCCATGACATTCCCAGCGCTCCCATGACATTCCCAGTGCTCCCAGAGCATTCCCAGTGTTCCCAGAGCATTCCCAGTGCTCCCATGGCATTCCCAGTGCTCCCATGGCATTCCCAGTGCTCCCATGGCATTCCCAACGCTCCCACGGCATTCCCAACACCGGATCCAGTGGGATTATCCCGGTTTTTTTTCCAGGTACCACTTTTCCATGACGGTGCTGCTGTACCTGCTGCCGCTGCTGGTGATCGGCTGCGCCTACGCCGCCGTCGGCCGCACGCTCTGGGCCAGCGCCATCCCCGGAGACTCCTCCGACCGCTACCACGAGCAGGTGTCGGCCAAGAGGAAGGTGAGGAATTCCGGGAATTCCGGGATCCAGAGCTCCTGGCCGGTCTCCACAAGGTGAGGAATTCCGGGAATTCCGGGATCCGAGGATTCCCGGCCAGTCTCCACAAGGTGAGGAATTCTGGGATCCAAGGATTCCCAGCCAGTCTCCACAAGGTGAGGAATTCCAGGAATTCCGGGATCCAAGGATTCCCGCCCAGTCTCCACAAGGTGAGGAATTCTGGGATCCAAGGATTCCCAGCCAATCTCCACAAGGTGAGGAATTCCAGGAATTCCGGGATCCAAGGATTCCCGGCCAGTCTCCACAAGGTGAGGAATTCCAGGAATTCCGGGATCCAAGGATTCCCGGCCAGTCTCCACAAGGTGAGGAATTCTGGGAGGGGCTGGATCCAGAGCTCCTGGCCAATCTCCACAAGGTGAGGAATTCCGGGAATTCTGGGATCCGAGGATTCCCGGCCAGTCTCCACAAGGTGAGGAATTCCGGGAATTCCGGGATCCAGAGCTCCTGGCCGGTCTCCACAAGGTGAGGAATTCCGGGAATTCCGGGATCCGAGGATTCCCAGCCAGTCTCCACAAGGTGAGGAATTCTGGGATCCAAGGATTCCCAGCCAGTCTCCACAAGGTGAGGAATTCTGGGATCCAAGGATTCCCAGCCAGTCTCCACAAGGTGAGGAATTCCGGGATCCAAGGATTCCTGGCCAATCTCCACAAGGTGAGGAATTCCGGGAATTCCGGGATCCAAGGATTCCTGCCCAGTCTCCACAAGGTGAGGAATTCTGGGAGGGGCTGGATCCAGAGCTCCTGGCCAATCTCCACAAGGTGAGGAATTCCGGGAATTCCGGGATCCAAGGATTCCTGGCCAATCTCCACAAGGTGAGGAATTCCGGGAATTCCGGGATCCAAGGATTCCCGGCCAATCCCAACCATGCAAAGGTCATGGCCAAGCACAAGGTGAGGAATTCCGGGCATGGCTGGATCCATAATCCACGGCCATTCCAGAGGGTCCAGATGGGCTTAGGACACCTTCTCCACAAGAAATTGAGATGTTCCCGGTTGGGAAGGTATCCAAGGTTAAAAAGTTTGGAAGGTCCAAAGGTGGGGTAGAAGATGGAGCAGAGTCCTCTGGACCTCCTTGTGGCCCAACTGAGATGCCGACCACGCGTTCCCGGTGGGAATGGCCATTCCAGAGGGTCCAGATGGGCTTAGGACACATTCTCCACAAGAAATTGAGATGTTCCCAGTTGGGAAGGTCTCCAAGGCCAAAAAGTTTGGAATACCCAGAGGGGTTGAAGATGGAGCAGAGTCCTGTGGACATCTCCTCCACACCAAACCGAGACGCCGACGGCGCATTCCCGGTGGGAATGGCCATTCCAGAGGCCGGAACGGCCGCCGGACGCTGTCGCCCGTGGCAGGTGGTGAAGATGATGATCGTGGTGGTGTGCACCTTCGCGCTCTGCTGGTTGCCCTACCACGTGTACTTCACGCTGCAGTACCTGAGGCCCGAGTGGTACCTGAGAAGGTCCATCCAGCAGCTCTACCTGGCCGTCATGTGGTTGGCCATGAGCTCCACCATGTACAACCCCATCATCTACTGCTGCCTCAACGACAGGTGAGCCCCGGTGGGATCCCGGAGAGGATGGAGAGGGTTTTTTGGGATGGTTCTTTGGTTTGGGAGTGTCCTCTGCCACTTCCAGTTGTCACCTGGAGTGTTTCTTAATTCCCGTGGGTTTGGAGGGTGAACATCAACCAAAACAAGGCCAGCTCCCAGTGGGGTTCACAGGGGGTTTTCCAGTTCTTGGTGGGATTTCCCATTTCTCCAGGGGTTTCCCGTTTCTCCAGGGTTTCCCATTTCTCTGGGGATTTTCTGCTTCTCCGTGGGTTTTTCACTTCACAGTGGGTTTCTCCTCCCCTTGGTGAAAGATCGCAATTTTGTCATGTTTAGAAAAGCTCAGCTTTATCTCCTCCTTCCTTTGGCCACGTCCATCCCATCCCTGTGACCATCTCCATCCCATCCCTGTGACCATCTCCATCCCATTCCTGTGGTCACTTCCATCCCATTCTTGTGGTCACTTCCATCCCATTCTTGTGGTCACTTCCATCCCATTCCTGTGGCCATCTCAATTCCATCCCTGTCGTCATTTCCATCCCATTCCTGTGACCACATCCATCCCATCCCATTGTTCTCCATCCCATCCCATTGTTCTCCATCCCATCCCATTGTTCTCCATCCCATCCCATTGTTCTCCATCCCATCCCATTGTTCTCCATCCCATCCCATTGTTCTCCATCCCATCCCATTGTTCCTCTCCATCCCATCCCATTGTTCTCCATCCCATCCCACTGTTCCTCCATCCCATCCCACTGTTCTCCATCCCATCCTATTGTTCTCCATCCCATCCCATTGTTCTTCTCCATCCCATCCCTTTGTTCACCTCCTTGTCTTTCCCCACCCATCTTTTTCTCTGGAATTCTGGGTTTTTCTCTGGAATTCCACGTTCTCCCCCACTCCCTCGGCCCGTTCCGCGTCTCTCCGCTCCCACGGCAGATTCCGGCTGGGATTCAAGCACGCCTTCCGCTGGTGCCCGTGCGTCAGCGCCGGCGACTACGAGGGGCTGGAGCTGCGCTCGGCGCGTTTCCTGCACACGCACGGCTCCGTGTCCAAGCTCAGCCGCACCGACACCGCCACCGTGGCCTCGGCGCTGGGCGCGGCCGACGAGGAGCCGGACGAGCCGGGCCGGGCCGAGCGCCTCTCCCTGGACGTCACCTCCAACGGTTCCTCCCGCAGCGATTCCAAGACGGTCTCCGAGAGCTTCAGCTTCTACTCCAACACCCCGACCTAGGGATGTCCCCTCGGCGTCACCGCCCTGCTCGTGTCCCACGCTGTTTTCCCGTCTCTCGCCCTTGGGATCGGTTCCGTGTGTTCCCTTGTGGGGCCGGGCACCAGGAATGTTTTCGCTGCCTGGTTGGAGATGGAAGGGAGGCAGGAATGGGACAAAGCCGGGTTTTTCTCCGGAATTCCAATGCTGGCCGGCGTTTCCGTGCTGTCTGCGAGGCAGGAGAACCTCCAGAGGATCTCTTGGTGCATCCCACCCCATGGAAAACAACCCCATCCTGCGCTTTCCTCCTCCCGTCCTTCATTTCCTTCTCCCTGTTGGATATCCAGGGGGATCTTGAATCCCAAAATGGCTTTTTCCAGCTCCATGGGGAATTGTCGGACATGGCGCAGATCCAGGAGTTCCTGCATGGCCTTGGATCATCTCTGGTGTCCACATCTGCTGCTCCTGGTCTCCTGCTGTCGCTCCGAACCCGCTCATCGGAGCGGAGATTCCCGAGGGATCTCCTGAAGGGTCTCCCAAATGACCTCCTGAAGCGTCTTCAGGGATCTCCAAAGGATCTCCCCAAGGATCTCCTGAAGGGTCTCCAAAAGATCTCCTGAAGGGTCTCCTGAAGGATCTCCCCAAGGATCTCCAGAGGAACTCCTGAAGGGTCTCCTGAAGGGTCTCCAAAAGATCTCCTGAAGGGTCTCCAAAAGATCTCCTGAAGGGTCTCCTGAAGGATCTCCCCAAGGATCTCCAGAGGAACTCCTGAAGGGTCTCCAGAGGATCTCCTGAAGCGTCTCCAGAGGATCTCCTGAAGGGTCTCCAGAGGATCTCCTGAAGGGTCTCCAGAGGATCTCCTGAAGGGTCTCCAGAGGATCTCCTGAAGGGTCTCCAGAGGATCTCCTGAAGGGTCTCCAGAGGATCTCCTGAAGGGTCTCCAGAGGATCTCCTGAAGGGTCTCCAGAGGATCTCCGAGCTGAGCTGGGCTTTAGCTGCTGTTCCTCAACCACCACAAGGAATTCCTGTGATTCCCTGGAAATCCAAGGTGACGCCTCTTGGATGGACTCTGGAACGCCATGGAGCTCTGGAAAAGGGGAGACCACCCTGAAGTGATTCCCACCCCCTGGGAATAGATTCCATCCCAAAAACGAGGATTGGAGGGAGCTCGGGAATTCTCCAGAGCCGGTTTCACCCCCAGGGTTCGGAGGATTCCCTTCCACCTCCTGCGTTTTGTTTTAATCAGGGAATTTTTATTTTCCTTTGCAAAATCCACGAGGTTCCTGACGTGTGCACGGATTCATGGAATGTTCCCGTTCTCATGGGTCGTTTTCCCTGGATTCCTCCAGAGGATGAACACACACCCAGAGTGAGGAGAACACAAAATCCCAAGCGGATAAACTCAGAAGAAATCCACAAATTTGGGGACAATCTGGGGTGGAATTGGTTCCCAAGTTCTCATTTGGGCTGTGGAAATTTGGCTCCTGAATGGATTCACTGGAACTCTGGAGAAATGTCCCGGTCCCTGCTCCATTCTCAACTCCTGGCCGCCTGAATCCAGAGGTTTTTCCAGGTTTTTTTAGGAAGATCTCAAATCAGAGATTCAGTTCCCAAACCGGGCAGTTCCTTTGCCTCCTCCCTGGCACCCGCGAGGAAAATCAGCGGAATCTGACGGGAATTCCCCGGAGCTCTGCTCCCACCACCCGGAAAACTCCCTCATCCCAAACGCCAGATCCCAAATCCCAGCCTGGAGCCACCTCCCGACCCCGAAACTTTGGCTTTAACCTCAGCTTTGTGTCCTGAAATGCAGAAATTCCCGTCCCCACTGAACGGGAGCAGCAAATTCCAAATCCACCCTCGGGATCTGCTCCAAAATCCGCCCCTAAATCCACCCTCTACCCCCCACTCCACGTGGGACCATCCCTCCCCCAGCACCAACCCCTGGATTCGGGAATCTTGTTGGATTTTGGGAATTTTGCTCGACTTTTCAGGGGTTTTACTGGATTTTTGGGATTCAAACAGGCCTGGCCTTGCTTGGCAGCAAAACCCCGGCGCCTTCAGAAGTCGCAGCCAAGGATCCGGCGGTGCCTTTGGAAGCCGAAGCCAAGGATCCATCTGGGAGCAATTCCCATTGTTCCGAGTGTTTTTTTCTGGGATTGCCGTGGATATCAGGCCTGTCCCGCCCATCCTTGTCTTTATTGTTGTTTTTATTTCCTGTCCCTCAAGCAGGATCCGTTGTTTACGGAGCATTTCCCACTTGGAATGACGAGATTTGGGTTTTTCGGGATTTCCGTGTCCTTGCCAGAGCCCTGGTGTGAAGTCACGGAGCTTGGCCCGGGAGCTCCCGGTGTTTATTTTCCATTAAAATCATCAGTATCCATAAAAATTCCAATTTTCAGCCTTCAGGAGCCACCACGGGCGCTTCCAGACTTCCCCATTCCGGGATTTTGGGATTTACTCGTCTCACCCTGCCCCAAAATTCTGTGTCCAGCTGAAAAATGGACACAATCATTCTATTAGCACAGGAATCCCCCTTTTCCTTGGAATATCCACTCCCAAATCCCGTTCCTGCTGGAATATCCATTCCCAAATCCCATCCCTGTGGAATATCCACCCCAAATCCTATTCCCACTGGAATATCCACCTGAAATCTCACCCCTGTAGAATATTCATCCCAAATCCCATTCCTGTGGGAATATCCTCCCCAAATCCCATTTCTGTGGAATATCCACCTCTAATCTCATCCCTGTGGAATATCCACTCCCAAATCCCATTCCTGTGGAATATCCACTCCCAAATCCCATCCCTGTGGAATATCCACTCCCAAATCTCACCCCTGTGGAATATCCACTCCCAAATCTCATCCCTGTGGAATATCTACTCCCAAATCTCATCCCTGTGGAATATCCACTCCCAAATCCCATCCCTGTGGAATATCTACTCCCAAATCCCATTCCTGTGGAATATCCATTCCCAAATCCCATCCCTGTGGAATATCTACTCCCAAATCCCATTCCTGTGGAATATCCACTCCCAAATCCCATCCCTGTGGAATATCCACTCCCAAATCCCATTTCTGTGGAATATCCACCTCTAATCTCATCCCTGTGGAATATCCACTCCCAAATCCCATTCCTGTGGAATATCCACTCCCAAATCCCATCCCTGTGGAATATCCACTCCCAAATCTCACCCCTGTGGAATATCCACTCCCAAATCTCACCCCTGTGGAATATCTACTCCCAAATCTCATCCCTGTGGAATATCCATTCCCAAATCCCATCCCTGTGGAATATCCACTCCCAAATCCCATCCCTGTGGAATATCCACTCCCAAATCCCATCCCTGTGGAATATCCACTCCCAAATCTCATCCCTGTGGAATATCCACTCCCAAATCCCATTCCTGTGGAATATCCACTCCCAAATCCCATCCCTGTGGAATATCCACTCCCAAATCCCATCCCTGTGGAAAATCCACCCAAAATTCCTTTGCTGCTGGCATATCCACCCCCAAATCCCATTCCTGTGACTCCGACATCCCTGGGGAATTCGGGATTTTGGGATGGCGGCAGCTGGAAGCTTTCTGGAAAGTTCTTCCCACGGGAGCATCCCAAGAGAGGGGGAATCCAGCCGACCTTCCCAAAGCGTCTCGGGATTGTCCCACTGTGGATTTTCATGGATAAATATTCCTTTGATGTGGAGAATGGTTCGTTATCCCTTAACGAGGGGAGGGAGCGGGAAGAGGTGGAAAAGGTGGAAAAGCTAAAATTCCATAAAAAAGATGGATGGGTTCGGGACACCCTCGGTGGGGGGAGGCTTGTCCTGAAACGTCACCGAAACAGGAAAAGGGACAATTCCCAAAATTCCTCCTCAAATTCCGGGCTGGGAGCACAGCCCTGATTCCCAAATCACGGGAAAGGCTCCGATCCCTCTGGAGCGCGGGCAGGGCCTGGGGCTGCTCCGTTCTCCGGGAAATTCCTGACATTTCCAGTGTCCCTCATGGATCCCGGCTCCCCAAATCCCGCTGCTCCGCCGGGAATGCGCAATTCCCGCTTCTTCCGTGCACCGATGGCGGAACATTCCAGGTGGGAATTGCGGGAGCATCCAACCCCCGCCGGCGGTTCCGGCTGGCTGGAATTCCAGATTTTAATTAAAGCAGCGTTCCCAGGCTCAGCTCCGTCCCACGGGCCCGGTAAATTCCGGCTGTTGGTTTTCCATGAGTGATTTTCTCCGGGAAAAAAGGAATGAAGGGATAAACATCCACATTCTCCCGGCCAAGCTTCCTGGGAATGCCGGGCTGGATCCCCTTCCCGGTGGGATTCAGATCCCAACAAATCCATTGGGATCATCCAATTCCCAGCGGGATTCAGATCCCCACAGAGCCATTTTATCCGTTGGGATCACCCCATCCCAAAGGGATTCAGATCCCAACAAATCCAGATCCCTACGGATCCATTGGGATCATCCAATTCCCAGCAGGATTCAGATCCCTACGGATCCATTGGGATCACCCCATCCCAGCAGGATTCAGATCCCTACGGATCCATTGGGATCACCCCATCCCAGCAGGATTCAGATCCCTACGGATCCATTGGGATCATCCAATTCTCAGCAGGATTCAGATCCCTACGGATCCATTGGGATCATCCAATTCTCAGCAGGATTCAGATCCCTACGGATCCGTTGGGATCACCCCATCCCAGCAGGATTCAGATCCCTACGGATCCATTGGGATCATCCAATTCTCAGCAGGATTCAGATCCCAACAAATCCATTGGGATCACCCCATCCCAGAGGGATTCAGATCCCCACGGATCCATTGGGATCATCCCACCCCCTTTTCCAGGGATGTCCCTAATGGGGAATTTCTCCCCCATCCCATAAAATGAGGTTGAGCCTTTATTGGGTACAAAAATCCCCCTCAGCCTCACAAGGAAAGGGAATTCCACATTCCCAAGGCTTTGGCTTATCCCTCCATCTCCAATTCCATGGGAAACCCCCCAAATTCAGGGGCTGACCCCCAAAAAAACCCCAAAATTTTGTCCTTTTTTGTGCTTTCCGAGCAGGATCCGCAGCTTTGAGCGAGCCCATTCCCGCTGAATTCCCGCTCTGGTTCAGCCTCATTTCCATGGATGCATCCCAGCGTTTTGCATAAATGTTTGCTTAATGCCGAGTCCAAAATATCCCGGAAAATAAAAAAAAAAAAGGGAATTCAAAGAAGCTCACGGGGTGGATCCCGCGGTTTCCATGGCACCCGGGGGGGCTCTTCCCAAAAAAATCAGAGCTCGGGAAGGAACGGCTCGGATTCCGAACACCTGCATGGAAGCGGATTCGTGTTTTTCAGGAATCCCCGGTTTCATTTTGGGGCAGATTCCCACAGCTTTGGGGTTCCTGGAGGGTGGAGAATTCCAGCTCGTTCCCAGCAGTAATTAGCGTTAATTACCTCGGTAATTACTGAGCTGCGAGCAGGAGCTGCTGGGAGATTTCGGCAGCGAAACCAACTCAGGCTGAGTGAGAATTCTGGGGTGGGAAAGGAGGAATTCCAAAGGATTTGGTGTTTCCAGGGCCGAGAAACCTCCAGGGCATCGGGAATTCCAGAGGGAAGGAAGGAAAAAGGGGAGAGAGGGAATTGCTTCCACGGGATGCTCCCATGGGCTTAATTAGAAATTAATTATTAATTAGAGCAATCAGATGGGCAGGGAGGGGTTGTAGGAATTACGGAATCCTGGGGGGAGCCACACTCCAGCCAGGAGTTTTTTTAGGAAGAAATTCCTCCCTGAGGGGTTGGAATGGAATTCCCAGAGGAGCTGTGGCTGCCCCTGGAAGCGTCCAAAGCCAGGTTGGAAAGGGCACCAAAATTCTGGGAAATCTTGGGATTTGTGGCACAAGAATTTGGGATGAAACACCGGGAATGGGAGGGTCAGATCCTCTCTGCTCATTGGGAATGAGGGGCAGGAGAAGGCATTGGGGCCATTCCCTGGGAATGAGGGGCAGGAGAAGGGACTGGGGCCATTCCCAGGGAATGAGGGGCAGGAGAAGGGATTGGGGCCATTCCCAGGGAATGAGGGGCAGGAAAAGGGATTGGGGCGATTCCCAGGAGCAGGAGAAGGGATTGGGGCCATTCCCTGGGAATGAGGGGCAGGAGAAGGGATTGGGGCCATTCCCTGGGAATGAGGGGCAGGAGAAGGGATTGAAGCCATTCCCAGGAGCAGGAGAAGGGATTGGGGCCATTCCCAGGGAATGAGGGGCAGGAGAAGGGATTGGGGCCATTCCCAAGGAATGAGGGGCAGGAGAAGGGATTGGGGCCATTCCCAGGGAATGAGGGGCAGGAGAAGGGATTGGGGCCATTCCCAGGGAATGAGGGGCAGGAGAAGGGATTGGGACCATTCCCAGGAGCAGGAGAAGGGATTGAAGCCATTCCCAGGAGCAGGAGAAGGGATTGGGACCATTCCCAGGAGCAGGAGTGTGACTTGAGCTCAGCTCCGGAGGGAGCCAAGATAAAACTGGGATTTTGGGGTTAACCGCCTCTAAATCCACACATTCCTTAGGAAAAACGGGATTGTCCTCAGCTGGTTGATGGATGGTTGTGTTTGGAAGGGGTTCCATGGAAACCCGTCACTCCCGTCCTGGGATCGGCCCTTCCTGGGAATCTGGAATATCCTGGATAGGGACACCATTCCCTAAATCCGGATTTTCCCCCTGTGGCGCCATCCCGAGCTGGAGCTCGGGTTTGATGATCCTAAAGGCGTTTTCCATCCTCAACAATTCCATGGTTCTGCTCCCTGCAGGGAGGGGAAATGCTGGGAATCATTCCCGAGCTCCTGCGGAGATCAATCCACAGCTTCTCCTCCTGCTCCATCCAGCGGCTCAGCCGGGAAAAACCGCCGGGAAAAAAAATCTAATTCCTTGGATTTAGGCATCCCTAAATCCAAGGAATTCACCTGGGAATGCTGGAAAAGCTCCTGCTGCGTGTGGGATTCAAGTCCCTCTTCCCAAACTTTGGAGTGCAGTGGAATTCCCAAGCTTTGGGGGCGGATCTGGCACTTCCAGGCCATCCCAAGTTTTTTTCCTAAAGCTCCCAGATCCCAAGGGATGCTCCAGAAGGAAAACCAAGGAATTTGTTTCCCTCTTGGTGGAGCTTTGCCTCAGGCACAGAGCTCGGGGCTCTCCCGGGAATGTCCCCTCAGGCCGGAGGATCACAGGGAATGCGGGAATTACACCCTGAGGATCCCGGGAATGTGGGAATTACACCCGGAGGATCACAGGGAATATGGGAATTACATCCGGAGGGTCCCGGGATTGCGGGAATCACACCCGGAGGGTCCTGGGGAATGTGGGAATTACACCCTGAGGATCACAGGGAATGCGGGAATTACACCCTGAGGATCACAGGGAATATGGGAATTACACCCGGAGGGTCCCGGGATTGCGGGAATCACACCCGGAGGGTCCCGGGGAAGGCCCGGAGGTTGCGCTCAGTGTCAAGGTGGGGATCGGGCCCAGCTTGGACTCGGCGATCCCAAATATTCCAACCTCAGTGATCCGGGATTCCGGGATTCTGGGATTCGCGGCGCTGCCCCGGCGGCTCCTCCTCCTTCAGGGGGGCTCCGGGGCAGCACCGGAGGCCGCGGCCGCCGCTCCGGGCCCGGGGGGAACGGGAAGAACAGAGAGAATGGAAGGAACAGGGGGAAAGGAGGGAACAGGGGGAAAGGAGGGAACGGGAAGAACGGAAGAAATAGAAGGGATAACGGGACCGGAGCAATGGCGGCGCCGCTCCCTCACGGGTCCCCTCAGCGCTTCCCCCTCAGCCGTTAATGAGCGCGCGCCGCCGTTCAAACCCGCCTCGGGGGGGGCGGATCCCCGCGAGCTGATTGGCCGCCACGCCGGCACCCCGCGCGCTGATTGGTCGGGAGGCGCGGAGGGGGCGTGGCCTCGCTCAGGGCGGGCTCCTCCCCAGAGCGGCGCGGAGGCGCAGCCATGGCCGCCCGCCCCCCCCGCGCCGCCCCCCCCGCCGCCGCCGCCTTCCTGTCCCCGAGCCCGCGGCCCCTCGGCGGTACCGGCACCCCCCTGCTCGCCGAGTGCCCCGGTAACGATGATGAGCGCGAGAGGCGCCAGCGCCGCCGCTCCAGGGCGGTGGATTCGTCGCTGCAGGGTCTCGGTTCCCCCTCCCTTAGGTAGGGCCGGTGCGCGGGACAAGGATGAGGGGGGAGCCCCGGTACCGACCCAGCCGGTACCGGGCTGAGGGGGACACCGGGACTGGAGACCCGGTACCGGGCTGAGGGGAACACCGGGACTGGAGCCCCGGTACCGGACTGAGGGGGGACACCGGGACTGGAGACCCGGTACCGGGCTGAGGGGAGAGACCGGGGAATGGAGACCCGGTACCGGTCTGAGGGGACACTGGGACTGGAGCCCCGGTACCGGCTGAGGGGACACCGGGACTGGAGACCCGGTACCGGCTGAGGGGACACCGGGACTGGAGACCCGGTACCGGACTGAGGGGAGACACCGGGGAATGGAGCCCCGGTACCGGACTGAGGGGGACACCGGGAATGGAGCCCCGGTACCGGCTGAGGGGACACCGGGACTGGAGCCCCGGTACCGGACTGAGGGGACACCGGGACTGGAGCCCCGGTACCGGCTGAGGGGGGATCCCCAGTACCGACCCAGCCGGTACCGGGCTGAGGGGAACACCGGGAACGAAGCCCCGGTACCGACCCAGCCGGTCCCACAGGCCCGAGGGCTGGCAGCCGCCGCTGCCGCAGTGGAGCAACGCGCAGATCTCGGAGCACTACAGCACCTGCATCAAACTCTCCGCCGAGAACGTGAGTCCTGAGCGGGGTAAAATCCCCCTGAGCTGGGGGGTAAAATCCCTCTGAGCTGGGTTAAAATCCCCCTGAGCTGGGGGGTAAAATCATCCTGAGCTGGGGGGTAAAATCATCCTGAGCTGGGGGGTAAAATCCCCCTGAGCTGGGGGGTAAAATCCCCCTGAGCTGGGTTAAAATCCCCCTGAGCTGGGGGGTAAAATCCCCCTGAGCTGGGTTAAAATCCCCCTGAGCTGGGGGATAAAATCCCCCTGAGCTGGGTTAAAATCCCCTTGAGCTGGGGGGTAAAATCCCCCTGAGCTGGGGGATAAAATCTCCCTGAGCTGGGGGTAAAATCCCCCTGAGCTGGGGGGTAAAATCCCCTTGAGCTGGGGGTAAAATCCCCTTGAGCTGGGGGGTAAAATCCCCCTGAGCTGGGGGATAAAATCTCCCTGAGCTGGGGGATAAAATCTCCCTGAGCTGGGGGATAAAATCCCCCTGAGCTGGGGGATAAAATCCCCCTGAGCTGGGGGTAAAATCCCCCTGAGCTGGGGGGTAAAATCCCCTTGAGCTGGGGGTAAAATCCCCCTGAGCTGGGGGTTAAAATCCCCCTGAGCTGGGGGTAAAATCCCCCTGAGCTGGGGGATAAAATCCCTCTGAGCTGGGGGATAAAATCCCTCTGAGCTGGGGGATAAAATCCCCCTGAGCTGGGGGTAAAATCATCCTGAGCTGGGGGTTAAAATCCCTCTGAGCTGGGGGTAAAATCCCTTTGAGCTGGGGGGTAAAATCCCCCTGAGCTGGGGGGTAAAATCCCCCTGAGCTGGGGGGTAAAATCCCCCTGAGCTGGGGGTTAAAATCCACCTGAGCTGGGGGTAAAATCCCCCTGAGCTGGGGGGTAAAATCCCCCTGAGCTGGGGGTAAAATCCCCCTGAGCTGGGGGATAAAATCATCCTGAGCTGGGGGGTAAAATCCCTCTGAGCTGGGGGGTAAAATCCCCCTGAGCTGGGGGGTAAAATCCCCCTGAGCTGGGGGTAAAATCCCCCTGAGCTGGGGGGTAAAATCCCCCTGAGCTGGGGGGTAAAATCCCCTTGAGCTGGGGGGTAAAATCCCCCTGAGCTGGGGGGTAAAATCCCCCTGAGCTGGAGGGTAAAATCATCCTGAGCTGGGGGGTAAAATCATCCTGAGCTGGGGGGTAAAATCCCCTTGAGCTGGGTTAAAATCCCCCTGAGCTGGGGGGTAAAATCCCCCTGAGCTGGGTGGTAAAATCCCTCTGAGCTGGGTTAAAATCCCCCTGAGCTGGGGGGTAAAATCCCCCTGAGCTGGGGGATAAAATCCCCCTGAGCTGGGGGGTAAAATCATCCTGAGCTGGGGGGTAAAATCCCTCTGAGCTGGGGGGTAAAATCCCCCTGAGCTGGGGGGTAAAATCCCTCTGAGCTGGGGGGTAAAATCCCCCTGAGCTGGGGGGTAAAATCCCTCTGAGCTGGGGGGTAAAATCCCCCTGAGCTGGGGGGTAAAATCCCCCTGAGCTGGGGGGTAAAATCCCCCTGAGCTGGGGGATAAAATCCCCCTGAGCTGGAGGGTAAAATCCCCCTGAGCTGGGGGGTAAAATCCCCCTGAGCTGGGGGGTAAAATCATCCTGAGCTGGGGGGTAAAATCCCCCTGAGCTGGGGGGTAAAATCCCCCTGAGCTGGGGGATAAAATCCCCCTGAGCTGGGGGGTAAAATCCCTCTGAGCTGGGGTAAAATCCCTCTGAGCTGGGGGGTAAAATCCCCCTGAGCTGGGGGTGAAAATCCCCCTGAGCTGGGGGATAAAATCATCCTGAGCTGGGGGATAAAATCCCCCTGAGCTGGGGGGTAAAATCCCTCTGAGCTGGGGGTGAAAATCCAAAAAGGGAGATCTGGACCCGGTTCTGGAATATCCAGGAAAAAATTCCTGTGGGATTTCCCAGGCAGCAGTTCCTGCCCATGCCAGCGATAGTAAAAGGTGTTAAAATCCTAGAAAAGTGGGGGATTTAGTAAGAAATTTGGGTTTGGTTTGCCCTGGGAAATGTCAGGCCTTGTGCTTGCTAAAGATCAGGTCAAACTGCAGCTGTGTAATCAATACCGGGGAAGGGCTCCCAGCTTTGTTTTGTTGCAGAAAATCACCACCAAAAACGCCTTTGGGCTTCACCTCATCGATTACATGACCGACATCCTCAAGCAGAAGAACTCGGAGCTCACCAACTTCCAGGTCAGAGGGGTCCCTGCTTTGTTCCCTCCTCCAATTAACCCCGGGATTAATTAATGTGAGACCTCCAATGGTGCTGAGTCCTTCCAGGGCTGGATCCTCTGGCAAATCCAAGCAGGATTTGGGAGATAACAGCGAGGATGGGAAAGGAGGGAAAGAGGTTCTGGGCTGGTTCTGATCCAGGAATTTGCCAGGGAGAAGCATCCCGGGAATTGTCAGGAGGGGGAGGCGCATTCCTGAGGGAAGGGTGGGAAAGCTCTGGGTTTTCTTGGATTTCCTGGCGGGATCTGGGCTTGGAAAAGGCGCTTGGAATTTCACACCCTTCACCTCTTCCTGCTTTGGGATGATCCCAAGGGGGTGACCCTGAGGAAGGAGAGGAGACCTTTCCTTTCCCTCTTTTCCCTCTTTTCCCTCTTTTCCCTCTTTTCCCTCTTTTCCCTCTTTTCCCTCTTTTCCCTCTTTTCCCTCTTTTCCCTCTTTTCCCTCTTTTCCCTCTTTTCCCTCTTTTCCCTCTTTTCCCTCTTTTCCCTCTTTTCCCTCTTTTCCCTCTTTTCCCTCTTTTCCCTCTTTTCCCTCTTTTCCCTCTTTTCCCTCTTTTCCCTCTTTTCCCTCTTTTCCCTCTTTTCCCTCTTTTCCCTCTTTTCCCTCTTTTCCCTCTTTTCCCTCTTTTCCCTCTTTTCCCTCTTTTCCCTCTTTTCCCTCTTTTCCCTCTTCCTTTTTTCCTTTCCCTTTCCCTTTTCCTTTTTTCCTCTTTTCCCTTTTCCCTTTTCCCTTTTCCTTTTTTCCTCTTTTCCCTTTTCCCTCTTTTCCTTTTTTCCTCTTTTCCCTTTTCCCTTTCCCTTTTCTCCTCTTTTCCCTTTTCCCTTTCCCTTTTCTCCTCTTTTCCCTTTTCCCTTTCCCTTTTCTCCTTTTTCCCTTTTCCCTTTCCCTTTTCTCCTCTTTTCCCTTTTCCCTTTCCCTTTTCTCCTCTTTTCCCTTTTCCCTTTCCCTTTTCTCCTTTTTTCCCTTTTCCTTTTTTCCCTTTCCTTTTCCCTTCCCTTTCCTCTCCTCCCCCTTGCCAAACCCAACAATTCCCAAAGGATTTTCAGCTACCATCCCCAAAAAAAACCCCCAAAAAAATCAAACTACAGTGAAAAAACCCCCCTTTGTGAGGAACCCACAGCTTTCCCAGTGCTCCCCACGATTTTCCTCAGGAAGCAGAACACTCAGGAAATAACTCCGGGATGCTCCCGCTGAGATTTCCCTTTTCCAGCTGCGAATTCCCTGTTCCTGCCGCAGGTGGCGGCCGGGACTTTGGATGCCAGCGCCAAAATCTACGCCGTGCGCGTGGATTCCGTCCACGCCGACGCCTTCAGGGTCCTGGGCCACCTGGGCAAGGAGCCCACCCCTGCCAGGGAGCCACACAGCCCCGGGGAAGGTGACAATTCCCTCTTTTCCTCTCCAAAATCCCGGGAATTCCCCACCTTTCCCACCCCGGCTTGGCGCTCTTCCGCGCTTTGGGGTTTTGGGGTGAATCCTCCCAGGGTTGGGGGATTCCGGGTTGGTTCTCGTGGGATGCTGGAGGAGTTTGGGATGGGAGGAGATGGATCTGTGGCTCAGCGGTTTCAGATTTCGGTTTGGGGGCAAACAGGGACAATTTGGGATGGAACAGGGACAATTTGGGATGGAACAGGGGAAATTTGGGATGGAACAGGAGAGCTTGGGATGGAACAGGGGAAGTTTGGGATGGGAAAGGAGAGTTTGGGATGGAACAGGATCTGTTTGAGATGGAACAGGGGAAATTTGGGATCAAACAGGATCCATTTGGGATCAAACAGGAGAGTTTGGGATGGAACAGGATCCGTTTGGGATGGAACAGGAGCAGTTTGGGATCAAACAGGAGATTTTGGGATGGAACAGGATCAGGTTTTGCCAGACAGGATCAATAAATCCCCACAGAGCGCTGCTCATCCCGGCCAATCCCAATCCCAGAATTCCCATTCCCACTTCAGTCCATCCTCCCCATTCCCGTTCTCCTCCCTCCCCTGGACTTTTCCAGCCGGATTCCCATGGAATTTCTCCCTTTTCCCTTTCCAGGATCCAGCCCAGCCCCTCAAGCCCCCACCAAACCCCAACCCAAGAAGAAGCAAAGCTTCAAAACCGTCGAGAAGAACCTGAGCAACATCAACGCTCCCGATTCCGGCCGCCGCTCCGAGGTGCTCCCTCCTCCTCCTCCCATTCCCGAATTCCCACCCCCATTCCCTGATTCCCAACCCCATTCCCCCATTCCCATCCCCATTCCCTGATTCCCAACCCCATTCCCACATTCCCATCCCCATTCCCTGATTCCCAACCCCATTCCCTGATTCCCAACCCCATTCCCTGATTCCCAACCCCATTCCCTGATTCCCATCCCCATTCCCTGATTCCCACCGCCATTCCCACATTCCCAACCCCATTCCCACATTCCCATCCCCATTCCCTGATTCCCACCGCCATTCCCTGATTCCCAACCCCATTCCCCCATTCCCATCCCCATTCCCTGATTCCCACCGCCATTCCCTGATTCCCAACCCCATTCCCACATTCCCAACCCCATTCCCTGATTCCCATCCCCATTCCCTGATTCCCAACCCCATTCCCCCATTCCCATCCCCATTCCCCCATTCCCATCCCCATTCCCTGATTCCCATCCCCATTCCCTGATTCCCACCGCCATTCCCTGATTCCCAACCCCATTCCCACATTCCCAACCCCATTCCCTGATTCCCATCCCCATTCCCTGATTCCCATCCCCATTCCCGCATTCCCATCCCCATTCCCTGATTCCCAACCCCATTCCCTGATTCCCATTCCCTGATTCCCAACCCCATTCCCTGATTCCCAACCCCATTCCCTGATTCCCAACCCCATTCCCTGATTCCCATTCCCTGATTCCCACCTCCATTCCCTGATTCCCAACCCCATTCCCTGATTCCCAACCCCATTCCCACATTCCCACCTCCGTTCCCTGATTCCCAACCCCATTCCCTGATTCCCAACCCCATTCCCAACCCCATTCCCTGATTCCCAACCCCATTCCCACATTCCCACCTCCATTCCCTGATTCCCATCCCCATTCCCTGATTCCCATCCCCATTCCCTGATTCCCATCCCCATTCCCACATTCCCATCCCCATTCCCACATTCCCATCCCCATTCCCTGATTCCCATCCCCATTCCCACATTCCCATCCCCATTCCCTGATTCCCATCCCCATTCCCACATTCCCATCCCCATTCCCACATTCCAGGTGGATCCCATGTTCCAGAGAGCGGCTGCTTCCTTTGACGAGTGCAGCACGGCCGGGATTTTCCTGCCGGGGCTGCGCTCCCGGAGCTTCCGGAGCCGCCTCCTTTTCCCGTCGGAGCTGATCCCGCTGCCCTCCTCGGATATTCCGGAGCTTCCCAGCTCCCGGCCCCTCACCGTGCCCACGCTCAGAGGTCAATTCCAGCCTTTTCCCAGCCTTTTCCCAGATTTTCCCAGCCTTTTCCCAGCCTTTTCCCAGCCTTTTCCCAGCCTTTTCCCAGATTTTCCCAGATTTTCCCAGCCTTTTCCCAGCCTTTTCCCAGCTTTTCCCAGCCTTTTCCCAACTTTTCCCAACTTTTCCCAACTTTTCCCAACTTTTCCCAACTTTTCCCAACTTTTCCCAGCCTTTTCCCAGCCTTTTCCCAGCCTTTTCCCAGCCTTTTCCCAGCCTTTTCCCAGCTTTTCCCAGCCTTTTCCCAACTTTTCCCAACTTTTCCCAACTTTTCCCAACTTTTCCCAACTTTTCCCAGCCTTTTCCCAACTTTTCCCAGCCTTTTCCCAGCCTTTTCCCAACTTTTCCCAACTTTTCCCAGCCTTTTCCCTGCCTTTTCCCAGCTTTTCCCAGCCTTTTCCCAGCCTTTTCCTGCCTTTTCCCTGCCTTTTCCTGCCTTTTCCCAGCCTTTTCCCAGCCTTTTCCCAGCCTTTTTTCCCAGCCTTTTCCCTGCCTTTTCCCAGCTTTTCCCAGCCTTTTCCCAGCCTTTTCCCAGCCTTTTCCCAGCCTTTTCCCAGATTTTCCCAGCCTTTTTCCAACTTTTCCCAGCCTTTTCCCAGCCTTTTCCCAGCCTTTTCCCAGCCTTTTCCCAGCCTTTTCCCAGCCTTTTCCCAACTTTTCCCAGCCTTTTCCCAGCCTTTTCCCAGCCTTTTCCCAACTTTTCCCAGATTTTCCCAGCCTTTTCCCAACTTTTCCCAGCCTTTTCCCAGCCCTTCCCAGGTTTTCCCAGATTTTCCCAGCCTTTTCCTGCCCTTCTCCAGCTCCTTTTCCCGTGTGTTTGTTGGCTGCTCAGAGCCCTGCTGGAAAACTGGGAATTTTGGAGGTTGGGAATTCCAGAGCCAGGTTGGGAATTCCAGAGCCAGGTTGGGAATTCCTGATCCAGGTTGGGAATTCCGGAGCCAGGTGGGAATTCCAGAGTCAGGTTGGGAATTCCAGAGCCAGGTGGGAATTCCAGAGCCAGGTTGGGAATTCCAGAGCCAGGTGGGAATTCCAGAGCCAGGTGGGAATTCCAGAGCCAGGTGGGAATTCCAGAGCCAGGTGGGAATTCCAGAGCCAGGTGAGAATTCCAGAGTCAGGTTGGGAATTCCTGAGCCAGGTTGGGAATTCCAGAGCCAGGTGGGAATTCCAGAGTCAGGTTGGGAATTCCTGATCCAGGTTGGGAATTCCAGAGTCAAGTTGGGAATTCCAGAGCCAGGTTGGGAATTCCAGAGCCAGGTGGGAATTCCAGAGCCAGGTGGGAATTCCAGAGTCAGGTTGGGAATTCCTGATCCAGGTTGGGAATTCCAGAGTCAAGTTGGGAATTCCAGAGCCAGGTTGGGAATTCCAGAGCCAGGTGGGAATTCCTGAGCCAGGTTGGGAATTCCTGATCCAGGTGGGAATTCCAGAGCCAGGCTGGGAATTCCTGATCCAGGTGGGAATTCCAGAGCCAGGTTGGGATTCCTGATCCTGGTGGGAATTCCTGAGCCAGGCTGGGAATTCCTGATCCCGGTGGGAATTCCAGAGCCAGGCTGGGAATTCCTGATCCCGGTGGGAATTCCAGAGCCAGGTTGGGAATTCCAGAGCCAGGTTGGGAATTCCTGATCCCGGTGGGAATTCCGGAGCCAGGCTGGGAATTCCAGAGTCAGGTTGGGATTCCTGATCCAGGTTGGGATTCCTGATCCAGGTTGGGATTCCTGATCCAGGTGGGAATTCCTGATCCAGGTGGGAATTCCTGATCCCGGTGGGAATTCCAGAGTCAGGTTGGGAATTCCCGCTCCAGGCTGGAATTCCCGCTCCGATCCCAGGGATTCACCCGTGTCCCACCTCCCGCAGCCCTGCTGGCCCCGGGCCTGGAAAAACGCCGGATCTGCTCCTCCCTGGCCGGATTCCAGTTCAGCACCTGGGACGAGGAGTCCCACAACGAGGTGGGTGGGAATTCCTGATCCCGGTGGGAATTCCCCATGATCCCGGCGGGAATTCCTGATCCCGGTGGGAATTCCTGATCCCGGTGGGAATTCCTGATCCCGGTGGGAATTCCTGATCCCGGTGGGAATTCCTGATCCCGGTGGGAATTCCTGATCCCGGTGGGAATTCCTGATCCCGGTGGGAATTCCCGATGATCCCGGTGGGAATTCCCGATGATCCCGGTGGGAATTCCTGATGATCCCGGTGGGAATTCCTGATCCCGGTGGGAATTCCCAATCCCGGTGGGTATTCCTGACCCCAGTGGGAATTCCCAACCCCTGTGGGAATTCCTGATCCCGGTGGGAATTCCCCATGATCCCAGTGGGAATTCCCCATGATCCCGGTGGGAATTCCCCATGATCCAGGTGGGAATTCCTGATCCCGGTGGGAATTCCTGATCCCGGTGGGAATTCCTGATCCCGGTGGGAATTCCCCATGATCCCCGTGGGAATTCCTGATCCCGGTGGGAATTCCTGACCCCAGTGGGAATTCCCCATGATCCCGGTGGGAATTCCCCATGATCCCGGTGGGAATTCCCGACGATCCCGGTGGGAATTCCTGATCCCGGTGGGAATTCCTGATCCCGGTGGGAATTCCTGATCCCGGTGGGAATTCCTGATCCCGGTGGGAATTCCCGACGATCCCGGTGGGAATTCCTGATCCCGGTGGGAATTCCTGATCCCGGTGGGAATTCCCCATGATCCCGGTGGGAATTCCCCATGATCCTGGTGGGAATTCCCAATCCCGGTGGGAATTCCCCATGATCCCCGTGGGAATTCCCCATGATCCTGGTGGGAATTCCCAATCCCGGTGGGAATTCCCCATGATCCTGGTGGGAATTCCTGATCCCGGTGGGAATTCCTGATGGGAATTCCCGATCCCGGTGGGAATTCCCAACCCCAGTGGGAATTCCTGATCCCAGTGGGAATTCCTGATCCTGATGGGAGTTCCCACTCCAGGCTGGAATTCCCGGTCCGGGTGGGAATTCCCGATCCCGGTGGGAGTTCCCGATCCCGGCGGGAATTCCTGATGGGAATTCCCGACCCCGGTGGGAATTCCCGATCCCTGTGGGAATTCCTGACGATCCCGGTGGGAATTCCCGACGATCCCTGTGGGAATTCCCGATGATCCTGGTGGGAATTCCCAACCCCTGTGGGAATTCCTGATCCGGGTGGGAATTCCCAATGATCCAGGTGGGAATTCCCGACCCCAGTGGGAATTCCCGATCCGGGTGGGAATTCCTGACGATCCGGGTGGGAATTCCCAACGATCCGGGTGGGAATTCCTGATCCGGGTGGGAATTCCCAACGATCCGGGTGGGAATTCCCGACGATCCGGGTGGGAATTCCCGACGATCTGGGTGGGAATTCCCGACGATCCGGGTGGGAATTCCCGACGATCCGGGTGGGAATTCCCGATGATCCCTGTGGAATTCCCGACGATCCGGGTGGGAATTCCCGACGATCCCTGTGGAATTCCCGACGATCCGGGTGGGAATTCCCGACGATCCGGGTGGAATTCCCGACGATCCGGGTGGAATTGCCGTGTTGCAGTCGGTGTCGGCGCTCCTGGAGAAGTTCCGGAGGAGCGAGCAGGTGTTCGATCCCAACCTGGATCCCGACAGCGAGGACGGGGAGGGCTGCGGCCCCTCCCCCCCGGAATTCCAGCCGGATTCTCCGGCCGGAGACGGCAGCCAGGATTCCCGGGATAACGGCAATTCCCTCGGGACACTCAGCCACGGCAAGAGGTGGGAATGGGGATCCGGGCCGGGATTGGGGCTGGGGGGGAATTCCAGCGGGAATTCGCAGTGCCAGGGAGGAATTCCCGATCCCAGGAGGAATTCCCGGTCCCAGGGAGGAATTCCTGATCCCAGGAGGAATTCCCAGTGCCAGGGAGGAATTCCCGGTCCCAGGAGGAATTCCCGGTCCCAGGAGGAATTCCCGGTCCCAGGAGGAATTCCCAGTGCCAGGGAGGAATTCCCAGTGCCAGGAGGAATTCCCAGTGCCAGGAGGAATTCCCAGTGCCAGGGAGGAATTCCCGGTCCCAGGAGGAATTCCCAGTGCCAGGAGGAATTCCCGGTCCCAGGAGGAATTCCCGGTCCCAGGAGGAATTCCCGGTCCCAGGAGGAATTCCCAGTGCCAGGAGGAATTCCCGGTCCCAGGAGGAATTCCCGGTCCCAGGAGGAATTCCCGGTCCCAGGAGGAATGCTGAGTCCTGGGAATGCTGAGCAGGGATCCCAAATCCCGGGAATGTTGAGCAGGGATCCCAAATCCCGGGAATGCTGAGAAGGAATTCCGAATCCCGGGAATGCTGAGCAGGGATCCTGGGAATGCTGGGCAGGAATCCCAGGAATGCTGAGCAGGGATCATCCCGGGAATGCTGGGCAGGGATCCCGGGAATCACAATGGGATCCCAAATCCCGGGAATGCTGATGAGGGATCCCAGGAATGCTGGGAAGGGATCCCGGGAATGCTGATGAGGAATCCCAGGAATGCTGATCAGGGATCCCGAATCCCGGGAATGCTGACTGGGATCCCGAATCCCGGGAATGCTGATGAGGGATCCCGGGAATGCTGATGAGGGATCCTGGGAATGCTGACTGGGATCCCGAATCCCGGGAATGCTGATCAGGGATCCCGAATCCCGGGAATGCTGATCAGGGATCCCGAATCCCGGGAATGCTGATCAGGGATCCCGAATCCCGGGAATGCTGATGAGGGATCCCAGGAATGCTGGGAAGGGATCCCGGGAATGCTGATGAGGGATCCCAGGAATGCTGATGAGGGATCCCGAATCCCGGGAATGCTGATCAGGGATCCCGAATCCCGGGAATGCTGATGAGGGATCCCAGGAATGCTGATGAGGGATCCCGAATCCCGGGAATGCTGACTGGGATCCCGGGAATGCTGACTGGGATCCCGAATCCCGGGAATGCTGATCAGGGATCCCGAATCCCGGGAATGCTGATGAGGGATCCCAAATCCCGGGAATGCTGATGAGGGATCCCGGGAACGCTGATGAGGGATCCCGAATCCTGGGAATGCTGACTGGGATCCCGAATCCCGGGAATGCTGATGAGGGATCCCAGGAATGCTGGGAAGGGATCCCGGGAATGCTGATGAGGGATCCCGGGAATGCTGATGAGGGATCCCAGGAATGCTGATGAGGGATCCCGAATCCCGGGAATGCTGACTGGGATCCCGAATCCCGGGAATGCTGATGAGGGATCCCAGGAATGCTGGGAAGGGATCCTGGGAATGCTGATGAGGGATCCCGGGAATGCTGATGAGGGATCCCAGGAATGCTGATGAGGGATCCCGAATCCCGGGAATGCTGACTGGGATCCCGAATACCGGGAATGCTGACTGGGATCCCGGGAATGCTGACTGGGATCCCGAATCCCGGCAGGAGCGCGGGGGCTCCCTCCGGAGCGGGGCCGCTGGAGCTGTCGCTGTCCCTGGCGCTGCATCCCGGGGAATATTCCTACTTCAGCCCCCGCACGCTCTCCATGTGGGCCGGGCCCCAGCACTGGAGATTCCGGCCCCGCCACCACCGTGAGCGTCCGGAGAGATCCCGGGAATCCCGGGAATACGGGCGGGAATTCGGGATGAAGGGAGGGATCCCGGGATTCTGGGATGGAAGGGAAAGGAATTTGAGATTCCAGGTGGGAAGGGAGGGAATTCGGGATTCTGGGATGGAAGGGAGGGAATTCGGGATTCCGGGATGGAAGGGAGGGAATTCGGGATTCCGGGATGGAAGGGAGGGAATTCGGGATTCCGGGATGGAAGGGAGGGATCCCGGGAATACGGGAGGGAAGGGAGGGAATTTGGGATTCCGGGATGGAAGGGAGGGATCCCGGGATTCTGGGAGGGAAGGGAAAGGAATTTGAGATTCCAGGTGGGAAGGGAGGGAATTCGGGATTCTGGGATGGAAGGGAGGGAATTCGGGATTCCGGGATGGAAGGGAGGGAATTCGGGATTCCGGGATGGAAGGGAGGGAATTCGGGATTCCGGGATGGAAGGGAGGGATCCCGGGAATACGGGAGGGAATTCAGGATGAAGGGAGGGATCCCAGGAATACGGGAGGGAATTCGGGATGAAGGGAGGGATCCCAGGAATACGGGAGGGAATTCAGGATGAAGGGAGGGATCCCAGGAATACGGGAGGGAATTCGGGATGAAGGGAGGGATCCCAGGAATACGGGAGGGAATTCGGGATGAAGGGAGGGATCCCGGGAATACGGGAGGGAATTCGGGATGAAGGGAGGGATCCCAGGAATACGGGAGGGAATTCGGGATGAAGGGAGGGATCCCGGGAATACGGGAGGGAATTCGGGATGAAGGGAGGGATCCCGGGAATACGGGAGGGAATTCGGGATGAAGGCAGGGAAGGGAGGGAATCCCGGGATTCTGGGAGGGAAGGAATTTGGGATTCCGTGATGGAAGGGAGGGATCCCGGGAATACGGGAGGGAATTCGGGATGAAGGCAGGGAATTCGGGATTCCAGGAGGGAATTCGGGATTCCGGGAGGGAATTGAGGGAATTCAGGATCCTGGGATGGAAGGGAGGGAATCCCGGGATTCTGGGAGGGCATTCGGGATCCTGGGCTGGAAGGGAAGGGAATTCGAGATTCCAGGTGGGAAGGGAGGGAATTCTGGGATTCTGGGAGGGAAGAGAGGGATCCCGGGAATCCGGGAGGGAATTCGGGATTCTGGGAGGGAAGGGAGGGATGGAGGGAGGGAATTGAGGGAATTCAGGATCCTGGGATGGAAGGGAGGGAATCCTGGGATTCTGGGAGGGAAGGGAGGGAAATCCGGGATTCTGGGAGGGAATTCACGATTCTGGGAGGGAATCCCGGGATTCTGGGCTGGAAGGGCTCCAGTCCTGGGGTGACATTTGGGATGTTCCGGTTGGGAGTGAGCAGGGCCGGGCCCCAGGCAGGGACAGCTCCTTCCCAAATCCCAAATCCCATCCCAAATCCCAATCCCATCCATCCCATCCCATCAATCCCATCCTAAATCCCAAATCCCAATCCCATCCCAAATCCCAATCCCATCCCAAATCCCATCCCAAATCCCAAATCCCAATCCCATCCATCCCATCCCATCAATCCCATCCTAAATCCCAAATCCCATCCCAAATCCCAAATCCCATCCCAAATCCCAAATCCCATCCCAAATCCCATCCCAAATCCCAATCCCATCCTTCCCACCCCACCAACCCCACCCTTAATCCCACATCCCAACCCCATCCCATCAATCCCATCCCAAACCCCATCCCAAGTCCCAAATCCCAATCCCATCCATCCCATCCCATCAATCCCATCCCAAATCCCATCAATCCCAAATCCCATCCATTCCATCCCATCAATCCCATCCCAAATCCCAAATCCCATCCCAAATCCCAAATCCCAATCCCATCCATCCCATCCCATCAATCCCATCCCAAATCCCAAATCCCATCCCAAGTCCCAAATCCCAATCCCATCCATCCCATCCCATCAATCCCATCCCAAATCCCATCAATCCCAAATCCCATCCCATCAATCCCATCCCAAATCCCAAATCCCATTCATCCCATCCCATCAATCCCATCCCAGATCCCAAATCCACTCCCATCCCACCCCATGGATCCCATCCCAATCCCGTGGATCTCATCCCAAATCCCATCCCAAATCCCATGGATCCCACCCCATGGATCCCACCCCATGGATCCCATCCCACCCCATGGATCCCACCCCATGGATCCCACCCCATGGATCCCACCCCATGGATCCCATCCCATCCCATGGATCCCACCCCATGGATCCCACCCCATGGATCCCATCCCATGGATCCCAAATCCACTCCCATCCCACCCCATGGATCCCAAATCCCATGGATCCCAAATCCCATGGATCCCAAATCCCATGGATCCCACCCCATGGATCCCACCCCATGGATCCCATCCCATGGATCCCATCCCATGGATCCCAAATCCCATGGATCCCACCCCGTGGATCCCACCCCATGGATCCCATCCCATTTCCCTCCCCTCCCTCAGCAGCCGCAGACTCAGAGAAGGATTCCCGGCAGAGAATTCCCAGGAAACTTTTCCAGTTGGATTTCCAGGAGGACGTCGACTTCCAGCCCCATTTCCAGAAGCCCAAGGTACCCTCAGAGCTCCTTTCCCGCGGGGAATTCCCGGGATTCTGGCAGATCCCGCTGTCCTGCCGGAGCTGGGATCACCTCAGCCCTTCCCAGACTGTCCCCGATTCCCGCGGGAAGCTGCTGCAGATTCCCGTTCCCATGGATCCGTTCCCAGGGATCCATCCCGTGGATCCCATCCCGTGGATCCCTCCCGTGGATCCCATCCTGTGGATCTGTTCCCATGGATCCCATCCCATGGATCCCATCCCGTGGATCCCATCCCATGGATCCATCCCATGGATCCGTTCCCGTGGATCCATCCCATGGATCCATCCCGTGGATCCATCCCGTGGATCCGTTCCCATGGATTCCATCCCGTGGATCCCATCCCGTGGATCCCATCCCGTGGATCCATCCCATGGATCCGTTCCCGTGGATCCATCCCATGGATCCATCCCGTGGATCCATCCCGTGGATCCATCCCGTGGATCCCATCCCGTGGATCCGTTCCCGTGGATCCCATCCCATGGATCCCATCCCGTGGATCCCATCCCGTGGATCCCTCCCGTGGATCCCATCCTGTGGATCCCATCCCGTGGATCCGTTCCCGTGGATCCCATCCCGTGGATCCCATCCCGTGGATCCCATCCTGTGGATCCATCCCGTGGATCCGTTCCCGTGGATCCCATCCCGTGGATCCGTTCCCATGGATCCCATCCCGTGGATCCCATCCCTTGGATCTGTTCCCAGGGATCCCTCCCATGGATCCATCCCGTGGATCCCATCCCTTGGATCCCATCCCATGGATCCGTTCCCAGGGATCCATCCCGTGGATCCCATCCCGTGGATCCCATCCCGTGGATCCATTGCCATGGATCCATCCCGTGGATCCCATCCCGTGGATCCATTGCCATGGATCCATCCCGTGGATCCGTCCCTTGGATCTGTTCCCAGGGATCCATCCCATAGAACCGTTCCCATGGATCCCTTCCCGTGGATCCATCCCATGGATCTGTTCCCATGGATCCACCCCATGGATCCATCCCACGGATCCATCCCGTGGATCCACCCCATGGATCCATCCCACGGATCCATCCCGTGGATCCACCCCATGGATCCATCCCACGGATCCATCCCGTGGATCCACCCCATGGATCCATCCCACGGATCCATCCCGTGGATCCACCCCATGGATCCATCCCACGGATCCATCCCGTGGATCCCATCAAATGGATCCATCCTGTGGATCTGTTCCCATGGATCCCATCCCATAGAACCGTTCCCCTGGATCCATCCCCTGGATCCCTCCCCTGGATCCATCCCCTGGATCCCTCCCCTGGATCCATCCCCTGGATCCATCCCCTGGATCCATCCCCTGGATCCCTCCCCTGGATCCATCCCCTGGATCCATCCCGTGGATCCCTCCCACGGATCCATCCCGTGGATCCCGTTGCAGGTCTCCGTGACTCTGGGCAGATCCGTCGGGAGCAGCCGGAGCCTCCGGAGCACGACGCTTCCCACGGATTTCAACTACGAGCCCCGGAGCCTGGCCCAGCTCTTCCTGAAACCCCGCGTCACCGTGAGAGCCTTCCCGGGAATCCCAGCGGGAATCCCAGCGGGAATCACACCGGGAATCACACCGGGAATCACACCGGGAATCACACCGGGAATCACACCGGGAATCCCAGCGGGAATCCCAGCGGGAATCCCAGCGGGAATCACACCGGGAATCCCAGCGGGAATCCCAGCGGGAATCACACCGGGAATCCCAGCGGGAATCCCAGCGGGAATCCCAGCGGGAATCCCAGCGGGAATCACACCGGGAATCACACCGGGAATCACACCGGGAATCCCAGCGGGAATCACACCGGGAATCACACCGGGAATCACACCGGGAATCACACCGGGAATCACACCGGGAATCCCAGCGGGAATCACACTGGGAATCACACCGGGAATCACAGCGGGAATCACAATGGGAACCATCCCATGGAACCATTCCCATGGATCCATCCCATAGAACCATTCCCATGGATCCATCCCATAGAACCATTCCCATGGATCCGATGGAATCATTCCCATGGATCCATCCCATAGAACCATTCCCATGGATCCACCCTATGGAACCATTCCCATAGAATCATTCCCATGGATCCCATGGAACCATTCCCATGGATCCATCCCATGGATCCCATGGATCCATCCCATAGAACCATTCCCATGGATCCCATGGAATCATTCCCATGGATCCATCCCATAGAACCATTCCCATGGAATCATTCCCATGGAATCATTCCCATGGATCCATCCCATAGAAACATTCCCATGGATCCGATGGAATCATTCCCATGGATCCCATAGAAACATTCCCATGGATCCCATGGAATCATTCCCATGGATCCGATGGAATCATTCCCATGGATCCATCCCATGGAATCATTCCCATGGATCCACCCTATGGATCCATCCCATAGAACCATTCCCATAGAACCATTCCCATGGATCCATCCCATAGAACCATTCCCATAGAACCATTCCCATAGAACCATTCCCATGGAATCATTCCCATGGAATCATTCCCATGGATCCCATGGAATCATTCCCATGGATCCATCCCATAGAACCATTCCCATAGAACCATTCCCATGGAATCATTCCCATGGATCCATCCCATAGAACCATTCCCATGGAATCATTCCCATGGATCCACCCTATGGATCCATCCCATAGAACCATTCCCATGGATCCCATGGAATCATTCCCATGGATCCATCCCATAGAACCATTCCCATGGATCCATCCCATAGAACCATTCCCATGGATCCCATAGAACCATTCCCATGGAACCACTCCCATGGATCCACCCCAGGGATCATCCCAGATGTCCCGGAAGGGCGGGAACGGTTCTGCAGGGACAAGGCCCAGCCTCTCTCCATAAAATCCTTTGGAATTTTTTCCCGCAGCTCGGCCGGAGCTCGGATCCAGCGGGAGCCCTGGAGAGCGAGGCCGGGATCGAGGACTACGACTACGACAATCCCAACGACACTTCCAACTTCTGTCCCGGCCTGCAGGTGATTCCCAATCCCCCGGAATTCCTGGGAATTCCCTGCCGGGAAAATCCAAATCCTCGGGAATTCCTGGGAATTCCCTGCTGGGAAAATCCTCGGGAATTCCTGGGAATTCCCTGCCGGGAAAATCCAAATCCTCGGGAATTCCAGAGCCTGGGAATTCCCTGCTAGGGAAATCCACATCCTCAGGAATTCCTGGGAATTCCCTGATGGGAAAATCCAAATCTTCGGGAATTCCTGGGAATTCCCTGCTGGGAAAATCCAAATCCTCGGGAATTCCTGGGAATTCCCTGCTGGGAAAATCCAAATCCTCGGGAATTCCTGAGGGAGGGAACTGGAGCTGCATCCTGGCGCCCAGGCTGGGCCGCTCCCAGGGAATAAACCCCAATTCCATGGGAATAAACCCCAATTCCATGGAAAAGCCACAATTCCATGGGAATAAACCCAAATTCCATGGGAAAAAACCCCAATTCCATGGGAATTAACCCCAATTCCATGGAAAAGCCACAATTCCATGGGAATAAACCCAAATTCCATGGGAATAAACCCCAATTCCATGGGAATAAACCCCAATTCCATGGGAATTAACCCCAATTCCATGGATCAGCCCAAATTCCATGGGAATAAACCCCAATTCCATGGAAAAGCCACAATTCCATGGGAATAAACCCCAATTCCATGGGAATAAACCCCAATTCCATGGGAATAAACCCCAATTCCATGGGAATAAACCCCAATTCCATGGGAATTAACCCCAATTCCATGGAAAAGCCCCAATTCCATGGGAATAAACCCCAATTCCATGGAAAAACCCCAATTCCATGGGAATAAACCCCAATTCCATGGGAATAAACCCCAATTCCGTGGGAATAAACCCCAATTCCATGGGAATAAACCCCAATTCCTTGGGAATAAACCCCAATTCCATGGAAAAACCCCAATTCCATGGAAAAGCCCCAATTCCATGGGAATAAACCCCAATTCCTTGGGAATAAACCCCAATTCCATGGGAATAAACCCCAATTCCTTGGGAATAAACCCCAATTCCATGGGAATAAACCCCAATTCCTTGGGAATAAACCCCAATTCCATGGGAATAAACCCCAATTCCATGGAAAAGCCCCAATTCCATGGGAATAAACCCCAATTCCATGGAAAAGCCCCAATTCCATGGAAAAACCCCAATTCCGTGGGAATAAACCCCAATTCCATGGGAATAAACCCCAATTCCATGGGAATAAACCCCAATTCCTTGGGAATAAACCCCAATTCCATGGGAATAAACCCCAATTCCATGGGAATAAACCCCAATTCCATGGGAATAAACCCCAATTCCATGGGAAAAAACCCCAATTCCGTGGGAATAAACCCCAATTCCATGGGAATAAACCCCAATTCCATGGGAATAAACCCCAATTCCATGGAAAAGCCCCAATTCCATGGGAATAAACCCCAATTCCATGGGATTATCCGGGCAGGAATTCCCGCCCTCCGGAGCAGCTCCGGGTGACTCCGGTGTCCCCCTGCCCCTCCTGCAGGTCCCGGACAGCGACGACGATCCCGATCCCGATCCCGATCCCGATCCCGATCCCGCGGAATTCCCGGGCCAGGCCGGGCATTTCCAGCTCCCGGCTCATCCCGAGGCTCCGGAGAATTCCGGGATCGGCGGCGGGAACATCCCGGGCTGTGGGGAGCTGGAGCTGATCGCTGAGCCCCAGAAGGTGACTGGGAATGACTGGGAGGGACTGGGAATGACTGGGAGAGACTGGGAATGACTGGGAGTGACTGGGAGAGACTGGGAATGACTGGGAGAGACTGGGAATGGCTGGGAGAGACTGGGAATGGCTGGGAGAGACTGGGAATGACTGGGAATGACTGGGAATGGCTGGGAGAGACTGGGAATGACTGGGAGGGACTGGGAATGACTGGGAGAGACTGGGAATGGCTGGGAGAGACTGGGAATGACTGGGAGGGACTGGGAATGACTGGGAGTGACTGGGAATGGCTGGGAGAGACTGGGAATGACTGGGAATGACTGGGAGAGACTGGGAATGACTGGGAGAGACTGGGAATGACTGGGAATGACTGGGAGAGACTGGGAATGACTGGGAGTGACTGGGAGAGACTGGGAATGACTGGGAGAGACTGGGAATGACTGGGAGAGACTGGGAATGACTGGGAATGACTGGGAGGGACTGGGAATGACTGGGAGGGACTGGGAGTGACTGGGAATGACTGGGAGGGACTGGGAATGACTGGGAGAGACTGGGAATGACTGGGAGGGACTGGGAATGACTGGGAGAGACTGGGAATGACTGGGAGGGACTGGGAATGACTGGGAATGGCTGGGAGGGACTGGGAGAGACTGGGAATGGCTGGGAGAGACTGGGAATGGCTGGGAGAGACTGGGAATGGCTGGGAGAGACTGGGAGAGACTGGGAATGGCTGGGAATGGCTGGGAGAGACTGGGAATGACTGGGAATGGCTGGGAGGGACTGGGAATGACTGGGAGGGACTGGGAATGACTGGGAGAGACTGGGAATGACTGGGAATGACTGGGAATGACTGGGAGAGACTGGGAATGACTGGGAATGACTGGGAGAGACTGGGAATGACTGGGAGAGACTGGGAATGACTGGGAATGGCTGGGAGAGACTGGGAATGACTGGGAATGACTGGGAATGGCTGGGAGAGACTGGGAATGACTGGGAATGACTGGGAATGACTGGGAGAGACTGGGAATGACTGGGAATGACTGGGAGAGACTGGGAATGACTGGGAGAGACTGGGAATGACTGGGAGAGACTGGGAATGGCTGGGAGGGACTGGGAATGACTGGGAATGACTGGGAGGGACTGGGAATGACTGGGAGAGACTGGGAGTGACTGGGAATGACTGGGAATGACTGGGAGTGACTGGGAATGACTGGGAGGGACTGGGAATGACTGGGAGAGACTGGGAATGACTGGGAATGACTGGGAATGGCTGGGAGAGACTGGGAATGACTGGGAGGGACTGGGAATGACTGGGAGAGACTGGGAATGACTGGGAGAGACTGGGAGAGACTGGGAATGACTGGGAGGGACTGGGAGTGACTGGGAATGACTGGGAGAGACTGGGAATGACTGGGAGAGACTGGGAATGACTGGGAATGGCTGGGAATGACTGGGAATGACTGGGAGAGACTGGGAATGACTGGGAGAGACTGGGAATGACTGGGAATGACTGGGAATGACTGGGAGGGACTGGGAATGACTGGGAGAGACTGGGAATGACTGGGAATGACTGGGAATGACTGGGAGAGACTGGGAGAGACTGGGAATGACTGGGAATGACTGGGAGAGACTGGGAATGACTGGGAGGGACTGGGAATGGCTGGGAGGGACTGGGAATGACTGGGAGAGACTGGGAATGACTGGGAGAGACTGGGAATGACTGGGAATGACTGGGAGGGACTGGGAATGACTGGGAGCTGCTGGGCTGGGAATTCCTCCCGGGGCTGGGCTGGAACAAAAACCTCTCGGCACCTCCAGGGTTAAAAATCCCGGGACAGCCCCGGATTCCAGGGATTCCTGGGATCGTCATTCCCGGAGGAACAATTCCCAAATTAACCCCTGGGATTCCCAGAGGAACAATTCCCAAATTAATTCCCAGGATTCCTGGGATCATCATTCCCAGAGGAACAATTCCCAAATGAATTCCTGGGATTCCCAGAGGAACAATTCCCAAATGAATTCCTGGGATTCCCAGAGGAACAATTCCCAAATGAATTCCTGGGATTCCCAGAGGAACAATTCCCAAATGAATTCCTGGGATTCCCAGAGGAACAATTCCCAAATTAATTCCCAGGATTCCTGGGATCGTCATTCCCAGAGAAACAATTCCCAAATGAATTCCTGGGATTCCCAGAGGAACAATTCCCAAATTAACCCCTGGGATTCCTGGGATCGTCATTCCCAGAGAAACAATTCCCAAATGAATTCCTGGGATTCCCAGAGGAACAATTCCCAAATGAATTCCTGGGATTCCCAGAGAAACAATTCCCAAATGAATTCCCGGGATTCCCAGAGGAACAATTCCCAAATTAACCCCTGGGATTCCCGGAATTCCCGGGATCGTCATTCCCAGAGGAACAATTCCCAAATTAACCCTTGGGATTCCCGGAATTCCCGGGATCGCCATTCCCAGAGGAACAATTCCGGGCTCTGGCCGCGCTCGCCGTTATTCCCACGGGAAATCGGGAATGACGCGAGCGGATCCCAGCGCCGATCCCGGATAATCCCGGATAATCCCGGATAATCCCGGATAATCCCGGATAATCCCGGATTCCCTCCCCCAGATCCATAAAATCCCGATCCAATACGCCAAGGCCGCCAAGAGGATGGACATGAGGAGGCTGAAGAGGAACATGTGGGAGCTGCTGACGGAGCAGGTGGGAATGACGGGAATTCCGGCCGGGAATTCCGCAGCCATTCCTTCCCAGTTCTGTGGGATCAGCCCCAGTTCCATGGGATAAAACCCCAGTTCCATGGGAATTAACCCCAGTTCCATGGGAATAAACCCCAATTCCATGGATCAGCCACAATTCCATGGGAATAAATCCCAATTCCATGGGATAAACCCCAATTCCTTGGGAATAAACCCCAATTCCTTGGGAATAAACCCCAATTCCATGGGAATAAACCCAAATTCCATGGGAATAAACCCCAATTCCATGGGAATAAACCCAAATTCCATGGATCAGCCCCAATTCCATGGGAATAAACCCCAATTCCTTGGGAATAAACCCCAGTTCTGTGGGAATAAACCCCAACTCCGTGGGAATAAACCCAAATTCCATGGGAATAAACCCCAATTCCATGGAAAAGCCCCAATTCCATGGGAATAAACCCAAATTCCATGGATCAGCCCCAATTCCATGGGAATAAACCCCAATTCCTTGGGAATAAACCCCAGTTCTGTGGGAATAAACCCCAACTCCGTGGGAATAAACCCAAATTCCATGGGATAAACCCAAATTCCATGGGAATAAACCCCAATTCCATGGGAATAAACCCAAATTCCATGAAAAAACCCCAATTCCGTGGGAATGAACCCCAATTCCATGGGAATTAACCCCAATTCCATGGGAATAAACCCCAATTCCATGGGAATAAACCCCAATTCCATGGGAATAAACCCCAATTCCATGGAAATAAACCCCAATTCCATGGGAATGAACCCCAATTCCATGGGAATGAACCCCAATTCCATGGAAAAACCCCAATTCCATGGGAATAAACCCCAATTCCATGGGAAAAAACCCCAATTCCATGGGAATTAACCCCAATTCCATGGATCAGCCCCAATTCCATGGGAATTAACCCCAATTCCATGGAAAAACCCCAATTCCATGGAAAAACCCCAATTCCATGGGAATGAACCCCAATTCCGTGGATCAGCCGCCGTTCCCTGCTGGCTGAGCGTTCCCGGGGTTTTCCCGGGAATGTCGGGGCTCGGCAGCTCCCGGATTTTCCCGGATTTTCCTGGATTTTCCCGGATTTTCCCGGATTTTCCTGGATTTTCCCGGATTTTCCCGGATTTTCCCGGATTTTCCCGAGCAGGAGGAAGGAGCCGGGGAAGGGCCGGACACGGCGGTGACCGGAGAGAAAGTCCTGAGTGAGCTGACCCGGGATCTGCTCCACAGGTGGGAAAAACACCGGGAATAACACCGGGAATAACACCGGGAATAACAACGGGAATAACACCGGGAATAACACCGGGAATAACACCGGGAATAATGGGAATAACACCGGGAATAACACCGGGAACAACACCAGGAATAACACTGGGAATAACACCGGGAATAACACCGGGAACAACACCGGGAATAACACCGGGAATAACACCGGGAATAACACTGGGAATAACACTGGGAATAACAGGAATAACAACGGGAATAACAACGGGAATAACAACGGGAATAACACCGGGAATAACACCGGGAATAATGGGAATAACAACGGGAATAACAACGGGAATAACACCGGGAATAACACCGGGAACAACACCGGGAACAACACCGGGAATAACACCGGGAATAATGGGAATAACACCGGGAATAACAACGGGAATAACACCGGGAATAATGGGAATAACACTGGGAATAACACTGGGAATAACACCGGGAATAATGGGAATAACACTGGGAATAACACTGGGAATAACACTGGGAATAACACCGGGAATAACACCGGGAATAACACCGGGAATAATGGGAATAACAATGGGAATAACACCGGGAATAATGGGAATAACACCGGGAATAACACCAGGAATAACACCGGGAATAACACTGGGAATAACACTGGGAATAACAGGAATAACAACGGGAATAACACCGGGAATAACACTGAGAATAATGGGAATAACAACGGGAATAACAACGGGAATAACACTGAGAATAATGGGAATAACAACGGGAATAACACCGGGAACAACAACGGGAATAACACCGGGAATAGCGGGAATAACACTGGGAATAACACTGGGAATAACACCGGGAATAATGGGAATAACAACGGGAATAACAACAGGAATAACACTGGGAATAACAACAGGAATAACGATTGGAATCATGGGAATAACAACCAGAATAACACCGGGAACAATGGGAATAACACCGGGAACACCAGGAATAACAATGGGAATAACACCGGGAATAACACCGGGAACACCAGGAATAACAACGGGAATAACAATGGGAATACCGGGAATAACAAAGGGAATAACGGGAATAACAACGGGAATAACAACGGAAATAACAAGGGGAATAACAGTGGGAATAGCGGGAATAAGAATGGGAATAACAACGGGAATAACAATGGGAATAACAGTGGGAATAAGGGAATAACAACGGGAATAACAATGGGAATAACACTGGGAATAGCGGGAATAACAACGGGAATAACACTAGGAATAACAATGGGAATAAGAATGGGAATAACACTGGGAATAAGAATGGGAATAACAACGGGAATAAGAACGGGAAAATCCCTCGGGGTGATGGGATGGGAATGGGAATAAATGGGAATGGGAATGGGAATGGGATGGGGATTCCCGGGCTCCCATCCCATGGATCCCATGGATCCCATGGATCCCAGTCCACAGATCCCAGGGATCCAATCCCACAGATCCCACAGATCCCACAGATCCCATGGATCCGATCCCACAAATCCCGCGGATCCCGCGGATCCCATCCCATGGATCCCACCCCACGGATCCCACGGATCCCACAGATCCCACGGATCCCACGGATCCCATGGATCCCACGGATCCCATCCCATGGATCCCACCCCACGGATCCCACGGGTCCCACGGATCCCACCCCACGGATCCCACAGATCCGATCCCACAGATCCCACGGATCCCACGGATCCCAGGGATCCCAGGGATCCCATCCCACGGATCCCACAGATCCCAGGGATCCCACCCCACGGATCCCACGGATCCCACGGATCCCACAGATCCCACCCCACAGATCCCACGGATCCCACAGATCCCGCGGATCCCATCCCATGGATCCCATCCCACGGATCCCACGGATCCCACAGATCCCACAGATCCCATCCCATGGATCCCATCCCATGGATCCCACCCCACGGATCCCACAGATCCCAGGGATCCCATCCCACGGATCCCACGGATCCCGCGGATCCCATCCCATGGATCCCACCCCACAGATCCCACAGATCCCAGGGATCCCAGGGATCCCATCCCACAGATCCCACGGATCCGATCCCACGGATCCGATCCCACAGATCCCACGGATCCCACAGATCCCACGGATCCCAGCCCTTCCCGCTTTTCCGCAGGCTCCCTCCCGCCATGGCCACCAACCTGTCGGTGCCCTTGGCCTTCGTGTGCCTCCTGCACCTGGCCAACGAGAAGGTGAGAGGAGATTCCCGGGATTCCCGGGATTCCAGCTCATCCCACCATCGCTCCCGAATCCCGGGATTTATCCCTGAGAATTCCAAAGGGAGCGGATCCAGACCCGGCTTTTCCTTCCCTTTCCCAGGGCCTGAGGCTGGAGAGCACCGAGGAGCTCTCGGACGTTCGGGTGTGCCCGGGTCCCTGAGCCGGGAATTCCGGGAATTCCGGGAATTCTGGGAATTCTGGGAATTCCCTGATCCAAAATCCGGGAATGCAGCGGTGTCCCGGATCCCGATCCGGCCGGGATTGGGAATTCCTGCGCCTCACTGAGCCTGCTCTGGCCTGGGAATTCCCATTTATCCCAAATTTCCCTTTTATCCCAAACATTCCTGTGTGTCCCAAAATTCCTGTGTGTCCCAAATTTCCCGTTTATCCCAAATTTCCCGTTTATCCCAAATTCCTGTGTGTCCCAAAATTTCCCGTTTATCCCAAATTTCCCATTCATCCCGAATTTCCCGTTCATCCCAAACATTCCTGTGTGTCCCAAAATTTCCCGTTCATCCCAAATTTCCCATTCATCCCAAATTTCCCATTCATCCCAAATTTCCCATTTATCCCAAATTTCCCGTTTATCCCAAATTCCTGTGTGTCCCAAAATTTCCGGTTTATCCCAAATTTTCCCATTTATCCCAAATTTCCCATTTATCCCAAATTCCTGCTCATCCCAAATTTCCTGTTGATCCCAAATTTCCTGTTCATCCCAAATTTCCCTTTTATCCCAAATTCCTGTTGATCCCAAATTCCTGCTCATCCCAAATTTCCCATTCATCCCAAATTTCCCTTTTATCCCAAATTTCCCGTTCATCCCAAATTTCCCGTTCATCCCAAATTTCCCATTTATCCCAAATTTCCCATTTATCCCAAATTTCCCGTTTATCCCAAATTTCCCGTTTATCCCAAATTTCCTGTTCATCCCAAATTTCCTGCTCATCCCAAATTCCTGCTCATCCCAAATTTCCCATTTATCCCAAATTTCCCGTTCATCCCAAATTTCCCGTTCATCCCAAATTTCCCGTTCATCCCAAATTTCCCGTTCATCCCGAATTTCCTGTTCATCCCAAATTCCTGCTCATCCCAACTTTCCTGTTGATCCCAAACATTCCTGTTTCATCCCAAATTTCCTTTTCATCCCAAATTTCCCGTTCATCCCAAATTTCCCATTTATCCCAAATTTCCCATTTATCCCAAATTTCCCGTTCATCCCAAATTCCTGCTCATCCCAACTTTCCTGTTGATCCCGAACATTCCTGTTTCATCCCAAATTTCCTGTGTATCCCGAAATTCCCTCCCCGCCTCCTTCCCGCTCCGGAATTCCCAGTTCTTGGCCCGGCTCTCGCTCCTTTCCCGTTCCTTCCCTTCCCTGGAATTTTTCCCGTTTTTTATTATTTAATAAATCCTGGAGCCTTCGGAGAAGGGCCTGGAATGACCCCGGAGTGTGGGAAAGGGGCAGAAAACGGGGAGAAATCCCAAAAAAAACCCGGGAATTCAGCCAGGAATGGGCTGCAGGGGGCGAGTTCTGGGATCGGGATCAGCTCCCGGATCCTTCCCGGAATTTCGGGGCTCGGATCCGGCGGTTTTGGGGTGCTCGGGTGACCCGGACCTGGAATTTCCTCCTGGAATTTCCTCCTGTGTGTGTGACACCTGGAGCTGTGTGTGACACCTGTGTGTGTGACACCTGTACCTGTGTGTGACACCTGGAGCTGTGTGTGACACCTGTACCTGTGTGTGTGTGTGTGTGACACCTGTGTGTGTGACACCTGTGTGTGACACCTGGAGCTGTGTGTGACACCTGTGTGTGACACCTGTACCTGTGTGTGTGACACCTGTGTGTGACACCTGGAGCTGTGTGTGACACCTGGAGCTCTGTGTGTGACACCTGTGTGTGACACCTGGAGCTGTGTGTGTGTGTGTGTGTGTGACACCTGTGTGTGTGTGTGTGTGTGACACCTGTGACACCTGTGTGTGACACCTGGAGCTGTGTGTGACACCTGTACCTGTGTGTGTGTGTGTGTGACACCTGTGTGTGTGACACCTGGAGCTGTGTGTGACACCTGTGTGTGTGACACCTGTGTGTGTGACACCTGTGTGTGTGACACCTGTGTGTGTGACACCTGTGTGTGTGTGACACCTGGAGCTGTGTGTGACACCTGTGTGTGACACCTGGAGCTGTGTGTGTGTGTGTGTGTGTGTGACACCTGTGACACCTGTGTGTGACACCTGGACCTGTGTGTGACACCTGTGTGTGACACCTGTGTGTGTGACACCTGTGTGTGTGTGTGACACCTGTGTGTGACACCTGTGTGTGTGACACCTGTGTGTGACACCTGTGTGTGTGACACCTGGAGCTGTGTGTGACACCTGTGTGTGACACCTGTGTGTGACACCTGTGTGTGTGACACCTGGAGCTGTGTGTGACACCTGTGTGTGACACCTGTGTGTGACACCTGTGTGTGACACCTGTGTGTGTGACACCTGTGTGTGTGTGTGACACCTGTGTGTGACACCTGTGTGTGACACCTGTGTGTGTGACACCTGTGTGTGTGTGTGACACCTGTGTGTGACACCTGTGTGTGACACCTGTGTGTGACACCTGTGTGTGTGACACCTGTGTGTGTGTGTGACACCTGTGTGTGACACCTGGACCTGTGTGTGACACCTGTGTGTGTGACACCTGTGTGTGTGACACCTGGAGCTGTGTGTGTGTGTGACACCTGTGTGTGACACCTGGACCTGTGTGTGACACCTGTGTGTGACACCTGGACCTGTGTGTGACACCTGTGTGTGACACCTGGAGCTGTGTGTGACACCTGTGTGTGTGACACCTGGAGCTGTGTGTGACACCTGTGTGTGTGACACCTGTGTGTGTGTGACACCTGTGTGTGACACCTGTGTGTGACACCTGTGTGTGACACCTGGAGCTGTGTGTGACACCTGTGTGTGACACCTGGAGCTGTGTGTGACACCTGTGTGTGACACCTGTGTGTGACACCTGGACCTCCCCCCATCCCCGCGCGCTCCGCGCCCTCAGGACCACAACTCCCGGCATGCCCCTCGCGGGGGGGCGGGGCCAGGCGGCGCGTCCGTCCAATAGGAGAAGGGGCGTGTGTGCTCCAGCCAATGGGCGGCCAGGGGGGCGTGTCGGCCCCGCCCCTCGGGCGCTCCCCGCGGTCACGTGGTGCGGGCGTGGCCGGTGAGCGCGAGCGCGGCCGGGGCGGGACCGGGGGGTTCCGGAGGGGCTCGGCCGGTACCGGGGGGGGCTCGGGGAGAACCGGGGAGGGGCTCGGGGAGAACCGGGGGACCCCCTCTGCCCTCCCCGCGCCGCTTTCCGCCGTTTTTTCCCCAAAAACTCCGGGATGAGCGGGAGATTCGGGGGGGCACCGAGCCCTAAATGTGGGTGGGGGGCGCAGCAGCATCGGCCGGTCCCGGTACCGGACGGGCACCGAATCTCCTCGGGGTGGCCGGAATTTCCCCGGGGCAGCCACAATTTGGGGTCTGAGCCTCTCCCCGATGTTTTATTTCCCTTCCAGGACCCCTCCCGATCCCAAAGGCAGCGATTCCCCCCATGGAGAAGGATCCGGAACCGCAGCGAGACCCCCAAGGACCCTCCAGCACCGCCCCGCCCGCCGTGAGTGCGCCCCGGGGGGTTTTGGGGAACCCCTGAACCCCCAAAAATCCGGGGGAGGAGGGCGAGCAGGAAATGAGGAAATGAGGATGAGGCAGAAAAATGTGAAATTTGGGCGAGGGGGAGCAAAAATGGCATTTTTTTTAAGGGGGGGAGAAATGAGCGGTCCCGTTTAAATAGGATTTTTTTTTTTTTTTTAATCGTTTTAAAGGGGTTTTGTGGAGCTGGAGCTTTTCCCTCCCTCCGGATGATTTTTATTTCACCCCAAAAAAATTTAAAAAAAAAAAAAAAAAGCAAAGAAAGAAAGCTTTGAACTCTTTGAGCCGTTAAAATCCGGTGCGTCTGTCACAAGGCGTTAAATGAATAGAAAAAATCACCAAAAAAAAAAAAATTAAAAAAAAAGACCTAAGACTAAAAAAAAAAAAACCCAAAAAAAGAAAGGAAAATCTAAAAAAAAATAAATAAAACCTGGAAAAGGGACGGACTTGGGAGCCGAGCGGCTTCTTTGCCCAAAAATAGCAACAAGTTTTATAACTCCGGAAAATGTAGAACAAACAAACCAGGAACATTTTTAGCTCGAGGAAGGCGGCGGCGCGCGGGGTGGGGGCGGAATTTCGGAATTTCTGCGCGTTTGTTTTCCTGGAAGGCGCTGAGAGGGTTCTGGGCAGAGACCGGAGAGAGCGGGGAGAGGGGAGAGGGGAGAGGGGAACGGGGAACGGGGAGAGGGGAGAGGGGAGGGGGGAGCGGGGAGAGGGGAGAGGGGAAGGGGGAGAGGGGAGGGGAGAGGGGAGAGGGGAACGGGGAAAGGGGAGAGGGGAACGGGGAGAGGGGAGCGGGGAACGGGGAGAGGGGAACGAGGAACGGGGAGAGGGAAACGGGGAGAGGGGAACGGGGTCAGAGCTACGGGAAACGGGAATCAGGGAGCGGGGAAAGGGGAGCGGGAAACAAGGTGCGGGAATCGGGGAAAGGGGAGCGGGGAACGGGGTCAGAGCTGCGGGGAACGGGAAACGGGGTGCGGGAAAAGGGGAACGGGGTGCGGGAATCGGGGAAAGGGGAGCGGGGAGAGGGGAACGGGGAAAGGGGAACGGGGAGCGGGGTCAGAGCTGCGGGGAACGGGAATCGGGGAGCGGGAATCGGGGAAAGGGGAACGGGGAAAGGGGAACGGGAAACGGGGTGCGGGAATCGGGGAAAGGGGAACGGCGAGCGGGGAACGGGGAAAGGGGAGCGGGAAATGGGGTGCGGGGAACCGGCTCAAAGCTCCGGGGAACGGGAAACGGGGTGCGGGAAAAGGGGAACGGGGAGCGGGGAAAGGGGAATGGGGTGCGGGGAACAGGAATCGGGCTCAGAGCTGCGGGGAACGGGGAAAGGGATACGGGGAAAGGGGAGCGGGGAAAGGGGAGCGGGGTGCGGGAATCGGGCTCAGAGTTGCGGGGAACAGAGAACGGGGGTCAAAGCTGCAGGGAATGGGGTGCGGGGAAAGGGGAACGGGCTCGGAGCTGCGGGGAACGGAGAACGGGGTGCGGAGTGCGGGGAACGGGGTGCGGGAATCGGGGAATGGGGTGCCAGGAACGGGGAAAGGGGTGCAAGGAATGGGGAACGGGGAACGGGCTCAGAGCTGCGGGGAACGGGCTCAGAGCTGCGGGGAACGGGATGCGGGGAACCGGCCCAGAGTGCGGGGAACGGGCTCAGAGCTGAGGGGAACGGCCCCGGAGCGCCCCCGGGGTGCGGGAGTTGGGGATTTTGGGCCGCAGCTCCCCCAAAACTCAGCCCCGTGTCCCGCAGGACGCGCCGGGGGCCGGGGATGGCGCCGAGAGGGAGAAGGCGGTGGGAGAAGGTGGGGACAAGGACAAGGACAAGGACAAGGAGGAGAAGGAGGACAGGGAGAAGGAGAAGGAGGAAGAGGAGGCTTTCCTCGTCAGCCTCTACAAGTTCATGAAGGAGCGGCGCACGCCCATCGAGAGGATCCCGCACCTCGGCTTCAAGCAGAGTATGTCACCCTGCCCCGGGGACAGCGACAGGGACAGGGACAGGGACAGGGGGTGGTGGCCGTGTCCCCCTGACCCTCAGCATCTCCCCTCCGTTCCCAGTTAACCTCTGGAAGATCTACAAGGCCGTGGAGAAGCTGGGGGCCTACGAGCTGGTGAGTGCTGGCCGTGGGAGCCGGGCTGGCCCCTGGGCGTGCGGGGGTCCCCCGGGGTGCTGGGGTGTCCCTGGAGTGTCCCCGGGGTGTCCCCCTGTGTCCTGGGGTGTCCCTGGAGTGTCCCCGGGGTGTCCCCCTGTGTCCTGGGGTGTCCCCGGGGTGCTCGGAGGTCTTCGGGGTCCTGAGATGTCCCCCAGGGTCCCAGGATGTCCCCCAGGGTCCCAGGATGTCCCCCAAGGTTCTGGGGTGTTCCTGGGGTGCTGGGGTGTCCCTTGTGTCCCAGGATGTCCCCAAGGTCCCTGAATGTCCCCCCATGGTCCCGCGATGTCCCCAGGGTCCCGGGATGTCCCGCCGGGGTCCCGGGATGTCTCCAGGGTCCCTGAATGTCCCCAAGGTCTTGGGATGTCCCAAGGTCCCGGCATATCCCTGGGATGTCCCCCCAAGGTCCCGGGATGTCCCCCCGTGGTCCCGGGATGTCCCCCCGGGGTCCCGGGGCTCACCCCTCGCTCCCCCCGCCGCAGGTGACGGGCCGCCGGCTCTGGAAGAACGTGTACGACGAGCTCGGGGGCAGCCCCGGCAGCACCAGCGCCGCCACCTGCACCCGGCGCCACTACGAGAGGTGGGGCCGGGCCGGGCCGGGCCGGGGGGGCTGTCCCGCCGCGTGCCTCAGTTTCCCCCGGCGCTCAGCGCGCTCTCCCCGCTCGCTCCGCAGGCTCGTCCTTCCCTACGTGCGGCACCTGAAGGGCGAGGAGGACAAACCGCTGCCCCCCAGCAAGCCCCGGCGGCAGTACAAGGTGTCCAAGGACGACAGGAGCAAGAGGAGCAGGAAGGAGAAGGGACGCGAGCAGGTGCGCGGCCCCTCCGGAGGGGCTGGGAGCGACCCCCGAGCGCTGAACCCGGCCGGGAATTGGGAGCGGGGGGTGGTGAGAGGGCAGCCAGGGCTGGGCGGGGAGCCGGGAGCCCACCCTGGGCTCACAGCCCGACCCCCTGAGCTCACAGCCGGACCCCCTGAGCTCACAGCCGGACCCCCTGGGCTCACAGCGCGACCCCCTCCGCTCACAGCCCGACCCCCTCCGCTCACAGCCCGACCCCCTGAGCTCACAGCCCGGACCCCTGAGCTCACAGCCCGACCCTCTGGGCTCACAGCCCGACCCCCTCCGCTCACAGCCGGACCCCCTGGGCTCACAGCCCGACCCCCTGAGCTCACAGCCCGGACCCCTGGGCTCACAGCCCGGACCCCTGGGCTCACAGCCCGACCCCCTGAGCTCACAGCCGGACCCCCTGAGCTCACAGCCCGACCCCCTGGGCTCACAGCCGGACCCTCTGGGCTCACAGCCGGACCCCCTGAGCTCACAGCCCGACCCCCTGAGCTCACAGCCCGACCCCCTGAGCTCACAGCCGGACCCCCTGAGCTCACAGCCCGGACCCCTGGGCTCGCAGCCCGACCCCCTCCGCTCACAGCCCGACCCTCTGGGCTCACAGCCCGACCCCCTCCGCTCGCAGCTGGCTCCGGACAAGGCGCAGCCGGAGGCGGAGGAAGCGGCGGAGCCGGCCCGGGGGACAGACGGACGCTCCAGCCCCGCCAGCCCGGCCCCCAACCCCTCGGGGGGCTCTCCCAGCCCCTGCCGGACCCACGGCGAGACCTACAAGCGCCTCTTCTCCAGCTTCTACTCCAAAGGGAACCATCCCATCATGTCCCCGCTGGCCAAGAAGAAGCTGCTGGCGCAGGTGAGCAAGGCCGAGTCCTCGCACTGCCACAAACGCCACTGCCCCGAGGGCCGGCGGGCACCGAGCGACACCGGCCCCGAGCCGCCCCCGAGCGGGCAGAGCCTCCCCGAGCCCCCGGAGCCTTCGGGAACCCCGAGCGGGGGGAAGGAGGCGGCCCCGGCCCGCAGCGCATCCCCGGGCGGCGGAGACACCCAGGGCACCCCCGTCTTCACCGGCTACTTCCACGCCTACCGCAGCGAGGGGCTGCAGCCCGGCTGCCCCCCGCTCTGGGGGGATTTCTCCAGCCTGAAGGATTTTTTGGAGCCGCCTTCCACCTTCCCTGGGCGGCCCGAGGAGCCCGAGCAGCCGCAAGAGGCGCGGGGCAGAGCGGGGCGGCCGTGGCAGAGCCGGGCAGCGGTGCGGGGCTGCTGGGTGCCCCCCGGGAGCGGCCGCCAGGACGAGGAGGAGGATGAAGATGAGGATGAGGAAGACGAGGAGAGCTTCGGCCCCGCCGCCGAGTCACGCTCCGCGTCCCCCTTGGCCAAGGAGGGCAGGGACCGGCGGATCCGCTCGCCCGGAGGCCACCGGGGGCTGCCCAAACCCAGAGCCGTGGTGGCCGCTCCGGCTCTCCGGGGATCCGCTCTGCGCTTCCCCAGCGGCTTCGGGACCCCCCTGGAGCCCCCAAAAACCCGGGGGGCTCCTCTGCTCATCCCGGCCTTCCCCAGCCCCTTGGTGGCTCCGTTCCCCGCTTCCTTCGGGAATTCCTTCCCGGCTTTCCCGGCCTTCCCCCGGCGCTAGCTGCCACCCCCGGGGACACGGAGGGGACACGAGGGGACAATCGGGACTGGGCTGTTTTTATTCTGATTTCAGAGCTCTTTGTAACCCGGCGCCGGTGAAGCAGCGGCTCCGCTGCCGGCGCCCCACGGTTCTTTCTATTTTCTTATCTATCCGCGCACAAATGGATAAAAACCGGGAGTGAAAGCGGTGCTGGAGGTTTCTGTTCCTGCCCCGAGTGCGGGGTTTGGGGGTGCAGGAGGTTGGAAAAGGGGAATGAAGCCGGCGGGGTTTTTCTGGGGGCAGGGCGGGGTTTGGGGGGATCCCCACCCTAAAAACGGAGCTGCAGGGCTGAGAACTCATCCCGGGGAGGAGGGAAAGGGATGAGGGAAGGGATTTGGGAATTTAGGATTTTTTAGGAGTTCAGGGAGGAACTGAGGAAGGAATTTAGGAATTGAATTTAGGAATTTAGGAAGGAAGGAATTTAGGAAGGAATTGAGGAATTTAGGAAGGAATTTAGGAAGGAATTTAGGAATTTAGGAAGGAATTTAGGAATTTAGGAAGGAATTTAGGAATTTAGGAATTTAGGAATTCAGGAAGGAATTTAGGAATTTAGGAATTTAGGAAGGAAGGAAGGAATTTAGGAAGGAATTTAGGAATTCAGGAAGGAATTTAGGAAGGAATTGAATTTAGGAAGGAATTTAGGAATTGAATTTAGGAATTTAGGAAGGAATTTAGGAAGGAAGGAATTTAGGAAGGAATTTAGGAATTTAGGAATTTAGGAAGGAAGGAAGGAATTTAGGAAGGAATTTAGGAAGGAATTGAATTTAGGAAGGAATTTAGGAAGGAAGGAATTAAGGAAGGAATTTAGGAATTTAGGAATTTAGGAAGGAATTTAGGAATTTAGGAAGGAATTTAGGAAGGAATTTAGGAATTTAGGAAGGAATTTAGGAAGGAATTTAGGAATTTAGGAAGGAATTTAGGAATTTAGGAATTCAGGAAGGAATTTAGGAATTTAGGAAGGAATTTAGGAATTTAGGAAGGAATTTAGGAAGGAATTTAGGAATTCAGGAAGGAATTTAGGAAGGAATTGAATTTAGGAAGGAATTTAGGAATTGAATTTAGGAATTTAGGAAGGAATTTAGGAAGGAAGGAATTTAGGAAGGAATTTAGGAATTTAGGAAGGAATTTAGGAATTTAGGAATTTAGGAAGGAAGGAAGGAAGGAAGGAATTTAGGAAGGAATTGAATTTAGGAAGGAATTTAGGAAGGAAGGAATTAAGGAAGGAATGAAGGAAGGAATTCAGGAATTTAGGAATTCAGGAAGGAATTCAGGAATTCAGGAAGGAATTTAGGAAGGAATTGAATTTAGGAAGGAATTTAGGAAGGAATTTAGGAATTTAGGAAGGAATTTAGGAAGGAATTTAGGAATTTAGGAATTTAGGAAGGAATTCAGGAATTCAGGAAGGAATTCAGGAATTCAGGAAGGAATTCAGGAATTCAGGAAGGAATTCAGGAATTCAGGAAGGAATTCAGGAATTCAGGAAGGAATTTAGGAATTCAGGAAGGAAGGAATTTAGGAATTCAGGAAGGAATTTAGGAATTCAGGAAGGAATTTAGGAATTCAGGAAGGAATTTAGGAATTTAGGAATTTAGGAAGGAATTTAGGAAGGAATTTAGGAATTCAGGAAGGAATTTAGGAAGGAATTGAATTTAGGAAGGAATTTAGGAAGGAAGGAATGAAGGAAGGAATGAAGGAAGGAATGAAGGAATTTAGGAATTCAGGAAGGAATTTAGGAATTCAGGAAGGAATTCAGGAATTCAGGAAGGAATTCAGGAATTCAGGAAGGAATTTAGTAATTCAGGAAGGAATTCAGGAATTCAGGAAGGAATTCAGGAATTCAGGAAGGAATTCAGGAATTCAGGAAGGAATTCAGGAAGGAATCAAGGAATCTTCCCCCAGGGAATGTTTGGATTTTGGGGGGCTCTGATGATCCCAGCCAGGAGATTCCAGGATTTTCTGATCATTTTCAAAATTCAAACTCCCGAAATCCACCCTCAATAAAATCCACCCTCAACAAAATCCACCCTCAACAAAATCCACCCTCAACAAAATCCACCCTCAACAAAATCCACCCTCAATAAAATCCACCCTCAATAAAATCCACGGCCACAGACTCAGTCCAAAAACACGACAAAATTAAAGAAATTGCACATATTTATATAAAAAAAGGAAGTTTTTATTAAACAGCAACAAATCCAGAAAAACTCCGCCCTTTTCCCACCCCCAGGAATGCTGGGGGGGGTCCCAGAGCTGCTGGACAGTCCCAGCGTTGTCCCCAAAGTGTCCCCGAGGGTCCCCGGGCTGGGCTGGGGGTCCTGGAGGGTCATGGTGGCCACCTCGAGCTCCTGGTGGTCACTGTGGAGAGGGGACAGGGGTCAGCAGGTCCTGGTGACCACCCTGAGCTCCTGGTGGCCACCCCGAGCTCCTGGTGACCACCCTGGGCTCGTGGTGGTCACTCTGGAGAAGGGACAGGGGTCAGCAGACCCTGGTGGCCACCCTGAGCTCCTGGTGGCCACCCCGAGCTCCTGGTGACCACCCTGAGCTCCTTGTGACCACCCCGGGCTCCTGATGACCACCCTGGGCTTGTGGTGGTCACTCTGGAGAGGAGACAGGGGTGGACAGGGGTCAGCAGGTCCTGGTGGCCACCCCGGGCTCGTGGTGGTCACTGTGGAGAAGGGACAGGGGTCAGAAGGTCCTGGTGACCACCCCGGGCTCCTGATGACCACCCTGGGCTCGTGGTGACCACCCCGGGCTCCTGGTGACCACCCTGAGCTCCTGGTGACCACCCTGAGCTCCTGGTGGTCACTGTGGAGAGGGGACAGGGGTCAGCAGACCCTGGTGACCACCCCAAGCTCCTGGTGACCACCCCGGGCTCCTGATGACCACCCTGGGCTCGTGGTGGTCACTCTGGAGAGGAGACAGGGGTCAGAGGGTCCTGGTGACCACCTCGAGCTCCTGGTGGCCACCCTGGGCTCGTGGTGGTCACTGTGGAGAAGGGACAGGGGTCAGAGGGTCCTGGTGACCACCCTGAGCTCGTGGTGACCACCCTGAGCTCCTTGTGACCACCCCGAGCTCCTGGTGACCACCCTGGGCTCGTGGTGGTCACTGTGGAGAAGGGACAGGGGTGGACAGGGGTCAGCAGGTCCTGGTGACCACCCTGAGCTCCTGGTGGCCACCCTGGGCTCGTGGTGGTCACTGTGGAGAGGGGACAGGGGTCAGAGGGTCCTGGTGGCCACCCCTAGCTCCTTGTGACCACCCTGAGCTCCTTGTGACCACCCCGAGCTCCTGGTGACCACCCTGAGCTGCTGGTGGCCACCCTGAGCTCCTGGTGACCACCCTGGGCTCGTGGTGGTCACTGTGGAGAGGGGACAGGGGTGGACAGGGGTCAGCAGGTCCTGGTGGCCACCCCAGGTGTCCCCAGGTGTGGTTTTAAAGCAATAAATAAAGAAATCATTAAATATTCACAGATTGATTTCACTTTTCAATGGTCAAAATTCACTGCCAAGTCTCAGAAATGGCCAATTTAATTAAATATATTGATATAAAAAGCGGGAAATTGGGAATTTCCGTGTCCCAAAGTGTCCCAAAGTG